>NC_136471.1:119166116-119766116 GCF_902686455.1 Sciurus vulgaris | reverse complement strand
ATCCCCTATCAAATCAGTGAAATCACAAACAAGATGATAAATTAGGCAAATGTCAAGCTTAACAGTCTAAATCACTGCCAAAATTTAGACGTATTTCTATAATGAAAGACTGGTGGATATGTTAACTGACAACTCCCTTGCTATTATTCCAGTTCAAGGACTTAATTATTTGCATCCTCTCAAATTTCAGGAGAAGCAAACTATTTTTAGATGCTATAGATATTACTGAATACGGGCCCTGAGAGTCTATGAGGGGGGGGGCTATACTGAAATTTTCCTTAATTTACTCATAGAAACAAGTCAACTCCATCATATTTAGGCTTCTGCCTTTAGAGTTTTTCTTCACAAAAAAATGTGAAATATCTTAACTTTCAGATTTTTTAATTACATAGGATATATAAATCAGTTGGTAATAGGGTAATTTTAAAACCTAGGTAGGTGCTAAGTCATCTTTCTAAGTTACAGTTTTTATCATACATCATACCAAATATATTGGAATGCACAAATATACTACAGTTAATTTAAAGTTTTTCTACATATTTCAGGTGTTTTCTTAATTTTTGTTTTGAAATTATTTGTCTTTGAATAATTTATTATTGGATACAACATCTCAGCAATCATGATGTATGTTGGAGAACTCTAGCAAAATGAGAGAATCCAAATGTAGCTTTCAGATGTAATGAAGTTTCCAAAGACTGCCAATGTTAACAGTTAATAAATGAAACCCTATAGTATGTTTTGCAGACATTCAATGAAATATAACTTTCCTTTTGCATATCTAATATACTTCAGAAGCTTTGAGAAACTGCTTGATATGAGACCATCAATAAACAATTGGCAACTTGGGATGAGAATGAATTCATATGGTCTATCCAACTTAACAATTGACACATTTTCATCTTTTCAATCTGAGCTACTAGGAAGCAGATGAGAGGAAAGATTTATTTGTCTATCCATTTAGAAGTCCCCTGATATTATCCTGCAATCTCTCCACTCACACATACCACAAGGCAGAAGTGATCTTCTTCCTACCTGGCTACCACCTGACACCCTGACACCTATTCACTTGCTACCAGGATTTAGAGCATCATTGAACCCAGTTTGGCTAAGGACATCGGCAATGATCTAGAATTCACAACATTATCCCTACTCAAATGGAATCATCTAGTTAATCTGACAGTCCTTCTGGCTGAGGACACAGGCCTCTTTTTCTATTTCATTAACCTTCATAGAGAGCAAAATTTTTTTATCATTTTCTTCCAGGGTAGAACAAATTGGTTTTGTTCACTAATAAACATCACTTTTATAAGAGGATATCATCTTTTCCATCTATCTGCTTCATCTTTCTGGCACAGTAAAAGCTAAATGGTGTCTTCCTTTTAAAAGAGGGAACTTTTATCAAAAAACTATTCTGTGCCAGGCACTGTGCTAAGTACATCACATACATTCTAATCCAATTATCATAAAAATTATACTAAGTCCAACATTGTTTCTATTTATAAAAGAAAATGCAACATTATCAGCTTGCAAGTAGCCATTTCCCATTCCATTGTTAAGAATCTACACCCTCTGATAACAAAGCCTATCTTTGAAACATTACATCCCCCACACTACTTCTGTTCACAAAGCATTTTCTTAAGTATTATCTCTTTTTACAACAAATTCAAGCCCATTGTTTTAAAGGGATTTGGAGTTGTAATTAAAGTATTATTTTTTAATTACCCCTTTTCAATGTTCTGACATAAAACATACTGCATAGACTCCACACAAAACCTTTAACTGTATTAAAACCCTGTAGGTTGAGAAAGTACACTCGAGAGTGATTTCCTTCCTGAACCTGGGTTAGTCAGACATAGGGGAAATTTCAATAGTTTGTCCAAACAAAATTTTTTGCTGTTCAGCAGATCAAGGTGTTATAATATCCTCATAAACCATTCCAAGGATATTTGAAAGATATTTCCAGTATTGCCATACTAGAAATGTTACATTAGAAAAAAAGAAACAGACTTGATAAAATCTGATTTAAAATGATTAGTAGTTGATGAAATCAATTTGTGCTGTCCTGAAAGGCAATTATAAAGAAGCCTGCTCCTTCATAAAAGTGGTAAAATAGTAGAAAAGGCCAATTGTGTCAGCCAGGAGGGCCATTCACTTAATAATTATATATTCATTATTCATAAAATTATTATTTAATATACATACTTATGTTTATGTTACATATAATGATATCTTTAAACATATAAATATTTCGAATGACTGCACGTAATGAAAACAGGCTGGCCTCCAATACATTTATACTACCAAACATTAAATTGCAAAGGAGCAGGTTCTAATAAGATTTATGGAAAAATTATTATTTCAAATTTTATAGTGAACTAAGTATTGACTTATGGGTAAAGTTTTCAGAAAAAAATGTTTGCAGGTTCTGAAGGGCAGACAACATGTACTAGTTATGTGCAATTTCTAAAGAAAAGATTGATATTTTTCTAAAATACTGAAAATTAAATTAAAAAATAAAAGTTCAAGATGAGAAAAGCATGGAATAAAGTATTGAAAATATGGAGCAAAACCAGTTAATATAGAAATTTATAATAATTATTTGAAATAGAGCTATAAATTAGAACTCAAAAGTAAAAATACTTTTGAAAGAAAATTACCTTACTGTCAAAATATGTTAAACTGAAAATATGTTTAACAAGTCCAAGAAGGAAAGTGGAAAATGGTTAGGGAGAGTAAAGTATGTTAAAAGTTTAGTCTCAAAAACAGTAGAGGGGAATATAAAAATTATTTGACCATGACAGATAAATATACAAAAAATAAGTTAAATTTTTTTAAAAAATTGAAGTATTAGAAAAATTAGCATTAAAATTATTTGAAACTTTACTTTTACCCAAAATAGGATCTAAAGCAAAACAAAATATGTAATATAAAAAAGATTTTATAATGAACAGTTTGAGTTTATAATGGTATTAAAAAATCATAAACCATTAGCAGAAATTCTGACTCATTATGTGTTTGCATAAGGCATTAAAACTGGTCAACGTGAGGAGAAAGAGAAATCAATACCAATTTTAGGAACCTCCATGTATTAGAGTTAGGAAAGAATTTACTTAGTATCAGCAATATGCACACTGGGAGCACCAGTCTTTTTGTTCTATTTCATCAGAAATTACCCTTCCTACACTTGAATTCTCACTCCTTTTTCTAGCAACCACCATGCATTACATTAAATATAAGTCCTTGTCCCAAAGAATGTATTAAACCCACTTTTCCCTAAATAAATCACATTTGCTACCCAAGTAAATGAAATGGTCCCCATTTGTCCTTCATTCTATAAGTGACCATAAGTGGCTGTGTGTGTACACATCAAGGAAAAATAGATGGGCAACAATGTTTCTGTTGTTCTTCACTTAGCCGCCCCAATTTTCATCTTTTTACATCTTCCTTGTGCTGTCTACATTGTCTTTTGACACCAAGTTGAAGTCTTCTCTACTAATCTTCTGAAGCCCCAGGAGAGCATGTTATATAGTCTATTTGATCTTTCAAACTACTCCCACCTGCTTTCTGATTCCCAGATATTTGTTGTAATTTCTCATTCATCATTGGATTCCTCCTCTCCTTACTGTCATGCCACTATTAATTCCCTTATTTTTAAATGTTTTAGCAGGATCTCAGGAGATATAGGATTCACATGTATGTGCTTAGGTCATCTTCTTGGACCAAAGGAAATTTAAAGTGTTCTTATAAGATATAATCACTCTTGTGATAAGGAAATTTTGCTAATTTTTCTTTTTTGTTTTAATTTTGAGACAGTCTCACACAGTTGCCTGCCTCAGCCTCCTATGTCACTGGGATTACAGCAATGTGCCACCAAGCCAGGCTTGTTTATTTTTAATCTGAGGCTCGGTTTTCAGTAAGGATAACTTCAGTGCATCTATCTTTTGTTAAACTCAAATAAATTAAATTTCCTTTAATTTAAAACTGTGCACAATTAATCTCATTGCAATTAAGTACACCCATCCTTCCTTCTTTTTTTCCTTCCTTTTTTCCTTTCTGTTTCTACCTATCTGTATATAGCTATCTATCTATTCAATCTGTACAGAAAGAAGATCATGAAGTATAAAATCTTTTCACTGGATTTTTGTTAAGTTGTTGCTTTTATTTTTCTCCTCCTAAAATTATGTTGAATATGTTCAAATAAATATTGAAATAAGTATTATACAATAAGAAAACATGTAAATAACCTCTCACCTTGTAATTTCTCTTAAAAATTTATTCTAAGAATAGTAAAATAACTGTTAAAATATGTATGCACAACCATATTTGTGGCAATTGTTTTTCTGATGTAAAAACTTTGAAGAAGTATCAATAGAGGATTAATTAACTCATGGTACAGTTAATTGGTGGACTTACACAGTCGCTAAAAAGGATCATCTAGTGCCAATACAATGCAGTTTTGTTATTATAGCTCTATAATTTAAGGTCTGGTATTATAATGCTTCCTGCTTTGCTGTTCTCACTAAGGATTGTTTTGGCTATTCTGGGTCTCATATTTTTCCAAATGAATTTCATGACTTTATTTCTATTTCTATGAAGAACATCATTGGAATTTTGATGGGAATTGCATTGAATTTGTATAGTGTTTTTGGCACTATGACCATTTTGACAATATTAATTCTGCCTATCCAAAAACCAAAAAATGGGATGTCTTTCTATCTTCTTTGGTTTTCTTCAATTTTCAATTTCTTTAGTGTTCTATAGTTTTCATTGTAGAGACCCACCAAAATCAGCATATTTGCACCAAAACAGGCATGAAGATGAATGAAATAGAAGACACAGAAACAAACCCACAAGTTATCTCATACTAGACAAAGGGGTCAAAAACTTACATTGGAGAAAAGATAGCCTTTTTAATAAATAGTGCTGGGATAACTGGAAATCCATATGTAGCAGAATGAAATTGAACCCCTATATCTCACCCTGCACAAAACTCAACTCAATGTGAATAAAAAAATGTAGGAATTAGAACAGAAATACTGAACCTGCTACAAGAAAATGTGGGCACAACACTTCAACATATCAGCCCAGAAACTGACTTCCTTAACAAGACTCCTAAAGCACAAGAAGTAAAACCAAAAATCAATATATGGGATGGTAAAAAATTAAAAAGTTTCTTCACAGAAAAGGAAACAGTCAAGAGTATGAAGAGAGTCTACAGAATGGGAGAAAACCTTTGCCACCTGCAACTCAGATAGGGTGTTAATATCCAGCATATATAAAGAACTCAAGAAACTTAACACCAAGAAAACAAATAATCCAATCAATAAATGGGCAAGGAAACTAAACAGATACTTCTTGAATGAAGAAATACAAATGGTTAACAAAATAAACATGTTGAATCAAAAAATAAATAAATAAATCCCTGAGTACTTTTAAAGGAAAAAAAAAAAAACAAATATATGAAAAAATTTTGAACATCTCTAGCAATTAAGAGAGATGCAAATTACAACTATATTGAGATTTCATCTCACTCTAGTTAGAATGGTAATTTTCAAGAATACAAGTAACAATAAATGTTGGTGAGGATGTGAGGAAAAGGGTACACTCATATGTTTTTGGTAGGACTGCAACCACTCTGGAACACTCTGGAGTAGAGAAAGTCTCAAAAAAACTAGGAATGAGACAACCATATGACCCAGTTATCCCACTCATTGATATATGAACTTAAAATCAGCATACTACAGTGATACAGCCACATTGATGTTTATAGCAGCACAATTCACAATAGCTAAGCTATGGAGCCAAGCTAGATGCCATTCAACAGATGAATGGATTAGAAAATGTGTTATCCCAAGTATGATAATACTTAGCAAGTGCTTAAATATTGGACAAAAAGTCTTCCAACCCCAAATTTAGGGTCCCTTTATAATAACAATAATAATAATAATATAATAACAATAATATAATAAGTACTTATTATAGCATTATTGTTAAGACTCAAACAGCCACCCAGATCCACCCCTTAATAAATGTTATACACTTATTTATTTGCTCTGTTCCTCATTTTCCTCAACTATAAATGAAGATAATAATAGCACCAATCTGATAGGATTAAATCAACAAATACATGAAAAGTGATTATAATAATGCCTGCCATCCAGAAAACTTTTAATACCTGTGAGCTATACTGTTATACCTTTATGATGGAAAGTGCTTTTGACCCTGTATAAAGGACTTTAATGTAAGATGATTTATTATATAGTTTATTTCTTAACCAATACTACAGGGCAATCTAACTTTTGTGAATTGAGCTGCTACAAACATTGATGCAGCTGTGTCACTGTGGTATACTAATTTTAATTCCTTAGCGTATAAACTGAGGGATGGGATAGCTGTGTCAAATGGTGGGTGTTATGGTTTGTATGTGAGGTGTCCCCCAAAAGCTCACATGTAAGACAATGCAGGAAGGTTTAGTGGAGAAATGAGTAGTAAGAGTCTTAATCCAATCAGTGAATTGATCCCTGAAGTGGTAGGGTGTGGCTGGAGGAGATTGGAATTGGGGCATGACTTTGGGGTATATATTTTATATCTCTCTGCTTCCTGATCACCATGTTGTAAGTTATTTCCCTCTGCCACCCTCTCCTGCCATGATGTTCAGCCTCACCTTGAGCCCCAAGGAATGCAGCCAAACTTCTATGGACTAAGTCCTCTGAAACCATGAGCCCTCAAATAAACTTCTCCTCTATAATTGTGCTGGTCAGATCATTAAGTCACAGCAGGGAAAAAACTGACTAAAACAGTGGGTACATTCCAAGCTTTCTGAGGAATCTCCATACTGCTTTCCAGAGTGGCTGCACTAATTTGCAGCCCCACCAGCAATGCATGAGTGTACCTTTTTCCCCACATCCTCGCCAACACCTACTGTTGCCTGTATTCTTGATAACAGACATACTAATTGGGGTGAGATAAAATCTTAGAGTAGTTTTTATTTGCATTTCTCTATTACTAGATGTGTTGAACATTTTTCCATATATTTGTTGACCAATTGTATATCTTCTGTGAAATATCTGTTCAGTTCCTTAGCCCATTTATTGATTGGGTTATTTGTATTTTTGGTGTTAAGTTTTTTGAGCTCTTTATATCTTTGTTTTTCTAGTGTCCAGAATATCTGGAAGATAGCATCTGTCATGTTAAGTTGCACATGGCTTCAAGTATTACAGACAGTCAGGGTAGCAGAGGTAATGAGCGTTGGTACCAGAACCAAATTTCTCAGTCAGATTTCAAGCTATTATATTTACTAGTTTAATGTCTTTGGGAAAATTACTTTACCTCTTAATAGATAAGTTTCCTCATCTATAAAATGGAAATTATGATAATAGTTACCTTCTAGAATGGATATATGGATTAAACAAGTTAATGTAAATAAATAGCTTAGCACTGAGTCTGGCATACATGAAGCAGCCAGTATACAACAGGAAATATTAGGCTGTTTGCATATTTGTTTCTAAAATGCAAATATTACTCTTAATGTTGGACCATCAAACATGAAAGGGCTATTTAAGTGCTTGTTTCTAAATATGCACATTATTCATAATGTTATAACTAATATTGTAGTTATTCAATAAATATATTGGCCCATACTTTTAAATTCATACAAGTATTATCTATACTTGATTTCTTTTCCATACAAAATTATATACTGTCCCTAAAGTGTCTTATATGAATTTGTAGAGGTAACTTTATTCAGATTGAATTATGGATCCTATGAATTTGAATACCTTTAAATATGAATACATGCTCATGGAACACATTTATGGTTTTTTTCAAGTTACCTGCTTATCTGATTAACCTGGGACAAGATCAAAATTTCCTTCTCATGAATTTGAGCCCAAAAGTAAAGCAATTCTTTGTCCTATAATGGAAGGTTGGAAATCCAAGAACAAATGTAATCACATTTTTTAAATATTCTTTTTAGTTGTAGATGGACACAATACCATTATTTTATTTACTTTTTAATGTGGTACTGGATCAAACCCAGTGCCTCACACATGCTAGGCGAGCACTCTTCCACTGAGCCACAATCCCAGCCCGTAATCAAATTTTTTATAATATATCTTTCTCCCCTACCAGGCTAAGTTTTATGGTAGGGACTAATTCATATTTATATTCTTAAGATGTAGCATCATGTTTTTCATGTGGTAGTTCTTCCTGTTTTTAATATAAACTAGTTCTTCCTATTTTTAATATAAACTAAAGAGGAACCCCAAATAGTTATCCTTTTCCCCATTTTCCACTGAAAAGAGTTCTTGGGAGGAAAATATGAACTAATATTTGTTAAGCACTCACTGTAGGTCAAATCAATTACTTGATACATTATAAGAAGTCATTTTAATCTTTATAAACACTCTAAATTATCATCCCCAGATTTTAGAAGGTAGATTGGAGATTACATAGGTAACAAGAATTACTGAAGTCCTCACTATTAACAACTAAGGAAGTCAGTATGCATGTCGACCCAAAGTCTACGCTCTTTACAATATGAACTTGACTGTGCTTTCATATTTATTCAGCACTGAACATTTTAATTGATCACTACTGTATTAAGAGAAAATACATTATTGGAGGTATTGACAAGTTAATTACAAAAACAATGAGAGCACTAACTTATTTAAATTTGCATTGATCCCTACTTAAAACAGTCATGATTCACCTGTGTTGAAAACACTGCGATATGTCAGAGAATCAGGAGTATTTGCTACTTATAACAAAGTAAAAATCATCACTGCCTTTAATTTGAATATGGATGATCTTAGAATATGTCATAAACTGTGTGTGTTGGATTTCAATGGCTAGAATATAAAAAAAAATAAACGGACTGTTGAAGTGTTCTATTTTTTAATTTTTGGAAATGCAAATCTGCCATGTCATCCCCTCCACTCAATGACTTCCACATTTCTTAACAGAAGTTCTAATGTTTTTCAAAGATCTGACTTTTGACCCATAACCCTATCTCATATCTCATTTCATCTCTCCTACAAAAGTTTAATCCAGGCATAACTAAATTTCCTTCAGTAAGTCATACACTCTCCTGCTTTAGGACATTTTGACATGTCCTTTTCCCACACTTAAACTCAACCTAATTCTTTAATCTTTTTTAAAATTATATGTTCTCGTTTCTGCATTTATTTTATTTATTTTTTAAATTTATTTATTTTGATTCATTGTAAACAAATGGGGTAAAACTTATTTCTCTGGTTGTACATGAACTAAAGCAAGAATCCCAGAAGTCCAGGAGACATGGTTAGGTGCTCATACATGTGCCTCCATAATTGTTTACCTCTTTGTAATATAGCCTTCATCCACTCTGTGGTAATCATTAAATTTTCTTTCCTCCTTTCTTCTTTCTCTTTTTCTCTCCTTTATTATTTATTTTTTCTTTTTATTTAAAATTTGGAAAATCACACATTGGTAGATAAAAATGATAAAATGTATTGTACAGATTCAGAAATTATAAACACTTTGGATATTGCTTCATCTATAGCCCTCCTTCTTCTGTCATACTGTTCTAAAATAAATTCCATCTCCTTCCTTATTAATTATCTGTTTACTTTGGGAGACTAAAAACTATATTTATGCTGCTCACTAGGAATATCCTAGCATCTTCTAAAATACCTGGCACAGAGTACGTAATATTGTGAATCTGTTTAAATAACTTCCTGGATCACTGAATGAAATAAGTATTGTGATGTCTTCAGAAGCAAACTGGCAGATATCTGTGTAATATTAATAAGGTCTGGTATTGGATGTGAAAGCTAGGTTTATTCCATGCAGTAAAATATAAGCAGCTTAAAATCTTAATTTTAAATCCACAGAGCTAGAAAGTCTTAGAAATCATTAGGTTTAACTTTGATATTTTGTTGAAAAACAAGTTAGGCTGAAGAAATACAATAACTGTGCCTGACTATATGGCCCTTCAGAACATCAATAAGTTACTGGCTGGACACCTAACAAATATCTGCTAATCATTCCACTGGACAGTGATAGATGAAGAGAGGAAATAAGACAAGAATAAAATCCCTATCCTCAGACAGAATACAGTCTGTCTGGGGAAACAAGACTTTCATATATCAAACAATCAGAGGAAAATGAAAAACTATTTTATTAAGTACTACATCATGGAGAACACCTGTACAAAGTGGAGGGGAAAATAAATTACCAAATGAGCTCAGATTGATCACTTACTGCTTTGTGACCTTTTAGAATTCTTCCTTGTGTTTATGAATGACTGCATCCCATATCATGGCCTGCTCTTTAGGGAAAGGGACATTTTTATTGCTTACATATTTTCTTTATATTGATAATTACTTAGCAGTTGAAGGAAACTGTTATGCTCTCAGTTGGGTTTGCAAAAAGAACCTATCAGAAATTACAATATTCTATTCAATGGTACTAATATTTTATCAAAATAAATGAATAAAATATAGCATTAACATTGTATTCAAGTTTTCTAAATCATTTCAAAGCAACATCAGACATGATCTTTTTCTCTATTTCCCTACACATGACAATACACACCCACACCCTTTGCAAGTATATGCATCCTTTAAAGAACATAGTCACTAGTTTTTTTTCTGACTTAATATATTACTCTTTAAAAATGTGACTCCAAGTTCTGCAGGTTTCTTCTGCTCAAACCTTAAATTAGAATGCCTCATTATCATCAGTATGTTTTAGACACTACTCCTGATCATCTCATTCCCTAGAAGTCCTGTAGGTGTTCTGATCACTCTCAGAAGCTGTGGCAAGTGAGAGAAGACAGATCTCTATATATGTGATTCCTTCACATTCCAAAATGTCTCAAAGACAAAAAAAAATGGCTCAATATACATAATATTCAAATTGTCTCAAACTCAATTTCTTATTCTTTTCACATTTCCTATACTTTCTAGGCAGAATTAATTATTCCTTGTTCTGTATACCTACAGCTCTCTATGGAAATATCTGAAGACATTTCATATGAAACTGAACTATAATAATCTGTCTCTGAGTTTTCCTTTGCTAATATATAACTTTCTGAGAACAAATTTCTGCAGTTTACATTTTATTCCCACCAACAGCCTGACATATACAGAACCCAAACATGTTTTGTATAAATCAAGCTAGAGGTTAATTGACCTTACTTTGCATTATAAGCATTCATCTAATATTTAAGCAACTTTCTTAACAGTGGTCCAAGCTAATTGGTTTCCTGACACAAGCAGTCTAATTTTCAGCAGGTCATATTCCATTTCAGGGAAATATTTTTAAAGGAGATTATAACATGGGTATTTAAACAAAGACAAAGTGAGAGTTCTAAAATTGTGAGCCTTAGGCCACTAAGAAATATGATACAAGTTTATGGAGTGAACTAGGTCTCATCAAAGCTTTCTGTTGGAAAAATATTGGCTCCCTCTCCTCCTGGAAGCTCTGCTTATTGGCCTGGTATCTTGAACATTGACTTGACCTGCTTTGAATTGTTAGTCTGACCCCAAAGTATGACCAATAAAATATTCATAACCTCCTGTAAGGTACATAGATTTTTATTAGTTTTAAATGATATATACAGCACATAGGAAAAAATACAATGGCGTGATTCAGATGGATTGGTACTTCATGGTGACTAGGCTAATAAACTGTGAATGCAGTATAATACAGACAAATGTAAAATAGTAAGTTGAGAGACAGTGAACCAAAACAGAATGTCTATATTAAGTGGAAGCAATGCAATGCAATGATCAGGAAAATGATTTAGGGATTCTCGAGTGATAATACTAGAAGCTCAAAACTGTTTGCTAGCTAAGCAAAAAGCTTATGTGATGCACAGAATACAAATCAAATTATAAAACAGCAATGCTGGAAAAATGACAGTGGCAACATACCAAAACCTCTGTATGTGGTTCTGTCACCATTT
This sequence comes from Sciurus vulgaris, assembly GCF_902686455.1. Lineage (NCBI taxonomy): Eukaryota > Metazoa > Chordata > Mammalia > Rodentia > Sciuridae > Sciurus > Sciurus vulgaris. The sequence continues at coordinate 119,754,166 of NC_136471.1, read as the reverse complement.
TACAAAAGAGAAATGAGCACAACCAAATTCAAGTTGGCTTGTTACAGAGAGACTGTGACAGATGAACACATTTAAGATATTAGGAAGTGCTCCCCACCCCTATGGGGTGTACAACATTAAAATTCCTCAGAAGAACAATAGCAATACCATATATTTATGTGACTTTTTTCATTTATAGTGTTTTCACCAACAAATTCATTTGATCTTCATAGTAAAACTGTAGGGTGCTAAGGAGAAATAGCATTTACATTTTACAAAGAGTTAAATGGAGACTCAGTAGTCAAAGATAGTAGCAAGGACAGAAGAGAACACCAGAGCATATAAATATCATTCTAATGCTCTTTCTTTACCATAACATATCTTCTCTGGGCATTGCCAAGGGAAAATCTGGAGACCTACTTTTGGCAGATTTTTAAGAATCACATAGAAATTATGTATGCTCTGTGAAAACAGAACAAAGACTGATTTCATTTTTAAAGACACCTTCCCACAAGAAGGTTTGAATTCAGTGTGCTGAGTTATACACTTTGAGCCTAGAAGAATTGAAAATTTCCTAACTGGAAGAACAAGTATAGCAGTCTACATATTCCAAAGATGGACAAAATGCTATTTCCCATCACATGTGCTTTCTCACAGTATGTTGATGATTTTGCTCCCATTGAGATATGATATTGCTCTCATTCCCCTGAACCTGGGTCATCTTGTGATGTCCTTGTAAACAAACTAAAGTGATACCGAGTGTGAGTCACAGAAAGTAATGCAGCTTCTATCTTGTTAACTGGAACATTTTCTCTGGAAGAGTGTAACCACCAAGAGGCTACCATGCTGTAAGGAAGTCCAGATCAGCTGAGGAATAGAAATGACATAGAGAAAACAGATATCATGAAGAGAGAGGTTCCTGGCAAGCCCCAAGGCACACCAGCTTCATCTGATTGCAAATACAGACAGATCTGGGGCCAGAACAGCCCAACTAATTCCTTCCTAAATTCCTGACTCATACAAGAAATAAAATTATTTAATGTGGTTTTAAGCTAGCAAGTTTACCAGAGGGTGATGTGTTATGCTTCAATAGTAACTGAAACAAAATGTAAATGTTCTCAAGAGTGGTAAGTATTTGTTTTTTATGGCACCTAGCATCTTTCTTCCTTCCTAATAGCATTGTGATTTACTTAAAGAATTAGTCACAGCCACTTCTCCCAGTCAAGGGGAATTTTTCCTTTCTGGAATTCTACTCTTGAACAGAATGATAATATTTAAAGTACATTATCCCTGAAAATGGTGGAATTTATTCATCAGGCATCAGAGGTACCCTAAATAGATAGTACCAGCTATGAGTTATTCCTCTCCTATCTGCTTCCTGGGTTTATGAAGTTATCAATTTTTTTTCCTACTCTATTCCAGGTAGGGCTCTTCAGCCTTCATAACAGTTATGTAAGTTCCCCTTATTCTGTCAATGAATTCCTTTTAGCCCATTATGTCCCATCATACCATTTATGGAATATCTAAAAAAATTAAATTGAGCAACACATATATCACTTATGGTAACTTTGAAATAATTGTGTTTTTAGAGTTCTATTCTTTTAAGAAAAGTAATAGATAAATGACTGGTGATGATATTCACTAATATTATTAATAACATCATTAACAGTATTGATAATAAATTATATAGTAGGCTCTAGATTATGATTTCCAACTTATTTTAATGTACCTAGGTGACTTTTACTGAAATATTCTCATAACTGAAAACTTGGGACTTAATGGGTTAATTTAATTTAGACCAAGTCACTGTCTATAATTTACAATCAATGATTTCTGACTGATATATTATTCCATCTAAGAAAAAAAGCTTTTTATAGCTTTTGTGAGCTATAATAGATATATAATAAATGACATATTTAAAGTGAAAATTGGACAAATTTTGGTTTATCATACACTCATGAAACTATCACTACAAAGGACAATACTGAACATACCCACCATCCCTATAAATTTATCTATATTTTTTGGTAGTCATTCCATTCTGCCCATATGCAATTCCCATCACCAAGGTATCACAGATCTCTGTTTTTTCACTACATTAATTTTCATTTTCTAGAATTTTATATAAATGAAATCATATACTATGTGTTGTTTCATTTTCTTCTAGTTTCCTTGATCAACATATGTTTTATAAATTCATACAAGTTGTTTAGTATTCCTTTGCACAAATATACCAAAGTTTGTTTATCTACTCAGCTGTTACTGAACATTTGGGTTGTTTCCAAATTATGGTTATTATGTCAAATGCTGTTATGAAAATTCATGTAGACATCTTTTTGTGTTCTATGCTTTCATTTTACTAGATCCATACCTAGGAGTGAAATGACTGAGTCATATTATAGGTACTTGCTTAACTTTTCAAGATAACACAAGTGTTTTCCAAAGTGGTTATATTAGTCTACATTTTTAGCAGCAGTACATAAGAATTCCAGTTTTTCTGGAACTATCATCAATGGTGGAAATTTTAAATTTGGTCATTTTAATGAGTGTGTCATGATATCTTATTGCAGTTTTTTTTTTTTTTTTTCCAGGGCTGGGGATCAAACCTAGGGCTTCCACATGCTAGGCAAGTGCTCTACCAGTCAGCAACATTCCCAGCCCCTTATTGTAGTTTTAATTTGCATTTTCTTAGAGGTTAATGTTTGTCAGCACATCTTGATTTGTTTATTTGCCATCATGCAAATATATTTCTGGTTATCCACTACAAACATATCACACTTGCCCATATCCAAGTAATGGATGTGGTTTAGGTTCCAACTACAACCTTTGTTATCTATCTACATAAAATAACAAGTATAAAAAGACCCAAAGAAGACATACCAAACATTATAAATCACTAACTCTAGGTATTAAAATTGAAGATGAGTTTTTTCTTCTTCAAATTTTTCTGTTTTCTGAATGTCTATGCTAAGTATATATCCTTCTGTTTTTTGGGGAACATAATTAAATATAGGCAATTTCCTTGAATATATAAATATCCTGCAGCAGGTATGTTTATGTTGTTTTGTTTTGTTTTTGTTTTGGGGGTAAAGGGATTGGACCCAGGGACACTTAATCACTGAGCCATATCCCTCATCCTTTTTATATATATTTTTCAGACAGGGTCTTACTAAGTTGTTTAGGGCCTCACTAAGGTGCTGCAGTTGGCCTTTAACTTGTAATCCTCCTGCCTCAGCCTCCTGAGTTGCTGGGATTATAGACATGTGCCACCATGCCTGGCAGCAGGCATGTTTTAATTTTTTCCTACTGTTATAAAGAAATCAGAGAATGACCATGTGGTAGACAATGCATACTCATTTCAATGAATCAGTCACCCATAATGAGGGTAACATTGGGCAGAATATGCTGTCTTCTCAGAGAACTGGGTCATGGATATGGTGTTCAGGAGTTCAGAGAACAGAAGAGTTCAAATTAGGTGAGGATTAGATGAATATAGCAACACCAAGTCCCTCACATAGACTTCACAATCTTCGCAATAATCAAATTTAAAAATTATGACAACAAGGGACTCATCCGGACCCTCACTTAAAAGCATGTATGTGTGGCACATGCATGTCTCAGTATAGATGTGACATTCTTTACTGCAAAATTCAAAACATTTTCCTGGACCAGCTTTTGGAATATGTTATCCTTGAAGATCATCCATAATATTTCACATAAATTTAGCTAAATATTGAACAGACTAACTCTCTAATGGAGTCTCCAGTAATTTAGACACAAAATTGCATAGGAAGGAAGGCATTTAACTCCTTTTGTTTCACAAGCAGGGAATTCCGGGAAGAATTTCCTCCTTTCCACATCTCCGAGAACCTATGGTTTAATTCCTAACTCCCAAGGGGGAAAAAATTGCTGAAGTAGCACTAGAGGAGAAACTCTTTCTCCTACCATCTAATATACATAAGTAGGTCTAAATCTGGCACCTATAAACTAGATAAGCCCTTAGTTTTTAGACAATTCTGAGATTCAATTTATGAGAAAAAAGAAGGGTAATTGTAGGACTGGGTTTAGAGAAAGCAATCTGACCATGTTGTATGTGCATGTATGTGTCTATGTTTGTGTTGTTGAACAACATTGACCAGCAGTCTAAATTACAGTATCCAAAAGAACTATATGGGTGATTTCAGGTATATCTATATGTAGGTAGGCTGAACTGAGTCTGGAAGAAGAAAGAAGAAATAGAGATGAATTTAGTTTCCAATGCTGGGCACACACAGTAGAATTAGGAGGATAGCAATAGGGAAAAGGAAGCACTCCAATGAGCATTCAGGGCCTCAAATTCACATCAAGCAAAGGCAAACATGGTACTGAGTTTATCTCAGCAGTAATTCCAAACATCACTGTTCAGAGGCTTGATGCAAAAATAAGCTGTCCATCTTAGTCAACACTGGATATGGAAATTAATTGGCTGAATGTGCCAGTTGGAGTCATTAGTAACTTCTATGGAAAACATCAGGAAAAGACAAATGCTAAAATTCTCTAACTGGATCTATTCATTCATGTATTTTGTGTTCTGGTTTTTAAATAGAAATTCTAAACTGCAGAGCTGGATGGATACAACAATAAATAATGCATGGTTATTGCACTCAAGAGCTTAGATTTTAGTCATATCTCATGTACCTAAGTCACTAGAAAGAACATGAAATTAATGGTTTTGAGAATGGTATGACAAACATTGCATCAGCACTATAAAGAAAAAGAGTCCTTATGTTAAGAGATGGGAAGGGGTGAAATTGGTGAAGAATTTAAGGCAACAACATTTGAACTAAAATCTGAAGGATTGTGCATGGGAAGAATGGGGTTCAAAAACGAGGGAAAAGTTAGAAAATGGGTAGTATGTTAGAGAAATATTCTCATATTTTGATGTGCCTATAAATAAAATAGGGAATATTGTTAAATGCAGATTGGGGCTTAGTTGGGCCTATGAGTGGGACCTGAAATCCTTCATTTATAACAAGATCCCAGGGGATTCTAATGCTATACAGGTCCATGACAGGACACCCTTTCTGTGGCAAGGTATTAGGGAAAATGTATACTAATATGCCCATATCAAGGAGTACATGGATTTAGAGCATGGGATGAAGCAGGTAAAAGAGGTTGATTGGGTCATGGGTAGCCTAGAGTATCATGCTGAGGAATATAAAGGTTATAACAGCAGGTCATGGGGAAGCACTCAAACACTGAGTCGTTTCACCTGATTTACCAGTATCTTCTTCATATTATTGATGCAAGTGTCTTTCATTTTGGGGTTTTTTTTTTTTTTTCTTTTTTGGTCCTGGGATTGAACCCAGTGGTGCTCTACCACTGAGCTACATCCCCAGTCCTTTTAAATTTTTGCTTATCTTTTGTTTATTTTCATTTTTTATTGTTTTTATTTTTACAGACTGCATTTTGATTAATTGTATAAAAATAAAAATAGGGTACAACTTTTCATTTCTCTGGTTGTACACAATGTAGAGTCACACTGTTCATGTAATCATACATGTACATAGGGTAATGATATTTGTCTCATTCCACCATTTTTCCTTCCCCCACTCCCTCCCCCCTCATTTCCTTCTGCACAACCCAAAGCTTCTCCATTCTTCCCTTATTCCCCTGTCCCCTGTTATGTATCAGAATCCACTTATCAGAGAAAACATTCAGCCTTTGGTTTTTTGAGATAGGTGTGGGGGAAGATGCACACTCATACATTGCTGGTGGAGTTGTAAATTGGTGCAACCACTCTGGAAAGCAGTGTGGAGATTCCTCAGAAAGCTTGGAATGGACCCACCATTTGACCCAGCTATCACACTCCTCGGTTTATATCCAAAGGACTTAAAATCAGCATACTACAGAGATACAGCCACATCAATGTTCATAGCTACTCAATTCACCATAGCCAGATTGTGGAACCAACCTAGATGCCCTGTGATAGATGAATAGATAAAGAAACTGTAGTAAATATACACAATGGAAATATTATTCAGCCATAAAGAATAATAAGAATTATATTTTTTGTTTTTGAGATCGGGTCTTATTAAGCTTCTGAAACTGACCTTGAACTTGCCATTCTCCTGCTTCAGACTTCCAAGTTGCTGGGATTACAGGTATGCACCACCACACCCAGATGGAAGTGTCTTTTTGTAATATATATCTGAACTGGTCATTCTTCTTCATGAAATTATTTTTATTTTAAAACACTTAGGAGGAGTTCAATGACTAAAATATCTTTCTTGAATAACTGCATCAAAAAGTAATATAGTTGAGCCAGGTGCGGTGGCACATGCCTGTAATCCCAGTGGCTCAGGAGGCTGAGACAGGAGGATCACAAGTTCAAAGCCAACATCACCAAAAGCGAGGCCCTAAGCAACTCAATGAGACTCTGTCTCTAAATAAAATACAAAATAGGGCTGGGGATGTGGCTTAGTGGGTGAGTGCCCCTGAGTTCAATCCCCAGTACCACCCCCCAAAAGAGATCTAGTTGACTGAGACTGGAGGAGTGGATTGAGAGAAAAGATTGGTCAGGTTGTAGAGGAAGAGGGAGGGAGGGAAGAATGAAGGAAGGAAATAAATCCAGATAACCAAGGTTAAATGGTTTCCAACCATGGAAGCACATCAGAATCTACCCCTGTGGCTTTAAAAGGTACTGATTCCTGGATGTCATCTGGAGAGTTTCTGCTGTAATTGATATGGGGAATGGGTTGCATATCAAAATACCTTAAAGTTTGTCCAGTGATTGTAACATGCATTCAAGGTTGGTAACCACAATCATAGCTATTTAGCAGCTATGAACTATTAGACATATTGAAAATGATACTCTCATTTTATTTTCACTAAACCTGGTATAGGAACCTATCTGAAAGGTGCTCCCACTGATAAAAAAATGGAACAATTTGAGTCTCAAAAGAATAATACAAAAATTGATTAAAACACATCAAATATATTCCAAAAAATTAATACAATTGAATTGTGCATATAAGGAGGTTAATTATATGAAATGTAAATTATATTTCAATGAAGTTGCTGAAAACATCTGAGGCATTTATTTTAAAAATCCTCAGTAATCATGTTTGGAGGTGATTGTGAACCTACTCACTATTCTGAAACTGGAAAATGAAGGTAAAGAATTACACATTTACCCTGCCTTTCTGTGACAAAATTATATATCAAGGTTAACAGATAATTGATGAGAAAATTTCTCACTTATAAAAGAATCCCAACTAATAAATGATAAAGAAAGATGGATTTGATTGACCAACTGCAAAAGTATTTAAAAATCAGGCAAATGTGAGCACTAACTGGATGTTTGATATTAGAATTATTATTATTTATGATGATAAAATGGCATAATAATTTTGTTTTTTAAAGTCCTTATATTTAGAAATATACATTGAGTATTTCAGACAAAATAATATGATACCTAGGATTTACTTCAAGATGATAAATTTGAGTGTGGAGAGCAAATGCAAGGGGAAGTACTAAGTTTGTGTTTCTCAAAATATGGCCCCTAAATCACTAGCATCTCTATTACCTAGAAACATTTTGGACATGCAAATTTTCAGGTTTCATCCCAGAACAACTAAATCAGACACTTTCAGAATGGGGTCCAAAAATCTGGGCTTCAACAAGAACTATAAGTAAATTCTAAAACATGCTAATTTTTAAGCTGCTCATACAAACAAATGATAAAATAATGGAACAATTTGAGTCTCAAAAGAATAATAAAAAAATTGATTAAAACACATCAAATATATTAAGGGATAAATGTTAAAGTTTTCTAATGAATTAAAGTTTTGTAGTGGGGATTCACCATGTCATTCTATATATTTTTATATATTTAAACTTTTCCAGGTAAAAAGGTCAAAAAAGAGGGAAAATATAAAGATAGCAAAGAAAAGCAAAGAAAAATTGCCTAACAAAAAGTAGATTATTGAAAAAGAGAATAAAGACTGATGTTATAGTGGAATAATCTGGCAAGCACTACTTCATTCAGGTAAAGTCAACGTCATCATTGGTAAGTCATGTTGACAGCATGTGCTATGTTTCGAGTGTGTCCTCTCCAAAATTTACGCTGCCAATAATGATAGTATTAACAGGTAGCCTTGAAGAGGTGATTAGGCCATGAGGGCTGCTTCCTTATGAATGGGAGCAAGGATATTTTTAAAGAGGCTTTATGCAGAGCAGGCTTACTCTTCCAACTTCTGCCATGTGAGGACAGAGTGTTCCTTCCCTCATCCAAAGGATAAGACTCTCACCACACAACTAAACCTGCTAGTGCTCTTATTTTTGAGCTTTTCAATATCCAAAAGTCTAAGAAATAAAATGTCTGTTTTTTATATGTATTTAGTTATACAAACACCATATCGAGGGACATTCTATAAAATTTATGTTTAGGTCATCAAAACAGGAAAAGTTTCAGAAACTGACACAACCAAGAGGGACTTAAGGAAATATGATAACTAAAGGTAGGATGCTTCTCTCAAAGGAATCCTGGGGAAAAGAACATTAGGAAAAAATGATAAAATCTGAAAAACAGGACTTTAATTAATAATAATGTATCAATATCAATCATTTATTGTGACATGTTTAAAACAAATATGTAGATAATAGAGGAATTTGGGTGATAGGTATATGGGAAATCTCCCTAATATTATCATATTTTTCTATAAATCTAGAACTAGTCAAAATAAAATATGTATTTAAAAATAAAATAAACATCCCTAGATAGAGTTACCTTTGTATGTTCAAGGATCAAAGCCATTTAAGTAGCTTTAAACAAACAGAAATAGTAAGAGTCAGAAGAGTCATATGGACTGGATTCCAAGCAGACAAATAAAATGGACAAGAGAAAATATCACAAAATCCAGGGAAGGTCATAGGTCCCAACATTCAGGAAAACAAGTACCAGTGAACATGTCTTAGACAGCAAGAGTCAGAGCTCAAAACATATGGTAAGTGAAGTGACTTGGTTTCTCCCCTCCCTCCTGAACTCCTCTTCAACCCTCTATAGTATTCCATCTGCACCACTGTGACCAGTTAACCATCCCCTTAAGTTACTCTCTCAAGGTCTTTGGATAAATTGTGAAATTAAGCAAGTTTCAACCAAACAACTGGCATTTTGCAGCCCAGTGTCAGAATGAAACTCATTTAACTTCCTCATTCCTACTGAAAAACTCCTTTGAAGTGTTTCCCCAGACACCTCCTCCCATCAATCATCATGTCTGATAGATTGAACCCTCTTATTCCCTGTAATCCTGTAGCCTTAACAATGGTTGCATATTAGTGATCCTTGGGGAACTTTGAAAATTCTTGATGCTCAGGGCATATATAGATATATTAATCAGAATTTGGGGAGTGGGATTAGGACATTATTTTTTTATCTTTCCAGGTGATTTCATTGTGCAGACAATGTTGAAATTCATTGCTTGTTGAACTTCCTTCACACACTTGCAGCTAGAGTAGTTCACACTAGTCACTTTCACATCCACACTTCCATATTTTCCCTCCTGTCTTTTCCACTATCAGTACTTTGGGAGAAAACTTTTAGTTGCTGGACCAGAAATACATTTGTCAGAGGTTCTCTTTATAAAATGTTCTGAAGTACTACATTGTCTACTTCCTTATTCCTAAACAGTTACCTAGTTTATGCTTCTTCTCTTCCTTCTTTTTTTCCTGTCTCGGATTATGCTTTGCCTTCTCTTTTGCAGAACTCTCTTCTCCACTATATCCCTAATCATCAATTTCTACAAATCCTGCCATAGGGTTACTTTCTCATTTCATGTTATACACTTACTTTGGATCATCTCATATCCTGCACTGGCTTTAAGTACCTGTATATTGAAGATCCATAAACACATGATTTTTTTTTTTTTTTTGTGGTGCTGAGGATTGAACCCAGGGCTTTGTGCTTGCAAGGAAAGCACTCTACCAACTGAGCTACCTCCCCAGCCCAACACATGATCTTTATCCCGAACCCATCTACATGTTCATAACCATGTGGCCAAATTCCCTGTAAACATCTCCAGCTGCATCTCCTGTAGATGCTCCATCTTGATATGTCAAAAATTAAGCTTAGTAGGATATCAGTATGAGTATGGATTCTGAGCTAGGCTACTTGGGTTTGAATCCTGACTCAGTCATATAATGACTTTGGGTGAAGGAATTAACTTCTCTGCCAATTGGTGTCCTTATCCAATAAATAGGTATATACTACAGTTGGGATCTGAAACACCACCCAAAGACCTATGTGGTAAAGGGTTGGTTCCCAGTGCATGCTACTGGGAGATGGTAGAAACTCTGTAAGTCTAGTGGGAGGTCTTCAGGTCATTGAGAGCATGAAGTTGAAGGGAATAGTGTGGTCCCAGTTCCTTCTCTCTTCTCTTTTATGTCCTAGATATGAGGTAAGAGACTTTGCTCCCTATATGCTCCCCACAGGCCCCAAAACAATGTAGACAACCAAGCATGAAATGAAACCTCAACTGTGAGCCAAAATAACCTTTTTCTGTTTATGAGGTGATTATCTCAGATATTTGTTATAGTAATGGAAAGCTAACTAACACAGTATAAAAACTTCTTCAGGAGATTGTCATGAAGATTAAATAATTTAGTATGGATAAGGTGATTAAAGTAGTGCCTGGCACATAGTAAGCATTCTATTTGCTGCTATTAATCCTATCATTAATATGATCACTATTTTAAATTCCCTCAGTGAAGAGCACCATACCCTAATTAGATATAAAACCTCAAAATCTGAATGTCATTCTTGTATTGTATTATATCTTAGTCCCCATAAGGTATGATTCTCCTCAATTTCTCTTTAAATAGTTTCCTTATTCTTCATGCAAACATGTTCTCACCAGTGGTATGCTAGAGTGAGGTCTGATCATGAACATCTATCTTCTCCCAACTCAGCAATGATATCCTATTGGGAGCTTGAAATTGACTAAGGCAGGAGTATTTACAACATGGGAATTACCAAACACTAGAATTCAGGACTCTTTTTTTTTTTTTTTTTTTTTTAGAGGGCTGTTAAATAGCTACTGGCTTACCATTGCTTCAGGCCCTCATGATTTCTCATTTAAATTACTATAAATCATTCTAATGGTCTTTTATATCTCAGCTTTTATGCTACTTTAATCCATTCTTATTAGTACAGAAAAAAATGTTTCTAAAATTCAAATCTCATCATGTCACCATTAATCAGATTAAATTAATTCAGTGGCTATTCATTTCCCCCCAGTTGAGATGGTATACATAACCTATACTAGATACTATCAGTTTCCCATCCTTATGCCCTGTGCACTCACCTTTCTGGTACATGACAACTATTTATTACCACAAGCATATGTAAACCTTTGCCTGAGGACTTTTTTTCAAGAGAAGACCCAGAGTGCCAGAGAGTTAACTCTGCTGAGAGGAACCCCCACACAATAATAGAAAGGAGTGAGCTGGATATATATGACAGTTCTCATCCTTCTATTAGGACAATCCAGAAGTACCCAGAAGACTGAGCCTCAGTTACCCACACTTGTAATCTCTTCCCACTTCTCCTTTAGCAGTGCTTCCTGGAATCACCTCCCAAAAGAACCAGTGGCCTTAAGCCTTTATCTCAGGGTCTGTTTCTAATGGAGCCCAACCTAAGACATGGCTGTTCAGTCTGCCTGTGTTCCACTTCAGCCTTGCTATTCATCCCTTCTACCTTTAAGCTCTGGCTATACAGCACAACTTCACATATAGTTCTACAAAGGTAACTTGGTATCTTATACTTTGATCCTTTGAAGAGGCTGCTTACTTTATCTGGACCATGCAAGCTTAATTCCAACTTTCTTCACTCAGAAAACTCTAGCCTGTCCTCCCAAATTCAGCTCAGTATCCATCATTTTCCGGATCACTGTCATCCTCCTGCCTGAGTACAGGGCTCTCATGTGTTCTTATAGCACCCCTTATATACATATCTGTTCTCCAATGGATGGTAGGTTCCTTTAGCCCCTTTTCCAGCCATATACCCAATCCCCAACCCACCTCTACCTTTGACATAACAAATAGTATAGTCAGTAAAGGGTTGTTAAAGGGATATATTTTTCATTACATACTGTCCCTTGTGTTCTCATTCCTTGAGAAATTATTCAATAAGGAGTTTACTATCTAGGTTGAGAAACTGTTTTCTTGTATTTCCCAATAATTGTTGCATAATTATAAGTATTATCAGAAAATAGGCTATTTGCATAAATATAGCCAAACACATATTTTATTTCAGCACTGTTCATATGCTTTACCAAGAACCTTAGCTTTCTAGCCTTGTTGTTTTCTTATTATCTCTGCATTTCAATGTTACCTCCCAGGCTCTGCAATTAAGCAAATTCTGAGAATTTTAAGCAAATAAGCTTGTTCCATTTTAAAGTGGCACAAACACCCATCGGCATTACTTAATCCTCTGCTTCTCCCTGTTGAAGAGGTTTCTCAGTTATGGCTGACAGCTTTGTGACTATAGAGTCTCCTTGTCTGGAAGGGCTGGACTTTCTGTTATCCACACCACAGTACTTTGCATCCTCTGCAGAATATATTTATTTGCAGTGTTTCTGCAGGAAAACCCAGGGACGATGAGTCATCATCCTTATCCAGTGTCACCCTTGAGGCCAAACTGAGAAAGTGTCCTTCTTCTTACTGTATAGACAGGCCCTATCAGAAAGTATTCTGTTTACATAAATACTTCCTACCTAGGCTGAAAAATAATTACAAGGAGGATATAATGTTATTTCCTGAATCCAAAAGCATTTTAAGACAATAAATCTAGTTTAAAATATACTGAGTATTTGCTGCATGTAAGAATCTATGGTAAATGCTAGGGAAGATACAGAATATAAGACAAGTTCCTGCACCTAACCCCTACCCTTGGGAAATGTTAGTTTAATATTCAAAGTGTATTTAAGTATCTGTGTAAAGAGTTTATATCAAATGATTAGTTATAAAGGCATAGCACTATCATACTTGCAGTTAAGTGGAAAAATATGTAACCACTTGAATTTCTCTCCAGATTCTCTAGTCCATGTGATAGCTGATTGGTGTGCTAGTCAGAGCTCTTTGGAGGTACTTTTCCAGGAACCTCCATTCATATCTTATCCCTGGATCACTACAGGAACCAAGAACAGGAAGACAACCAGTGAATTACAAAGGGGAAGCAGAATTCAGGCAGAGATCAGGATGAGGTTGAGATAGGCAGATGAGGAGTTAGATGGAGAGGGTGGGAGTAGATTATTCCTGACCTTGATCAGTACAAGGTTTGACCTTGGACTTTAGCAGCCTGGAGCAACAGAGCAGACCAGCAAGTATCAAAGGTATGAAGTTTTGAAAGTCTAAGAAGGCAAGTTAGTCTAAGCAAATAATAAAGCTTAGAGCAGCTACATGCATCACAAACCAGTCAGCAGATATAAGGCACTGAGTGGGAACCAAAACTCTGGAGTCAGACCTCCTGGGTTCAATTCCTTATTCTCCAACTACTAGGTGTAAATTATTTAATATGTCTCTGCCTCAGTTTCCTCATTTGTAAATGAGGACAAAACAATATGTAATCTCAACTCTGACAAACCCTTGATTACATGTTCTGCCATCACTGCATGTTTCTGAATGAAAACAAAAATGAATTAACAATTAAAATTTTAAGATGCATTTGATTGTAAGATGTATCCCTTTGAGATGTTAAAATCAGAGGGAAAGGAGGGTATAAGAATTGATAAAACACAGAAGTGTGGTAGTATCTACCATATAGGGTTGTTAGGAAAATTAAGTAAGTTAATGTGTGAAAAGAACTTAGAATAATTAAATGTTCCTTGCTGTCCCATGGGGCATGTTTTTTTTTTTTTAATTTTTAATTTTAATTAAAAATCATAAATTTACATAGGGCAATGTTGTTTGATTCATTTTGTTATTTTTTCCCCTTCCCCCTCCCCTCCCACCCCTCTTTTTCCTCTATACATTCCTTTCTTCCTCATACTTACCACCCTCCTTATCCCTAACACTAAACCTAACCCTAACCCTAACCCTAACCCCTCCTAACCCCAACCCCTATGTCCTCATCCGCTTATCAGTGAGATCATTCATCCTTTAGTTTTTTGAGATTGGCTTATCTCACTTAGCATGATACACTCCAATTTCATCCATTTGCCTGCGAATGCCATAATTTTGTCATTCCTCATGGCAGAGTAATATTCCATGGTATATATATGCCACAGTTTCTTTATCCATTCATCAACTGAAGGGCATCTGGGTTGTTCCACAATTTGGCTATAGTGCATTGAGCAGCTATGAACATTGATGTGGCTGTATCTCTGTAGTATGCTGATTTTAAGTCCTTTGGGTATAGGCCAAGGAGTGGGATACCTGGGTCAAAGGGTGGTTCCATTCCAAGCATTCTAAGGAATCTCCATACTGCTTTCCAGAGTGGCTGCACTAGTTTGCAACCCCACCAGCAATGTATGAGTGTACCTTTTTCCCCACATCCTCGCCAACACCTATTGTTCCTTATGTTCTTGATAATCGCCATTCTAATTGGGGTGAGATGAAATCTTAGGGTAGTTTTGATTTGCATTTCTCTTATTACAAGAGTAGTTGAACAGTTTTTAGTATATCTGTTGATTGCTTGTACATCTTCTTCTGTGAAGTGTCTGTTCATTTCTTTAGCCCATTTGTTGATTGGATTATTTGTATTCTTGGTGTAGAGTTTTTTGAGTTCTTTATAGATTCGGGATATTAGCGCTCTATCTGAAGTATGATTGGCAAAGATATTCTCCCACTCTGTAGGCTCTCTCTTCACATTACTGATTGTTTCCTTTGCTGAGAGAAAGCTTTTTAGTTTGAATCTATCCCAGTTGTTGATTCTTGCTTTTATTTCTTGGGCTATGGGAGTCCTGTTAAGGAAGTCTGCTCCTAAGCCAACAAGTTGAAGGTTTGGGCCTACTTTTTCTTCTATAATCTGCAGGTTCTCTGGTCTGATTCCGAGTTCCTTGATCCATTGTGAGTTGAGTTTTGTGCAGGGTGAGAGATAAGGGTTTAATTTCATTCTGTTGCATATGGTTTTCCAGTTTTCCCAGCACCATTTATTGAAGAGGCTATCTTTTCTCCATTGCATATTTTTAGCCCCTTTGTCTAGTATGAGAAAACTGTATTTATTTGGGTTTGTGTCCGTGTCCTCTATTCTGTACCATTGATCTACCTGTCTATTTTGGTACCAATACCATGCCGTTTCTGTTACTATTGCTTTGTAATAGAGTTGAAGATCTGGTATTGCGATACCCCCTGCTTCGCTCTTTCTACTGAGGATTGCTTTAGCTATTCTGGGTTTCTTATTCTTCCAGATGAATTTCATAATTGCTTGCTCTATTTCTGGAAGGTACATCATTGGGATTTTAATTGGAATTGCATTGAATCTATATAGCACTTTTGGTAGTATGGCCATTTTGACAATATTAATTCTTCCTATCCATGAACATGGGAGATCTTTCCATCTTCTAAGGTTTTCTTTAATTTCTTTCTTTAGTGTTCTGTAGTTCTCATTGTAGAGGTCTTTCACCTCTTTTATGAGATTGATTCCCAAGTATTTTATTTTTTTTTGATGCTATTGTGAATGGGGTAGTTTTCCTAATTTCTCTTCCGGAATATTCATCACTTATGTATAAAAATGCATTGGATTTATGGACATTGATCTTGTAACCTGCTACATTACTGAATTCACTTATGAGTTCTAAGAGTTTTCTGGTGGAATTTCCAGGTTCCTCTAAATATATAATCATCTCATCAGCGAACAGGGATAGTTTGAGTTCCTCTTTTCCAATTTGTATCCCTTTAATTTCTTTGGTTTGTCTAATTGCTCTGGCTAGAGTCTCAAGAACAATGTTGAATAGAAGTGGTGAAAGAGGGCATCCCTGCCTTGTTATAGTTTTTAGGGGGAATGCTTTCAGTTTTTCACCATTTAGAATGATATTGGCCATGGGCTTAGCATAGATGGCCTTCACAATGTTAAGGAATGATCCCACTACCCCAATTTTTTCTAGTGTTTTGAGCATGAAGGGATGCTGTATTTTATCGAATGCTTTTTCTGCATCTATTGAAATAATCATGTGATTCTTAACTTTTAGTCTGTTGATATGGTGACTGACATTTATTGATTTCCGGATGTTGAACCAACCTTGCATCCCTGGGATAAAACCCACTTCATCGTGATGCACTATCTTTTTAATATATTTTTTGTATGCGATTTGCTAAAATTTTGTTGAGAATTTTTGCGTCGATGTTCATTAAGGATATTGGTCTGAAATTTTTTTTCCTCGATGTATCTCTGTCTGGTTTAGGTATCAGGGTGATATTGGCTTCATGGAATGAGTTTGGGAGGGTTCCCTCCTCTTCTATTTTATGGAATACTTTGAGAAGTATTGGAATGAGCTGTTCTTTAAAGGTTTTGTAGAACTCGGCTGAGAACCCATCTGGTCCCGGACTTTTCTTTGTTGGTAGGCTTTTGATGACCTCTTCTATTTCATTGCTTGAAATTGATTTATTTAAGTTGTGTATGTCTTCCTCCTTCAGTTTAGGTAATTCATATGTCTCCAGAAACTTGTTGATGTCTTCAAGGTTTTCTGTTTTGTTGGAGTATTGATTTTCAAAATAGCTTCTAATTATGTTTTGTATTTCACTCGTGTCTGTTGTGATATTTCCTTGTTCATTCTGAATTTTAGTAATTTGAGTTTTCTCCCTTTTTCTCTTTGTTAGCGTGGCTAAGGGTTTATCAATTTTGTTTATTTTTTCAAAGAACAAACTATTTATTTTGTTAATTTTTCCGACTGTTTCTTTTGTTGCAATTTCGTTGATTTCAGCTCTGATTTTAACTATTTCCTGTCTTCTACTACTTTTGGTGTTGCTCTGTTCTTCTTTTTCTAGGGCTTTGAGCTGTAGTGTTAAGTCGTTTATTTTTTGATTTCTACTTCTTTTGTTGAATGCGCCCCATGAAATAAATCTTCCTCTCAGTACTGCTTTCATAGTGTCCCAGAGATTTTAATATGATGTGTCTTTGTTCTCATTTACTTCTAAGAATTTTTTAATTTCCCTCCTGATATCATTTGTTATCCATTCATCATATAATAGTGTATTATTTAATCTCCAAGTATTGGAGAAGTTTATGTTTTTTATTCCGTCATTTATTTCTAATTTCAGTCCATTATGATCTGATAGAGTATAAGGTAGTATCTCTATCTTCTTGTATTTGCTAACAGTAGCTTTGTGGCATAAAACATGGTCTATTTTAGAGAAGGATCCATGTGCTGCTGAGAAGAAAGTATATTCGTTCTTTGTTAGATGGTATATTCTATATAAGTCAGTTAAGTCTAAATTGTTGATTGTGTTATTGAGATCTATGGTTTCTTTATTCAATTTTTGTTTGGACAATCTATCCAGCGGTGAGAGAGGTGTGTTAAAATCGCCCAGTATTATTGTGTTGTGGTCTATTTGATTTCTGGAATTGAGAAGGATTTGTTTGACGTACATGGATGAGCCAATGTTCAGGGCATAGATATTTATGATTGTTATATCTTGCTGATTTATGCTTCCGTTAAGCAGTATGTAATGTCCTTCTTTATCCCTTCTGACTAGTTTTGGCTTAAAGTCCACATTATCTGAAATGAGGATGGCTACTACAGCTTTTTTGCTGTGTCCGTGTGCATGGTATGTTTTTTCCCATCCTTTCACCTTCAGTCTATGGGTATCTCTTTCTATGAGATGGGTCTCTTGCAGGCAGCATATTGTTGGATTTTTCTTTTTAATCCAATCTGCCAGTCTATGTCTTTTGATTGATGAGTTCAGGCCATTAACATTCAGGGTTATTATTGAGATATGATTTGTATTCCCATTCATTTGACTTACTTTTGTCTTTTTGACTCAAATTAGTTTCTCTTTATTTGGTTATTCCTTTAGGGTAGTTCCTCCCTTTTCTGATTTACATTGTTGTTTTTCATGTCTTCCTCATGGAATATTTTGCTGAGAATGTTCTGTAATGCCAGCTTTCTTTTAGTAAATTCCTTTAGCTTTTGTTTATCGTGGAAGTATTTTATCTCATCGTCAAATCTGAAAGTAAGTTTTGCTGGGTATAAAATTCTTGGTTGGCATCCATTTTCTTTCAGGGCTTGGTAAATGTTGTTCCAGGCCCTTCTAGCTTTTAGGGTCTGGATTAAAAATCTGCTGATATTCTTATTTGTTTTCCCCTGAATGTAATCTGATTCTTTTCTCTCGCGGCCTTTAAAATTATGTCTTTATTTTGAATGTTAGGTATTTTCATAATAATGTGCCTTGATATAGGTCTGTTGTAATTTTGCATATTTGGAGTCCTATAAGCCTCTTGTACTTGGTTTTCCATTTCATTCTTGAGATTTGGGAGATTTTCTGATATTATTTCATTGAATAGATTGTTCATTCCTTTGGTTTGTTTCTCTAAGCCTTCCTCAGTCCCAATTATTCTTAAATTTGGCCTCTTCATGATATCCCATAATTCTTGTAGATTCTGTTCATGATTTCTTACCATCTTCTCTGTTTGGTCAACCTTGTTTTCAAGATTAAATATTTTGTCTTCAATATCTGAAGTTCTGTCTTCCAGGTGATCTTTCCTATTGTTTATGCTTTCTATGGCGTTTTTAACTTTGCTTATTGTTTCCTTCATTTCAAGGATTTCCGTTTGTTTTTTTTTCAGTATCTCTAACTCTTTATTGAAATGCTCTTTTGCTTCTGTTATTTGCTCTTTTAACTGTTGATTAGTGCGTTCATTTAATGCCTGCAGTTGTTCTTTCATCTCCACGTTTGCTTCCCTGATTGTTTTAATTATGTACATTCTGAACTCCCTTTCGGGCATTTCTTCTGCTGTGCTGTCATTGGGTTTTATTGATATAGTATCTAGGTTTGTTTGGGACATTTTCTTCCCTTGTTTTCTCATATTGGTCAGATGTCAATGGGACTCTGTGATATTGTAGATTTCCTCTATTGGCTTATAGTGACCCTGTAGATTTCCAGTGTATCACCTACCAGCCTTCAGTAGCCAGAAGTCTTGGATTAGTTTAATAATGCAGTGCTTCCGAAGAATGCTGCCCCTAGCCTGCTACCGGTTCCAGGGAGAGAGACCTGGAGAGGTCTCTTGTTGCACAGCCCTGGTTCCAGAGTCTGGTTGTAGGTTGGAGATCTCCACTGGCTTGGGGACTTGTGGCTGGCTCTGTGTAGACAGGCTCTCACTGGGTGATTTGCCCCGAGAAGCTAGCCTAGCGAGGTGCTTCCTGCTGGAGGGGGGCTGGGCTGCTTGGGGAAGTCCCTGGCACCCTGTGCTGGTCACTGAAGCAACCTGTGGGTGGGCTGTAGCTGGCAGTGGGGCGGGCTGGAGCTGGCTGGGGCGGGCCGGAGCTGGCCGCACTTCTTCTGTGCAGAAGGGCTCTCACTGGGGGGCCTGTTCTGAGAGGCTGGAGGATCTGTCCCTGTGGGCGGAGCCCACCGCCAGACTGCACCGAGCTGCCTGGGGGAGACGCTATCTGCCCTGTCCCACTCTACTAAGCCACTCGAATCCGGGACTGCCACCCAGCTGAGCTTCGCTGGGTGGGGGAGACTCACCCCGTGGTTCTATCTTAGTCCGAGTCTCTCAATGCCTCCCCTTCTTGAATCCTAAGTTCTGGGGCGACTGGAGATGCAGTCACCCTCTAGTCCGCCATCTTGGATCTCCCCATGGAAAAAGCCTGCAGCTGGAGGGGGACAATGCTGCCTGGAGAGGTCTCTGGCTGCCCAGCCCTGGTCCCAGAAGCCGCTTGCCTGTCGAATATCTCCACTGGCTTGGGGCCTTGTGGCTGGCTCTGCGTCGAGAGGCTCTCACTGGGCGGTATGCCCCGGGAAGCTAGCCTAGAAAGGCGCTTCCCGCCGGAGGGGGCTGGGCTGCTTGGGGGATTCCCTGGCACCCTGTGCTGGTCACTGAAGCAACCTGCGGGCAGGCCGGAGCCGGCAGCGGGGCGGGCCGGAGCTGGCAGCAGGGCGGGCCAGAGCTGGCCGCGCTGCTTCTGTGCAGAAGGGCTCTCACTGGGGGGCCTGTACTGAGAGGCTGGAGGATCTGTCCCTGTGGGCAGAGCCCACCGCCAGACTGCACCGAGCTGCCTGGGGGAGACGCTATCTGCCCTGTCCCACTCTACTAAGCCACTCGAATCCGGGCCTGCCTCCCAGCTGAGCTTCGCTGGGTGGGGGAGACTCACCCCGTGGTTCTATCTTAGTCCAAGTCTCTCAATGTCTCCCCTTCTTGAATCCTGAGTTCTGGGGCAACTGGAGATGCAGTCACCCTCTAGTCCGCCATCTTGGATCCCCATGGGGCATGTTTTATCTGTTTCACTTTGGTGTTTGAAATAGGGGTTTCTTCCAATTATACTTTCTTTGTCTTCGTTGCCCCTTTGTAAACATGAAGCCTTAAAAACCCATCTCTAGTACACCAGAATGAGGCATTTCTCTTGTTGTAAAAGTGGTTTCCGATCCCTGGTCAGACTTGGAACTGAGATGATATGATGGACAGGGAAATTAATATGCTTCTGATTATTTCACAATGCATATGTATATTAAATCACCAAATTGTGCACCTTTTATTATCAAACCTGGGGCTTCACCCATGCTAGGTAAACACTCTATTTCGACAGCTATATCTCTAGTCATATCTTAAACACACATGATTTTAGTTGTAAGATATAGTTCAACTTTTTAAAAAAATTAAAAAGTAACAATGGTTTTAGCTACATCTTTGTGTCCTCTTCACTAAATTTTTAAATGTCAGTCTATAAAATCTTTTATACCATTTTTAATTGGTTTAAACAAGAGGCCAGTGCACTGTCACTATTGAGCTCTTTAAAATATTTAAAATACAGATAATACCCAGGTTATATAAACTATTCCAAATAATAGAAAAAAGTAGAGAGCTCCTCAGTTTTTACTCTGAAGATAAATAACTTTCATACTTAAACATGACAAAGGTAGAACAGAGAAGAAAATTAGAGTCAAATTCTACCTATGAGAATTATCACAAAAAGTTGACATGAAGTACTAGCAAACATTTCACAACAATTTCAAACATTACACAAAATGACAAAGGTTGTTACTACATTGAAGATATGACTTAAGAAAAACATGAAATAGTTATCACAACAAAAATCAAAGAACAAAAATCCAAAGAATCAAAATAAGTACCAAAAAGGCATTTAATAAAATTTAGTATCTATTCCTAAGATATTTATTAAATAAAATTGAGAAAACTATGATCTCACTGGTTGAAATGGAAAATGTTCAACTAATGAATAAACACAAAAACTATCCCATTAATTCCTAAATAAAACAAAAGTATCTCTTTTTGTGATACTTTTACTTTGGTCAGTGTTCTGAAAATGCTTGACAATGCAACAGAACAAGAAACAATATCAGTTAGAAAAGAGGAAAAAATATAAAATGTGAGATGATATGGAAAATATAAGATGTTCTATTTATCAAAATATAATAGCTAAATGACAATCTATAACAAAATACATAAAATATAAGTCAATTGATTCAAATTAATTTGTAAATTTAAGTAATCATAAGATTTTTGTTACTACTAAAATGAATCACATTAATGAAAGAATATCATATTAAGTAATTTTTTGGTAAAAGAATAATGACTTCAAAGATTAAGAACTTGCCCTATGTTAAACATATTATAAAAGTAGAATAATTATTCTCTTGGGCAAGACAAATAAGCTCAAGAGATCTACTGTACAACATAGAATCTATAATTAAGAGTATTGTGCTGTGCAATTTAAAATATATTAAGAAGACAGACTTCATGTTATGTGTTCATACTAAAAAAAAGAACACAAGAAGACTTCTGAAAGTGATGGGTATGTTTACAACTTGGTTGTGCTGATGTTATGGATATATGCATATGTCCAAAATCATCAAAATATATACATTAAGCTGGGAGTGATAGCACACACTTGTAATCCCAGTTACTCAAGTGGCTGCAACTGAAGGACTTCACCTTCAAGCAAGTTCATCCTTTAAACTTAGTAAGACCCTGTCTCAAAATAAAATAAAAAGGGCTGGGGTTATAGCTCAGGGGTGGTGTGCCCCTGAGTTCCATCCCCAGTACAGCACACACACACATATAAATACACACATTGTATATGTATGATTTCCTATATATAAATTAGGCATCAATAAAGTTAAAACTCTTAAACTATGACACAGAAAGACAAGTATGTTTTCTCTCATATGTGGAAGCTAGAGGGAAAAAAGGAAGTCATGAAAGTAGAAATGAGACTAATAAAGTAGGAGAAAGGGTTGGGGGAGGTATTGGGAAATGAAATGAATCAAATTATATGCATGTATAATTATGTCACAATGAAGCTCACTATTCTGTATAATTAATATGCAACAAATAAAAAGTATGTCCACCTGATAATATGTATTCTGAAAATATTAAACAAAACGAACATGAATCAATATATGGGTAAATATAGGAAGAATTAGTCTTGAAATTAATCCTAAAATATACAAGACAGTATTCTTTTTTAAAAAAGGAAAACTTAACAAACAATAAAAAGGGGCCCATGTGCAGAACTTATAAAGTTTTTATGTTTATAAAAAATTAAGTTATAGCTTCATCTTATACCATACACCAAAATGACATTTACATATAGCTAAATATGAAAACTAAACAAAAATATCCATAAGAAAGATAAAGAATTATTTCTTCTAAAACATGGAAAGATTTTAAGTCCTAAACCATTACAGTGTTGAGAAATCAAAAGATTTCTTAGGAGGACATGCTAATGAAAGATAATGGACAGTGGTTAAGAGCATGGGTTCTGTATCTAGACCTCCCACATTCCAGCTCAGCCACTTACTAAATGTGACTTTAAGCAAGTTGCTTTACTTGTCTATGCCTAAATTTCTTTTACTGTAGATTGGGTGTTAATGAGTCTTCATAGATTTGCCATGAAGATTACTGAATTAACATTTGAAAATATTTAGGAAAATGCTTAGCACAAAGCAAGTACTATAGACATTATTTTAGATATATATGAAAGTCATAAACATATGTATTATAAAGATCATGGAAAAAAAATTCAGTTTGAGGAATATGTGCAAGTTATGTCAAATAATGGATTAATATTCCTAATGTATAAAGAGCTTCTGCAAATCATTAAGCCTGGCAGAACCTGGCATCACATATTTGGATTCCCAGCAGCTCTGGAGGCTGAGGTTGGAGCACTGCAAGTTCAAGGCCAGCCTCAGCAAAACTGAGGCACTAAGCAACTTGGTGATACCCTACCTCTAAATAAAATACAAAATAGGGCTGGGGATGTGGCTCAGTGATTGAGTGCACCCGAGTTCAATCCCCAGTGCCCCAAAAAAGAGAAAAGCCTAAATTCAGAATCAAGAAGAATTAAAGTTGACTATAACTGCAGAAAATGATATCATAAATAGATAGAAGATGCTTTGGGAGTTTTAATGTGTTGGAGATGCAGACTGCTTCTGTTTTTCTGCTCCACTGTTGACCTTTACCAAAATCACTTTATGGAGAACAATAGCTTGAGCTGTAGCCATTTTGTTTTCGGTACAGCCAGCAGGAATAAAGAAAGGGTAAAAGATCTCATTCCTCCTTCCTTTAAAGGTCACTCTCCAGAATTTTCACACACCATAATTTCTTTTACCATATAATCACACACAACTACATGGGAACCTGGCAAATACAGTCTTTATTTCCTATGACTACATTCTTAGCTAAAAATTAGAGATTTTAATACTAGAGAAGAATGAAGTCCAGCAATGGGGTGAGAAATTGGCATAAAATCTTATTTGGCATGAATTGGGGACTACCCTGTAGTGAAATACACATACAATAAGAAAGCCTCACAGACTGATTTAAAGATATTTTATGGCACAAACTTCCTTAAAGGCAAATTTTATTTTATTTTAATTTAATTTAATTTTTTGTACTGGGGATAGAATACAGGGGCGCTTAACCACTGAACCACATCCTCAGTCCATTTTTGTATTTTATTTAGAGACAGGGTCTCTCTGAGCTGCTTAGGGCCTTGCTAAATTGCTGAGGCTGGCTTTAAAATTGCAGTCCTCCTGTCTCAGCCTTCCAAATCTCTGTAAATATAGGCATGTACCACCACATCCAGCAAAGTTTAACATGTTTTTAAAGGTTTAATATATGCTTACATGTTATGCTAACTGGCAATTATGTTTTAGGAAAAGTATATTGTGGACATAATCAGAAATACAATGAGAAATAATCATAAATGGAAATACAAGAGGTATTTACATGTTATTATAGTGAAACATGGTGAAGAATTCTTACTCTTCAATAACAAATTAGAGTATAAGCCATTAATGGAACATTGTGAAGTCATTAAAGATCAAGCAAAGGGAGGACACAATGAAGAAAGGAAGAGGAGAAGGGGGCAAAATGTGTCAAATTGGTATGATGTCTTTTTTGTAAATTTCAATAACAGTAACAGCAAATCTTTACTGAGTACTTATAGTTTAGTTATTTGCAGTATTATCTCATTTAATCTTTATCATACCCTACCAGTATAAATAGCCTACTTTTGAAAATAAGAATATTATGGCATAGAGATAGTAAGTAGTTGTCCAAAACCACATGGTTATTAAATTTAAAAACATGGTTATAATACCAGTAGGTTTGATTCCCCAAGTTGCAGTTTTATTGTATCCTGACTAGGGAGAGAAATGATGAAGAGAAGGAAGATGGAACTAATGTCAAGACAGGTAACTTTGGTGATGATTTTACACATTATTTGTATTATTCTTTATTCTTTTGTGAACCTCCAAAATTTTATTTGATGATTATTAGCTTTAACAATGATTTTAAAAACTCAAGCACCACTGGCATGTACTTTATGAACTCACATTGCAGAGTGAGATTTTACTTGTTATAAGCCTGTGCTTATGAATAAGTTATTGCATATTACCTAAAGAAATGTTAGCTGTTCTCTTGTTTGCCTGTGGGAAAGGGGAAAAACATATCCCACTTCATTGTTAAGTTGTACTCCTGATTTTCTCATCAAAATTCCTGACAGATAATAACTATGGGTATTCATAGACATATAAATTTACTGTACTAATACCCAGTATTCTGAATGTAGGACATTCTTGGCGTAAGAGGAATGATAAGTTAATGAGTTTTTCTTCTGAGTAGCTGGCATCAGGTCCAGTAAACAACATCATTTTTTTATACAATACAGAAAACATAGAAGAATTGTGAGACTTATATGCTGAATAAAGGAAATAATGTCCTCCAAATTTTCAAGTTGGGAATTGTACCACGCTGCTTAATTTTTTCACAAATATTTTGAAGCATGGGTTCTGTGGGAGGTATGATGTGAGGGTTAAAGAATCAAGAGTGAAACAAAGCAGACAAGGTCTCTGCCTTTATAGGACTTAACAGCAATTGAAGCTCTACAGTAGGCACCAGCAAGCTTTGGCATGCAGGCCAAATTCAGTTCACATTTTTTATACATCTCATGAGCTAAGAATGCTTCATACATTGATAAAGGGGTAGAAAATAGAAGACTAATATTTTATGAAATAGAAAAATATATGAAATTCAAGATTGATATCCATACACAATGTTTTATCCCCTCAAATATTCAAAGAATATTTTAATTGAAGGACTATGAGGATTGAGACTAGTTTTGTTACTATATAGTATGTGAACCCTGCTTCTCAGACATTGCTAGCAATTAAAATATATACCTCTAGAATAGGGGTCATCAAATGTTTTCTATAAAGGGTCAGAGAGTGTTTGACACTCTGTGAGCCATGTAGACTCTGCTGCAATTACTCCACAGTGTCTTGGCACACTGAAAGCAATTTTAGACCATATGTAAACCAACAGATGTTGCTATTTCAATAACTATTTGGTCATTGCACTTTCTAAGCAGAGATAAAAGTATTGAACCTATTTGTTACTATTTGCTATTTATGAAATGAGTGTTAGAGGAAACAAATATTTGAGTTTAAATTCTGCTTAAAGGAGAGGGAAAAATGACAAACACTGATACTATTATGAAATGACGTCTTTGCATCTTTGATAAGAATGGAATATTAACAAAGTACCAAGTATTGTATCCTCTGATTAAACATTATAAATAAAAGAGATGATTAAGTGCTCTCCAAACATAACTTTGAATCTTGATTATTTCTTTTAAGGTCCCTAACTCAAAAACACAAACAAAAACTGTATGTTCTCTATAAAGTGTTGGCATGGGCAAGAGCAACCAGAATTATCATGCAGTGCTGGTAGAATTGTATAGTAGTAAAACCACTTTGAAAAGCAGTTTATCAATATCTATCAAAGCTTACTATACACATTCTCTATGATTCAGCATTTCTACTTCTAATATATATTCAGAAAAAATGTAAGCATATTATATACCAAAAGCCTTCTACAAACACTTTTATGGCAACATTATTCTTAAGAACTAAAACTAGGAAATTAAATGTATATAAGAGTAACAACCCCATGGATAAATGGGAAAATGAACTAACCTGGTTTTTCTCAAAAGAAGAAATAAAATGGCCAAATATATGAAAAAAGTGTTCAACATATGTAGCAATCAGGGAAATGAAATCACAACTACACTAATTAAAGTGTAGTGACACACACCTATTATCCCAGAGACTTGGGAGACTGAGGAAGGAGGATCATAAGTTCCAGGCCAACCTGGGCAATTTAGCTAGACCCTCCCTGTCTCAAAATAAAACAATAAAAGGGCTGGGTATGTAGCTTGGTAGTAAAGTGACCCTGGGCTCAATCTCACAAAATAGAAGGGAGACTGGTAGAGTAGAATAACTTCCCTTCCTCCACTCCAGGGGGAATGAGAAGGAGAGGGAAAGAGGAGGTATTGTGGAATGTAATCCATGAAATTATGCTGTGTGCATATATGAACATGTCACAATAAATCCTACTATTACGTATAATTGTAATACACCAGTAAAAACATAAACGTGAAATAAAAAGATTAATGGAAAATAAATTGTGGTATATTCATACAAAGAAATATATTGCAATAAGGATGAAGAAAGCATCAGCAGAACTGTAATAAATTGAATAATCAACTTGAGAATAATCAATTTGAGAATAATCAAAGAAAACAAACAATAAAATTGAAAAAATATTTTATCCATGCTTCTGAAAATAGTTACCTGGACATGGGAGAAATCAATTACTGGAAGGGGGCACAATAGCAGTTTCTGGGGTGCTGATAATGCTCTGTTGGTATAGTTGCTCATCATATATTGTGCTCAATGTTTGAAAATTAACCTCTATACCTATGTTTTCTGCACTCTGGGCTCATCTGAGAAGACTTTTTCTACTTTAGAAAAAAGTTGTAAGCATCACAGTAAATTTAAAATCCCCAAACATATGGATTTAGTGTATATTGCTACTTCTGATGTAGTGGAAAAAGATATGCCTGAAACAGCAAGTCATTCAATTAACTATGATTTATCTGCAAAATCATAGAGCCCCCAGGTAGACATCTCCTGACACAATGATATGAAGGGCACATATAAGGATTCCCTCCCCAAACATATATGCTTCCTTATGAATGGAAGAAGGGTTAGATCAGAAAGTCCCTTCTTTTATACTAACAATAATCTCGAAAGGAGGTGTTTCATTCCCATAACAGTTTTAAGATTATTTTAGAAAGGAACTCGGTTATTCCTTGGTACTGTCAATTTTCTGCCTAGTTGTCTAAAAAAAGTTAGTGTGGCCTCTCTTTGGGTTATTCCAGTTTACACAGGATTTTAAGAAGGACAATGTTGACAACATCTTTGATGTACTTCTGTACTCACTAATGTTTATATAAAGAAATATAAATCATGAAAAGTTCTTACCGCAAGCATGAAGCCATGCCATATTATTATTATTGAGGACATTTCTAATTTCAATATTTAAGAGATTGTGTTCAAATGTCATAATCATCAAGACAGCTGAAATTGGCTTTATCCTATTTACATCTGTAATCGCAGTTTCTAGCAAAGTGCCAGACACACAAGAATTGGCTGAGTGAAATAGTCATTAGAAAAATTATGGTTTTGAAGTCCAATGATTTAGGAAAATGCTTACAACATAAAATTAAGTAAAACAAACTGGGGTATAAAACTACACACATACACATGCACACACACACAATGACAGCACTGTTATAAAACCCATAAAAAGTATATGCAAATATCAAAAGGAAAAAATAGGAAAATATTTATAAAAGCATGAAAATTACTTGTAGTTTGTTTACTTGTTCTTGAAATTCCATAGTTTCCAAATTGTTAATGATATGTATTACTTTTTAAAATATAAAATATAAAATAACTGACAAAGTGTAAAACTTTGAAGGGCTCATTGAAATATCAAGAATAAAAATGAATAACGAAGTAAAACACCAAAGGTTTGACACATGTGCTAATATGTAGTTGATCTTTGAGCCACTATCCTGAGCTTCTTTGCTGATGACATTGATATATGCTTTTCCTTTTCTTCCTTCTCTAAGGTCTAAGGTTAGTCCTCCATCTGAACAGCCCTTTCACTTCCATTTCAAAGACCAAGCAAGTCACAACAGATATTCTCCACCCATGCAAAAGGCAATGGTAGTGCCATGATAGACTCCCAGAACATTATTACCTTCATGCTTACACATCTACAGATACCTTTCTTTTGACTCTATTTCAGATCTTCCAAACTCAATTTACTATCTGGAGAAAAGTGACCAAGCTTCCAAAGAATTCTAATTTCTTGTCTTTCCTGAAATCACAGTTTGCCTCCTTATCTCCCAGAGCAATAGATTTCTGATTAGATTTTCTGTTCAAGTTTTCTTCACTTCTGGGGCAACTTCAGAATGTGAGCTCACCTCTGGTACTATGTCACACCTGACTCTTAACCAGCTCACCCTGTCTCTACCAAATTAGTCAGATACGTGATTTAAAAAAGCCAAAATTATTCCACAGTATGTTAAATAAATACTCCACCAACATCACAGGCAAAAAATGATTACAAGATGGTAGGGCACAGTGGCCCATGCCTGTAATTCCAGTGACTCAGGAGGCTGCAGTAGGAGGATTGCAAGTTCAAAGCCAGACTCAATAAAAGTGAGGCATTAAGCAACTCAGTGAGACCCTGTCTCCAAATAAAATACAAAAAAGGCTGTGGATATGGCTCAGTGGTCCAGTACCCCTGAGTTCAATCCCCAATACCCCACCAAAAAAAAATGATTACAAGATGCTTCATGCCATCAGAATAGATGTGTTTATTAGGAAAAACTGCTTAATGGGGTCTAGTACTGGACTTAGGGAAAAGAAAGATGTGAAAGAGAGATGAGAGGCCAGTAAAGAGAACACTTCCAGTTTTGTAGCATGAGAGGACCTACAGGCAGAGCAATTAAAGATGTCTAGACCTTAGAAAAAGCCTCTGAGATTACTGACATGCTTGATCACTCAGGGATCATAGGTTTAATGGATTCCCTAACAAATATGTAGCTAGCATTCTCAGAAATTTCTACACACTTTCTGTGACCTTGCATCTTCCATGACAACTGAGTTCCTGGGACTTTGAGAATTTTTACAGACAGGTACAAGTCTAAAAATAAAAAAAAAAACTGCTGGTTGCTGAGAATATTACATAGTTGCCATCCTATCTTTCTCTCAAAGAATTTCATTTTTTAAAAGGAAAGTTTTTAAAAAATTACTTTTACTATTATCATAATTTCTTAAATTTTTTAGTTGTGGATGGACACAATATTTTATTTTATTTATTTATTTTTATGTGGTGCCGAGGATTGAACCCAGGGCCTCACACATGCCAGTCAAGCGCTCTACCACTGAGCCCCAGGCCCAGCCCCATAATTTCTTAAGAGACATAATCTCACAGAAAGAGACACTTGTTTAAATTGTATAAATATTATCTGGTGTTGGACACTAAATGGCTCTCTGCTTCCTGCCCTAGTTTATCAGTCACTGGCTATACATATGATTCATCTAAGAAATAAGAACTAGGAATACTGGTCTAGTTCTATGGACTCATCCTAATGTTCAGTAGGAATTTATATTTACTATCCATGTCTGTTTATCCCTAGAGTCTCAATGTGGGTTGTCAGAAGCATACCTTGAACCAAAGATTCAAATATAAGTAGTTTATTTGGGATATATTTTAGTCACCTTTTTGTCACTATGACCAAAATACCTGAGAAGAATAACTAGGAGAAGTTCATTTAGGCTCTTGGTTTCCAAGATTCAGTCACTGGTTTGTTGACTCTATGCCTCTGGGCCAACGTGAGGCAGAACATCATGGCAGAAAGTGCATCACAGAAGAAAGCAGCTCAGGATGTGCCAACCAGAAAGCAAAGAGAGAGTTCTGCTCATCAGGGACAAAATAAAGACCCCAAAGTGATACCCCCAGTGACCTACTTCCAGGAACACCCTACCTACCTATAGTTACCACCCAGTTAATCCATACCAGTGGATTTATCTACTGATTAGGTCACAGTTCTCATAATCTAATTTCACCTCTGAAATTTTTTGCATGAGCTTTTGAGGGACTTTTCATATCTAAACCAGGAGGTAATTCAGGAATCACTGGAAGTTGATGAGTGGTAAAATAAAGCAGGCAAGGAAAAGAACCAACTACAGTATATACTGTGAGCAACTGGATTATATGGGGTTGCTGAGAAGTTCTAGAGTCTTCTTCAGATATTTATCCACCAACTCCTTATACATCATCAGTGGGGGACTACTCCCAAGAACATTAAGTCCCTGGCACTATCAGCCTGCTCTCACTGGTGGAGCCTGTTTCTGTAAACAGAGAAAAGTCTTCAAGCAGAGAGATGCAACTGTTTATGTGAGGGTCCCCTGGCACAGAGTGTACTGGGGATATATGGCCAGACACCAATAGCATTTGCTACATCAGTTGATTAAGGGTTCTCAACCATACTCATTGATTAACTTCACATTGAGACCATTTCTTTATGTAATACCAGAATTAAGTAGAGAATTTCTAAGTTTAAAAATGAGAGAATTTCCTTATTCCCTGGAGTTTCCAAAAGGCATTCTGGACATTTTGTTATCTCTTCTTTAGTAAGGGCTTGACATGTTCAGTAAAACAAGATTAAGAACTAAGGAGGCCTTTAGAGTACAGAAGATGATGGGACTGAGTTATGTCAGCCTTTGCCTCCTTGGGCAGTTAGATAATGAGGAAATACATTTAGGACATGCTGGATTTAGCGAATGTCAGAGAGAGTTTGTCAAAAAAAGTTGGATTTATTGTGTCTTCCTAATAAGTTAAAATGAGTCACCACTGAATAAATCACAAAGACTCCTGGAACCTCTTCTCAAAAGCTTGCCAAGTTATGACATGCAAGGTTTTGTTGTTTATATTTCATTTTAGCTTTGGATTCAGATTTGGTTAAAATGCAGTTTAAACCATATAGTCTTTACATCTGTAGCCATACATATAGCCATATTAAGCTATAAGAAAAAACAGGATAAAGATTTGTTAGACGGAGCCTGGAAAATGTAGTTATTCTTTCACCTTAAAGATATTTGCTAAACCTCTATGATGTCTGGCACTGAGTATAGGATCAAGATTCAGACCAGGAAGAGTTTTCCTACTGTCAGGGAGCTCACATTGCAATAGTTATAAAATTAGGATATAACATGGAAAATGAATTGGAGTTCCCATTATTGCCCAATCAAACCTATATTCTGAAAACCAGGAATCCAACTCAAGCATAGGAAAAAACAAGCCTCAGTGTCCAAAGAGCTTGGATAATAGTAATAACAATGAGAACATAGGAATGAGTCCAAATATAAATATAATATTTATAGTCCCTTGCTTTCACTTCATTAATATAGTCCCTTGTTTTCACTTCATTAATACTTTCTCCTAAAGTTGCTCTCCCTACCAAGCCCCAAACAGACTCCAGATGTGGCTGGTACACAAGTCCCACCCTTAGGACCTAGTTAGTCTTACATACTCCATAGCCAGCATACATGAGGTGAACTCTAGGTACCTGATATCTTGCCCTCATAGTTACTATGTTTGTTCACTTTGTAAGATTCAGGTTTTGCCTTAGTATCAGGCTGACATTAAGAACTTTCCTAAACCTCAGTTCATTTAACAAGAACTCTAATTCTTTCCAGATGTCTAAGTATATCCTTTTAAGAAGGGTAGATAATCTTTCCACATGTCTCTCTCCATCCTGCACAACTTCTCTTGAATTTGCTGGAACCTATCCTAATTAATCACCTTGTCCAACACTTGAATGGCTTGGAGTCCCAAACATATCGGAATGTCAATTTTGACAAAAATAAGAATGACAGTAGCTGACATTTATTCACACCCACTGTATTCCAGGTACTAGATTATACACTACTCCATTTAGTCCTCACCCTGAGAGAAAAGTATTCTCATTAT
This sequence comes from Sciurus vulgaris, assembly GCF_902686455.1. Classification (NCBI taxonomy): domain Eukaryota; kingdom Metazoa; phylum Chordata; class Mammalia; order Rodentia; family Sciuridae; genus Sciurus; species Sciurus vulgaris. The sequence goes on along the minus strand of NC_136471.1, from coordinate 119,721,636 downwards.
CCCCATTTTTCAGGAAGAGGAAATAAGGCTTAAAGGAGTTAAGGTGGCATAACTTGTACAGGAAATAACCAAGCCTGGTCATGCTCTAATCATCCAACTTCAACTATACTGAACCCTTTTTAGGCACCATAGGCAGGAGTAGGAATTATGTTAACCCTCCAGGGGATATGTTCATTAGGAAGTACCAATTCCTAGCTGCAGGCCCACAAGTATCCTGCTTTCTACTTTTTTTCACAAGTTCATGCACTACTGGTGCCCCAAGAAGTCTCTTACAGAAGAACTCCATTGATGTATGATATTGGGTTTAATTTCCAGATGATTTCTATTAAACAGACAGTATTTTCAGAATACTAAAATATGAAAGCCTATAAATACATGACAATTTAATGCAGTTGAGTATAGGCTGCATAAAGCAGATAGCTGCTTCAGCTATATCTCAATAAAGATATAAATCTCCAGAAAAAAAAATAGAAACATCTTCTAAGGTACCTGACTGGAGGGTTGTTACCCACATATTTCAACTGATAATAAGAAGAGGTATGAGTTTTCTATTTTCTGATAGTTCTTATAATATTAATTTTAATCAAATATCCAATATCGACTCTGAGGATGTTTTAAATTTAGGCCACAATAAATGTATGAGCAGCATAACCCATTGGCAACTATAAGTGCAAAGCTTATAATTCATCATGAAATTATTTCTGCCACTTCCTCCTCAGTCACCTTACTATTTTTTAAAGCTGCATAAAGTTTTGGCAGATTTTGGTATGCAATTATTTTGAAAATGATATTATTTTGAAATTTGAGCTGCTGATACACAGCACTATACATTCAAAATGGACCTCTATGGATCAGCTGGCTGCATGGCTGTGAGACCTAGTGGTAGGGTCTTGGAGGGATTTGTTACTCTTAGGATTTCCCACCACTACACAATCTCCTCCATCTCAGATTCCCATCTAGTTTTCCATTTCTGGGTTTGAGCAACAAATCAGATGTGTATAAACTCATCTTAAGGATGAGTGAAGTACTTGGGTACCTCCCAGGATATGAGTGAAATCATGAGATTAGAATTTATTTGAGGCTTGTCTTTCATTGATTATTTTTTTCTTGAACTGTGACCATTTTTAATTGGTACATAATAATTATATAGAATAACAGATTTCATTTTGGCATATTCATAAATGTATATAACATACTTTGATCAATTTCATTCCCCAATACCTCCCCTTGCCCTCCCTTCTTCCCTCCCCTTGACCCTCTTCCTCTATCATCTGGCCTCCTTTCTATTTTCAAGAGATCCTTTCCCCGCTTTTCTCTCTAGTTTCTACATATGAAAAAAACATATAACCCTTAACTTTGAGTCTCTCTTATTTTGCTTAGCATGATGTCCTTCAATTCCATCTATTTTCCTGCAAATGACATAATTTTATTCTTCCTTATGACTGAACAAAACATTTTTCTGTTTTAGAAAAATAGGTAGTATATATTTAGTACAATCCCTATTTGATACTTAAAGTTCTAAATACAATCAATTTTTGAAAAGAAAATTTATATAATTACTACTGATTATTCAGTTTGAGGTGATGAAACTCTAGTGTATACAATGATCTGCAATATCATATTCTGTTTTATCTCCCTATTCCACATGTCATTCCATCCTCTTTAGAGATATCTAACAAGATGAGAATAACCCATCTTTTTCAGGACACTAGAGGGAAACAGAAACACACAAAGTAAACCATTATTAGATTAGGGGGTCAAAGGGAGTAATATGGAATGAAACAAGGATTTAAACATGAGATCAAAATGACTTGGCTTTGGTAGATACATAATTCACCACCCTTGCTATACAGCTTTACACACACACAACACACACACACACACACACACACACACACAGGCCTCATTTTCTCTTTTCCTCCCTCCCTCCCTCCCAACAGCTGTCTAAACAGACTTTAGGGCATATTCCTACCTCCCTACAAGAATGCAGCAACAATCTATTTTCTGTTCTTACCTGACTGTACTGACAATACTTAGAAATATTATGATGCAAAACCCCAACTCCAATCCTACAGATGCTTCAATTTATGGTTTATTAATACAAATAAGATATCTTACTATTGTGCTTTCTTTTTCACTACTGTCCTCAACACCAAGCAAGTTATAAGCATTAAATGAAGTACTCGTATCACCCTTCCACTCTTAAAATTGTTAACTGCAACAATGAATACAATGTACAAATTTTCAGATATGTAAACCCACACACACATATATACATGTATATATACATATATAAATATATTCACATATTTCTACTCCCTTGAACACACAAACAACAGACTGACACACACACATATTCATACCTACACTTTCTGCCTCCCATGCAAACATGAAGGCAGATGCAGCAATTGTCAGTGAAGTAACGATTTATGTGACAGAATTTGACCTTTCTTAGATTTGGGCTCCAGAATCATCAGAAATTAAATATGATGTAATAGCAAGTAACAGAGCATTTAGGGCTAAGGAAGTGTTACTGTAAAAATTAGAAAGACATGTGCCTGGGTTACATGTATTACATATATTATAGTTTGGGACCTCTTAGAATCAGGAACCAGGACAAGGATTTGAGAGTAGGCATATAATTTGGGAGGAAAAATGGAAGTGAGTGGGGTAGGGAAGGAAGCCAATAAAAAGTATATGAATGAGCAATTTTATCTTGTAAGGAAATGGAGCTTTAACCCTCCAGGAAAATCTGGCAATTAACAAAAGACACACTACTCAGAATTATCAACCCCAACTCAGGGATTAAAGTAATTGGAATGTACAACCCAGCTCTCTTTAGTCACCCCATAATATGTTTTATGATCTGCTACATTTGGGCAAATAAGACCCTGGAGGCTAGAGAGTACCCTTAGATCAATAAACATTGGAGCTGGCAAGTTGCATGAAATTGTGAGGGACACAAATGACATCTGCTACAGCAAATGTCTACTTCTGTGAATATTTTAGTATGTTCTAACATTATGTATTTGAGTATAGATATGTGCGCAAAAATGCTTCTATAAATGTGACACAAGACACTCTGTACTATAGACAAAAGACTAGGCTAACAGTGAAATGAGAAAGACTCTCCAAATGGCAAGGGAAAAACCTATTGAAAAGAAAAACAGAGTGACTAAATTGTACATCATGTACAACAGATGTTGGCTTAAAAATGCCACAATGATAAAACGCTTCTGCAGTAGACAAAAATAGCATTAGTTCATTCCAACCATGAAAATCAAGAAGAAAAACACATGCCAGAGTCACTTAGAAGTGACAATTTTCTGGATACTAAATATCTCAACAAATTGTCAATCCTTACAATCCAGAAATATTCGTTCAATGGATGAATGTTGATTAGAGACATTATTAAATGAACTATAGGAAATAAAATTTTCCAGTGGTCTTTGAGAGAAAAAAATGATCTAAAAAAAGACAGAGTAAAATATCAGAGCAATTGGGAATGCACAGTGATTTTATGAAGAGACACAAACTCCCAGAGAAAAGTATAAAAGTTTTCACTAGATAAAATTCAGATGGGAAGATAGTTCACTGGCTGCTCCAGAAACTGACATGTGGCTAAATAAAGAAGAGACAAATCAATTACACAGGAGATTCTAATAGATTAAAAAAAAAAACTGATCCTTACCACAACCTTGTCTGCAATGTGTCTTTGTAATTGCCTACAAATGGTTAGAGTTTAGGTCTTCACTACAAGAATCTGTGCTGCTTCTCACCAATAAAACAGAAGCCTTATTTAACACAAGCAGAAGCCTGCAGGATAATGAGGAAGGCAGAAAAGAGTTTCCTTCCCTTTTCTACCCTTCTCCAAACTGCCAGACATATGACATGGCTTGAAAAATATATTGAGCTTGACACACACCAGATGAACTGCTTGGCAGATGGTGGTTGCTATAAGTGACTAATATTTGGGAGAAGTTTGTCATGCAGCAAATATTTACTGTCTCAAGAATCTGATAGACCTTCAGAATCAACATACATTTCATACTTTACAAATATTTCTTCATTCTCATTGTTCTATGTTCAAGATTTCATAAATAATAAAGAGTCAAAGTATATACTTTTGTGAAGCTTGCATTCAGATGTGAAGAAAACAATAAGCAAAAAACAAAATAAGCATAGAATGCACTTAATAGTAATAAGATCTGAGACAGGAAAAGTAGATAAAGGGGTTAGCAAATGACAGAGGTCAGGGGCACTGTTTCATGTAAGAGATGGGAAAGACTCTATGTGGACCTAACACTTACATTGGCCTCCAGCTAGCTCTCCTATCTCCCACTTCTCTTCCTGTAGCTAACTTCATTCTAGTCATACCACCTTCTCTTGTAAGCAGCCAAGCACACTGTTACTTCAGGGTCTCTGCACTCATCATTGCCTCCACTTCATTCATAGGAGTATATTCAAGAAAAGTTACTTAGTTAATAGCATTACCTAGGCTTAGCTATTGTGAATTTCGCTGATTTAAACATTGATGTGGCTGCATCTCTATAGTATGCTGATTTTTAGATCTTTGGAATATATACAAAAGAGTAGAATAACTGAGTCATATGGGGTGGTTTCATTCCTAGTTTTTTGAGGAATCTCCACACAGTTTTCCAGAGTATTTGTACTAATTTGGAGCCACATCAACAACATATATGTTTTCCCCCACCTCCTCACCAAAATTTATTATTATTTGTATTCCTAATAATTACCATTCTAACTAGAATGAGATAAAATCTCAATGTAGTTTTGATTTGCATTTCCCTGATTACTAGAGATGTTGAACATTTTTCACATATTTATTGGCCATTTGTATTTCTTCTTTTGAGAAGTATCTGTTTAGTTCTTTTGCTTGGTATACATATCTTTTAATTTTACTCATTGATGTTTTCTTACCAGCAAAGGTCCTGGTCTTGCAAACATAGCTTGAATGCAAATGGATATAAAACCCCACTTACTCTGGATATGATGGAAATAGCATCATTTCTCACTTCACAGCCAGTGATTCATATTCAGTTTAGAGTAAAACTTCAATGTCTTTCATCTTATACTCTATTCCCTCTTCTCCCTGTCCATCTCATACAATTAATTTTTTTATCTAAATGTTTCTTGGTTTGGATTTCCTTAGGAACAGACTCTGTGATGAAGATTCAAGTATAAATGGTTCCTGTTATGAATGGTGATCCCAGGAACCTTGGTAATGGAATGAGGAAATGAAGCAGGAAAGGGAGAGTATCTAATAAAGCATTATCAATCAAGGTGCCACTGCCGGCAACTGAAGCAAAATCCCTTGAGAGAACTGTGAGAGCCTATGCAAAACAAACCTGAGTTATACGAACTGAGAAGTAGGGAACTGGTTATTTGTCGACCAATGACCCATAAAGTGATAAACATATCCTTATACTTTACCCTTCCCCTGACAAAAAAGGTACACAAGGGCAAATAAAAATCAGTAAATCATTTCACTCAGGCCATATTAGTCATGTGTGTTGAAATCATCCCTCAGTATCCACAGGGTATTGGTTCCAGGATCCATTAGATAGCAAAATCTGTGGCTGCTTGAGTCCTTTACATAAAACGGTATAGTATTCAAATATAACCTACACACATCACCATCTTATTAAATCACATTAAATCATCTCCAGAATACTTATAATATCTAATCCAATGTAAATGCTATGAAAATAATTGCTATACTGTATTGCTGAGGAAATACTGACAAGGAAAAATATGTGTATGTGTTCAGTAGAAACACATATTCACTCAAATACTTTTGATCCATAGTTGGGTGGATCTGAAGGTACAGAACCTTCAAATATGGAAGGTCAACTGTAAATACAAATCAGTTGTCCATTAAGTAGAACCCAAAAGCCACTATCTTATGGATATACATTATATCCAAAAATAACAAAACCACTTTTTTAAAAATAGTTTTTTCTTCAAAATAATTTATAGTTCAGAAGTATTCAATTAGTATTCTTCCTTCCAATAAGTCAGAATTAGTATTCAATTGCCATAACTTAATATCTAATCCCCTTCACCAGAAAAATGCTCCCAATTTTAGGAAAATACTTGCTTGCATCATGCTTCCTTCTTGCAGGAAGATTGCAGTTGGAAATCTTCACTGTTTCATTTCTGGAGAATTTTTGATATTTTAGACACTTGCCAATACTCCAAGATCAGAGTAAGTTTTGACAAATACAAAAAGAATAATATGACTTACTGTAGAAAATTTTGTTTCCACAAGGGTTAAAATTATGGCATTTGCAGGTATATGGATGGAGTTGGAGAATATCATCCTAAGTGAAATAAGCCAATTCCAACAAATCAGACCAAATGTTTGCTCTGATAAGTGGATGATGGTACATAATGGGTGGGGAGTGGGTAGGGGAAGAATGGAGGAACATTGGATTGTGTAGAGGGAAATGGGGAGGGGAGAGGGATGGGGGAAGTAAAGATAGTGGAGTGAGGCAAATATCATTTCTCTATGTACATGTATGAGTGGTGTGAATCTACATCATGTACAACCAAAGAAATGAAATGCTATACTGCATTTGTGTACAATGAATCAAAATGCATTCTGCTGTCATGCATAACTAAATAGAATTTGAATTGTTTAATTCAAAATACTTCTAAAATCTTCCTATTTCCTATGCTGGATAATTAACATACAACAGACACATAGGAAATAGAAACAAATGGGATCAATGTTTACGAAGAAAAGAATTCTCCCCAGTTGCTATAGTAGCCCAGGTCCAAGGAGGTTCTGTGGAAAAGCACAGAGCTGTATCAGTCAGGACCTTGAGCTCAGGCACCAACTCCCAGGCATAGAGAATTCTGAGCTAACAAGATAACCCTAATGTTTTGCCTGTCCTGCATCCTTCAGATTGCCTGCTTTGCTGAAATTTTCCCACAAATGACCTTTTGGTGAAACCTATATAATAAACTATACTAGTGCTATACTAGTTGTGTGTGTGTCTGTTTGTCTTTTCTCAATCCCCATCACCCCTTGCCTGGTGTTTTCCTGAATTAATGCCCTTGGCTGAGATGGGGCCACGGCAATGAGAATTCATTACTATCATCATTCCTAATAAATTAATAATTTATTATTTTAATTAAAAAAAAAAGAATTCTCCCTTCTTAAGGCAAGGATGTATAGTGGTCTGATATCATGAGGATGTATATTCCTCTTAACAACCTTCCACTGAGAGATCATTGCTAAGACAGGCCTGGGAGGAAAAAGCTCCAATCTTACTTTTGTGTCACACTCCTTCTCATTTTCATCAATGTATCTGACTACATTACACACATCAGAATATCAGACAGATTTTATCATTTAATGTGTTGTTTGGTATTTGTTTGTTGTTTGCCACATTGGAGATTAAATCTAGAGCATCACATATGCTAGGCAAGCACTCTACCTCTGAGCTATATCCCCAGTTCCAAGTTTTGTTTTCAATAAACTGTGAGTCTCAGTGAAAACAAAGACTTGAAAGTATCAAATCTCCATGAGATATTTTGCCATTTAATTTCTTACTGTCATGTACAAACTTATTCCTAGAGCAACACATTTCTTCGTTCCTTTAGAATATTTTGGTCATTAACTTTTTATTATCTTCTTTACAACAAGGTTAAAATTATTGGGCTATTATAGCATTAAGTTGGATTGGTCAATGTACAGTACATATATATATATTTTTTTTCATGTTCAAAATACTGAGGGTTCCTTCATACTCTATAATGAATGTCCAGAGAACAACACAGTAAGGTAGCTGGAAGGAGGTTTATCAATTTAAATTAGTATAACCCTTTGGCAGCTTGATTTTTATCAAACTGTTCAGTTAAGATGCTTTCCTTTAAGACAGGGTTAGCAATGCATGGTGCCAGCATGCTGCCTCCTTTCACCAATATGTGACAGATACCTCAAATCAATCAGAGTCTTTATAATTAATCTTTCTCAATTCTCCCCTGCAGTCAGTCATGGCCAGTTGATCAAAGTGGGCACTTAGATGAAATCAGCACATCCCTGGATGTTTTGGCAGTATGATACAGTACCTAGACGTTTCTCATCAGGCAACTTATACTCACTTTAAAGTCAAAAGTTCTCAGTTCGTAAAGTCAAAGTAATAGGTCCATATAACCCTCAACTGCTTCATCCAGTTAGAAAAATATGAACCCAAAGTGCAAAGGTCTTGTCAGGTAATGTACTCAGTTTCATGCATCTCTAAAAGTACAAAATGTAGAAAATAGCTACAGTCCCACAACTTACAGGAGAAAAGTTACTCTTAGATGATGAGCATGACTTTCCTCAAGTACAAGTATAAGCACAAAGTTACCATAAATAATGATTTTCAGAGAATGAGTCATGAAAATGAACAATTCACCTTGAAGGTACTGGGCAAAGCATGCTGCTCCTCCATCAAACAATTAAAATAGACTAGTTCTCAAGTGTAGATAAAGATGACAATTTCTTAAGTTCTACCTATGTCCCTCCTTAAGTATAGGAAAAATTAATTTGGTCCCCTGTTCCTTGAATGATATGTACTTCTATTTCTAACATGGATTCACATCTTATAATCTTTAGCAGTCTTGATTTGGAAATTCCAAGCAGCCTGTCTCAATATTTTATAAAGGAGCTCTCTGCTCACCCACCATACTTCAGAGATCCACTCTGCCTTAATTCCCACTGCTACCTATCAGCTAACATTGTCAAGAGTCAGGCAAATATGCAGAGAAAATTATACTCTTCTGGCCATGTTATTCCCCCTATTTCTGTCCAATAGGTTCTCTCTGCAGCAACATGCCATTAAATCAAAACTGTTTATTGTCTAGAATCTCTATATCCTTCTATAGCTTCAATTTTTCTCCCATGGATAGGATCTAAACCAGTAATTCCCAACCTTTTCAGGCAATCCTAACAGTCCAGTCAACATACTGATAGTGTGTAACCATGTGTTTTTCATTTCAGGAATGACACTTTCCATTGCAGACCAAACTTGCAATTATTACACCGGCCTGTATATTGCTACTTCCCTTGGAAACTGCATTTTCCATTTCTGACATTGGTTGTGCACTTACCAATTCTAGTAAGAATGTTCTCATGTAGTTCTGAAAAAATGACCCCAAGTTTCAGTGGACCACAGGAACACAAGTGAATATAAATTTCCTGATACCCAAAAGATCACCACCGGCTTTTGCACTTCCCCTAACTTTGTATGCAACCACACATATCATGACTTTAAGTTTGGTTATACATATTCAGATACTGTTCTGTAGGGGGAGCTATTATTTGGTTTGATCATTCTGAACATTAGAATCAACTGCAATTGTCACTAGCATGGAACCTAGTTTTCCTTGAGCTCATATTGTGGTTACAAAGGCATAATTTACAAAACGCCTGATGACACCTCTCTTACCTCAGTTTTGGCAGAGATTCACTGGGATGGGTGTGTGTTCCTTACTTTCTGTCACAAGGAAGATGGTACAGAGAGCCCTGTTGTCTGAAAGGGATCAGTCAGCTAACAGTGAGAAGTGTCAAACAATAATGAGTGGTCAGTGAAAGCATGATTTGGAGCCATCTGGAATGGAAGAAGTTGGTGCATATCAAGAAAAGCTGTAATTACAAAGAAGTAGAAGAAAAAAGTGGATCTGGATTTATTTCACATAAAGCACTGAACTTGCAGGCTCACTTTTCAGTGGAAAACCTAGATGTGTTGACAGGCAAAGGAATGAAGTCAAGAATAATGTACAATGCAATTAATACTGTCTGATTTATAAAACAACTGATATAACCAAATACATATGCACTAATAATAAATAATACATGTGGTAGATCTGGCTTGTGCCTCCAGAAGGAAAGGTAAAAACCTTGGCCAGTCCAACCTTACTCCTCCTCTTCTCTGAGTGCCTTGGTCTATGATTTCACTACTCTTTTTCTATGTCTTTTGTTTATGAGCATGCCAATTTGGAGTGATCGTAGCTCTGTGAGATTGATAATTAACCAGTTCCACAAAACTCTCAGCCTGTCATCAATAGTCTAACATTTAATAGCTCCTGTCATTCCCAATTAGCTCCAACTCAGCTCTGTGCTTTGTTGAATACAAGCAGATTTTCTCTCTTCCTATATTTCTTGGAACACAGATTCCAATAACCTTAGTTATCTTAGAATGGTTTCTCTCTCTGAACAGCAGTGTAGGAGATGGACTTCTCACTTTGATTGCTCTGAATTTCTGAAAAGTAGAACAACATTCTGGCATGTGTGTTAGTTAAAATAACCCCATCCCCAAAGTCACGGTGTCTGATTTTCTTGTCACACAATCAAACATTTGCTCAGCTACAATGAAGTTTGTCATTTAGTCACTTTATACAAGATCATGTGTGGGCTAGAGTAACATGAATCTTATTTTCTGGAAGGAGAAGAAAGATAAAATTAGAAAATGGTCTCATGACATTCATTTCCCATCTCTAGGATCAGAAAACTCTGGAGTTTATGATTCATTTTGTCTTCTGAACACCCACTATGTGATTCTCTGGATCACTGAAGTAGTTGCTGGGAACGGGTGATGATAGAGAAATTGGGAATTTTTCTAATTTCTCATCTCAGTGGACAGGCAGTACCAACAAACCCACACATTTTATCCAAGAATAACCCACAAGCCCTATAGCTTATTTATTAATTCTCCCTCAGCATCTATCCCACCCTTCCATATCATGGTTTGTGATGTGGGGTTGATACTCTGAGGTTCACATTTATGTTCTGTTGATTGGAAGTCTACAAGGCTCTGAGGGAGACTGCAAGGAAAAAGAAGGTATTCACTCCTTTCTCTCTCTTTCTGAGAGGATTTCTCTACCAATACTTCTTTACCACAGCAGTCACTGTGTCATCCCATGACAGCAGCTGAGTGCAGTTTGCAGTTTTTCAAATCCTATAGAACCAGTTTCATTATACTCATAAACACCAGAATAAGCCATCCTCAGAGGTCTGGGCTTCTCCTTCCTGGAAACCCTCCTTTGAGCATCTAAGTTTCAAGAATAAGTATTACGAATTCCAACCTCTTCCTTTTGTTTTCCTAAAATCAGGAATGGGAGCTGCTTCTTAAAGTTTGTCCTTTCCTGATTCCTTAGAATTTTCTTTATACCTTGTTAACAATTCTTTATACCTACATTCAGATTTTTTCTCTTAAAATAACTGAAGAGATTTATGCATCCTCACTGGTCCCTGACTGATACACAATCTGAAGTGTACCCAGCTTTTACATTGCAACAAAACCCTCTGAACAGATTGGTACAAAAAAATCCCACTGAGTTCACACACAGGTGAATTTGCCCTTGTCTAGCCAAATGTAACATCTTTAGCAATTTTGGGATGAGTATACAAAGCCATGAGATTTACAAAGACCTACAGTAACTTATAGCACCTGGTGATATACAAAAACTCAAAATTATGTATACAAATATGGGACTTCATGCCAGTGTTCCCAATTGACATCCCAGTGCTCCACAGAAGATATAGAAGGCTTTCAGCTTGTCTTTAATATAAGAAAATGCCTGATGATTTTACTGGGAGGCCCCTGGACCTGTAGCCATTCCCTAGCTCCCACAGGCATGCCTATTCCCCATTCTTGTGTTTCAGTTCCATGACTTGGTTTGCTTTACCTGCTGGCTTGACACCCAAAATACTCTGCCAGCTTTCTTTCCTGGAAAACTGGATCCTGGTTCTTCTAACTGCTTCAAACAACATCAACTCCCCTGAAAAAAATTATAATCCAGATATTTTTGCTGCCAAGACTCTACCAACTGCCTAAATCCTCTAGATGACAATGACTGCCCAGCTCTTAACATGAATTTACTAAAGCCTAAAACACTCTTTTCATTTCAGTCAATATTTCTAAGGCAACTGGTTGTCTGCACATGCCTTTGTTCTTCCCTGATCAAAGATAGATGTCCAGAAATTCTGCCAACTAAGACCATACAATTTGTCACAATACAGACCCATGCTCAGTTTCCCTTTGAACACAAGACTCATCTTTACAGCCCCTGGGATCTACAGTGTGAGGTAATGGAAAAATCATCCATGCATGACTCATGTTGTTTAAAGGTTTTTTTTTATTTTGGGGGGATGAATATGATGTGATTCTCGAGCAAGTTTTTAAGAGTGGTTTGGGCAACAAATGAAAGGATAATGAAAACATTGTATATATACACAGCGGAGTTTTATTCAGTCATAAAGAAGAATGGAATCATGGCAATTTCTGGTAAATGGACAGAAATGGAGAATATCATGCTAAGTGAGCTAAGCCAGACTCAGAAAGTCAGGGTTGTATGTTTACTCTCACATGTGAAACCTAGAGAGAAAATATGAATAAAAGAGGGATCTCATGAAAATAGAGGGAGAACAGAAGAGTAGAGGAAGGGGATCAGGAGAGAGGGGGAGTGGAGAGGAATTGGAGATATTGGGGAATTAAATTAATCAATTAATTTATGTGTATCATGAGTTAGACTGAGTTAGGAGAGATTGCCCCAGGAGTACACTGAATCCCACACAGCTTTGATGGCATTCAAGAAGTGATATTCACCTCACCATGTACTTCTCAACTTCAAGAGACAGTCAATGGTGTGATCATCTCTCTTTCCCTCCCAGGTTCCCAAAGATGTGAAGGAAAGGGCTTGGAATGAACTGTAAGATATCCCTCAAATTCTCCTTTTTGTTTCCTTAAAATCTTATGTGAAGAGAGAGCCTACAAAGTGGGAGAAAATCTTTGCCACTCATACTTCAGATAGAGCACTAATCTCCAGAATATATAAAGAACTCAAAAAACTTTACACCAAGAATACAAATAATCCAATCAACAAATGGGCTAAGGAAATGAACAGACACTTCACAGAAGAAGATCTACAAGCAATCAACAGACATATGAAAAAATGTTCAACTTCTCTAGTAATAAAAGAAATGCAAATCAAAACTATGCTAAGAATCCATCTCACCCCAATTAGAATGGCGATCATCAAGAATACAAGCAACAATAGGTGTTGGTGAGGATATGAGGAAAAAGGTACACTCATACATTGCTGGTGGGGCTGCAAATTAGTGCAGCCACTCTGGAAAGCAGGGTGGAGATTCCTCAGAAAGCTTGGAATGGATCCACCATTTGACCAGCTATCCCACTCCTTGGCCTATACCCAAAGGACTTAAAATCAGCATACTACAGAGATGCAGCCACATCAATGTTCATGGCTACTCAATTCACAATAGCCAGATTGTGGAACCAACCTAGATGCCCTTCAGTTGATGAATGGATAAAGAAACTGTGGTATATTTATACAATGGAATATTACTCAGCCATAAAGAATAACAAAATTATGGCATTTGCAGGCAAATGGATGAAACTGGAGAATATCATGCTAAGTGAGATAAGCCAATCTCAAAAAACCAAAGGAAGAATGATCTTGCTGATAAGTGGATGATGACACATAATGGGGGGGCAAGAATGGAGGAAGGAGGGACTGTATAGAGGGAAAAGAGGGGTGGGAGGGGTGGGAGGGTAGGTGGAAGAATACCAGAATGAATCAAACATTACCCTATGTAAATGTAGATTACACAAATGGTATGCCTTTACTCCATGTACAGAGAATCAACATGTATCCCATTTGTTTACAATAAAAATAAATATATAAAAAAATCTTATCCTCCATACTACCTCTTGATTGATTCATTGGAATACATCTAGATTCACTCATTTACATAGTATTTATAGTTTCATTCACACTATATAGGGCATAGTTGAACAGTCATGAAAGAGAGTTGATGACCTACACAAACAATAATAATGACTACTATACAGCCTTTTACAGAAAAATTTTGTTACCCCTTATTTATGATCACTTTTAGATGTATAATCCATTTAAAAATTTAGGAATGATTTAGTTTAGTTCAATAAAGCTTGACTGCTCTGTGTTATAGGATAATGGTGTGGGACATATGAAACTAATGACCTAGTAATAGCTGATCACATTTGAAACCTTGAAAATTGCCTGCCATTATCCTTTCCTCACAGAGTTTGCACTACCAGTCCTGTTCTCTGTTAAGCACTCTAACCTGTGGTATTTCATATGATTTTAACAAACATAACACATTACTTATTTTACTTTTATAGACAGGAAAATAAATACTACATATCTGCTTTCATGAATATTCTAAAATAGTCAAATTCATCAAATCAAAGAATGAAAGAGTGGATTACAGGGACTGGTGGAAGGGGAAAAGGAGGAGTTAGTAATAAACAGGCACAAGGTTTTAGACAAGTAAAATGAATGAGCTCTAGAGATATGCTGTGCAATATTGTACTTATAGTCAACAATAATGCAAATTTAATTTGTTAAGGTGAGATTCCATGTTAAATTTTCCTACAATAATAGTGCAAAAATTCTTCCATGTTTTGAGTCATATCTGGCACTCATGAAATCTATCATAAAGATAACGTTTAGATCAAAGTCAGACAGTGTAGAAAATATCATTTTATGCTCTCTTTGAATGATCTTTAAATAGTCACACAAATTAATTAATTTTCTGTCATACTTGGTTGGGGCTGCAATCTTTTCCAGCAAATTGAGACAGAGACTCCATAATGAGAACAAAACTATATGAAACACCATTTCAGCAAAAACTGAAAAATCAAAAGTAATCATATTTCTGAAGTAATGGTTATGTTGAAAAGAGTAAATGCATCTATTTTCTTGCATTTTTTTTGGCTTCTGAAATCTTTTTTTTTTATTGTAAACAAATGGGATACATGTTGTTTCTCTGTTTGTACATGGCATAAAGGCATACCATTTGTGTAATCATAAATTTACATAGAGCAATGTTGTTTGATTCATTCTGTTATTTTTCCCCTCCCCCCACTCCCCCCACCCCTCTTTTCCCTCTATACAGTCCTTCCTTCCTCCATTCTTGCCCCCCTCCTTGCCCTAACTCTAACCCTAACACTAACCCCTCCCACCCCCCATTATGTGTCATCATCCACTTATCAGTGAGATCATTTTAATTTGCACCATGTGTAGTCAGGAAATCTGAGTTTAGGAAATTCTAAAACTGAGGTGTTAGCTGTACAATCATAGAAAAATTAAAAAATTATTTTTACCTTGGTTTTCTCAATTATAAACTGTTGCTTTTAGAGGGAGAAATCTGATGATGAAATTAAATAACATGTAGAAAGGGAGCAAAGTGCTTAGCACCTGGAGATTCATATGGCTCCACATATGATTTAAGAATGTACTGAGGTGGAACCAACCTACATTTCCTTCAATTGATGAATGGATAAAGAAACTGTGGTATATATATACAATGGAATATTACTCAGCCATAAAGAATGATAAAATTATGGCATTTGCAGGCAAATGGATGAAATTGGAGAATATCATGCTAAGTGAGATAAGCCAATCTCAAAAATCCAAAAGAGGAATGATCTCACTGATAAGCGGATGATGACCCATAATGGGGGGTGGGAG
The DNA here is from genome assembly GCF_902686455.1 of Sciurus vulgaris. Taxonomy (NCBI): domain Eukaryota; kingdom Metazoa; phylum Chordata; class Mammalia; order Rodentia; family Sciuridae; genus Sciurus; species Sciurus vulgaris. Next base: position 119,706,087 of record NC_136471.1, on the reverse strand, counting down.
GTGGGCAAGAATGGAGGAAGGAGGGACTGTGTAGAGGGAAAAGAGAGGTGGCAGGGGTGGGGGGAAGGAAAAAATAACAGAATGAATCAAACCTCATTACCCTATGTAAATGTATGATTATGCAAATGGTATGCTGTTACTCCATTTACAAACAGAAACAACATGTATCCCATTTGTTTACAATAAAAATAAATTAGAAAAAGAATGTACTGAGATATACTTCACACAATGCAATCTATTTAAAGGGTATTATTCGAAGGATTTGGGTACATTTTTAGAGTTTTACAAAGATTAAACAATCACATTTGATAACATTTAATTATCCATAAAGAAACTGTATAAGTCACTACACATCACCTTTGTCACCATATGTCCAAGACCACTTTACCTCCTGTTCTCACCTTCAATGCTAGGAAGCCATTAATATACTTTCCACATATATTTTGCTGTTATGGATATTTCATATAAATCAAACAATACAATATGTAGCCTTTTGTTACTGGTTTCTTTACTTCCTATAATGTTCTCAAAAGTAATCTATGACTTGTGAATGTTCTTGAAAACAAGCTGCTTTTGTATCATTCCTTCATGTTCTATTGTAAAACTATTTCCACACCAATGACTATGGATAACATATAATACCATAAAACATAATATGATCCAATTATTAAGTGAGAGGTTAATAGAGTAAACCGAATGTGATTTTAACTGGAATACATAATTTTTAATAAAATCCTTGGCTAAATGAGGATTCTGTAACATATAATACACTAATTTTGAATGACTACACTTTCCAAAACACTAAAAATGTAATCTATGATATAACACTTATCAATATTTCATTTCTTTTTATTGCTCAACATTATTCCATTGTATGGATATATTTTATTTTTCTATGTATCAGCTGATGCACATTTGGGATGTTTTAACTTTTTGGTTGTTCTAAATAATATTGTTACTTACATTCATGCACAAGTCTTTGTGTGACACATTTTCATTTTTCTTCTCTAGATACTGAGAAGAGGCATTGCTGGGTCATATGGGAACTGTATGTTTGACATTTTAAAAATCTGCCAAAGTGTTTTCCAAAGCGACTGCACTATTATGCATTCCTACCAGCAATGTATGAAAATTCAAATTTCTCTTTCACACTCTAGTCAACACTTTTTATTGTCTATATGATTAAAGACATCCTACTTGGTGTGAATTAGTATCCCATTGTGGGTTTGATTTCCATTAACTTAATCATTAGCTTTTGACCATCTTTTAAGCTTTTGGCTATGTCTATGTTCTTGGATGAAATGACCACTCCAATTCTTTGCTCATTTTTCAGTCAGGTTGTTTGTCTTTTTATTACTTAGTTATAAATATTCTTTATGTTCTCTGGATATAAGTACATTATCAGATAAGTTATTTGCAAAAGTTTTCTCCCACACTGTGGGTTAATTTTCACTTTCTTGAGAGCCTCCTTTGAAGCATAATCAGCTTTAATTTTTATGAAGTCCAATTTATTTCTCCTTTTGTTACTTTTGCTTTTGGTACAAATACAGTTTTACTTCTTCCTTCACATCTGGATGCTTTTATTTCTATTTCTTGCCTAATTTCTCTGGCCAAAAATTCAGTTTTGAATAGAAGTGATAAAAGCAACAACTTTATCTTGTCCATAATTGTAGGTGGAAAGGATTGTCTTTCACCATTAAATGTGATGTCAGCTGTGGGGTTTTTGCTAGATGCCTTTACAATATTGAGAAAGTACTATTCCTCTTTTGTTGAATGTTTTTATCATGAAAATGCTGGGTTTTGTCAAGTATTTTTATTTCTTTTTTTAATTTTGCATTTTTTTGTACTGGGGATTGATCCCAGGGGCATTTTACCACTGAGCTACATCCCCAGCCCTTTTTTATTTTTACTTTTTAAATTTTGAAACAGGGTCTTACTAGGTTGGTAAGGACTCACTAAGTTCCTGAGGCTGGCTTTGAACTCTAATCATCCTGCCTAGCCTCATAAGCCACTGAGATTATAGGCATGTACCATCATGCCTGGCAAATCTTTTTATTTTTGGAACCATGCAGATGATGTAATATTTTAATCTGTATTCTGTTGATAGGACATATTACCTTAATTTTTAGATTTTAAGATAATCTTGCATTCCTGATATATAACCACTTATTGCTATATTTGATTTTTTATTATTTTATTGATTTTTTCCTACCTCTATTATCATATGATTGTTGATTTTCAGGTTTCTTGTGATATTCACCTGATTTATGAATTGGGGTTAACACCAGCTCCAAGAATTCCATCATTTTCTCTTTTCAAAAAGAATTTTAAAGAATTGGCATTAATTATTCTGTAAATATTTTGGCGATATTCACCAATGAAACAATCTAAGTCTAGGCTTTTCACTGTGAAAAAAAATTAGAACACTAAATCACTCCTTGCTAATTATAGGCCATTTCACTTTTTCTATTTATTCTTTGATCAGTTTTGGTTACTTTTTTCTACCTATGCAGATGTCCATTTCATCTAAGTGATCTGATTTTTGTAGCATAATGTTATCCAATGTATCCTAATAATCATTTTTCTTTCTGTAGTGATGTTCCTTTCTTCGTTCCTGCTTATATTAACCTCTCTCTCTGTCTCCCACCTTCTGTCCTTCCCTCCCTCCCTCCAAACCCCACACCACCACTTTGGTGAGTTGAGCTAAGGCTTATAAATTTTGTTGATCTTTTCAAAGAACCAATATTTGATTTTGCTGACTTTCTCTTCATTATTTCACTTATTTCCATTGTAATTTTTATTATTTTGCTCCTTTTGCTTACATCAAGTTTAATTTGCTCTTCTTTCATGCTTTCTTAAGGCAGAAGTTTAGGATACTCTTTGATACATTTCTTTTTTTTTTGTGATACTACTTTTTTTTAAATTTTTTTTTATTGTAAACAAATGGGATACATGTTGTTTCTCTGTTTGTACATGGCGTAAAGGCATACCATTTGTGTAATCATAAATTTACATAGAGTAATGTTGTTTGATTCATTCTGTTATTTTTTATCCTTCCCCCCACCCCTCCCACCCCTCTTTACCCTCTATACAGTACTTCCTTCCTCCATACTTGCCCACCTCCCTAACCCTAACTCTAACCCTAACACTAACCCTTCCCTCCCCCCCATTATGTGTCATCCTCCACTTATTAGCGATATCATTCGTCCTTTGGCTTTTTGAGATTGGCTTATCTCACTTAGCATGATATTCTCCAATTTCATCCATTTGCCTGCAAATGCCATAATTTTATCATTCTTTATGGCTGAGTAATATTCCATTGTATATATATACCACAGTTTCTTTATCCACTCATCAATTGAAGGGCATCTAGGTTGGTTCCACAGTCTGGCTATTGTGAATTGAGCAGCTATGAACATTGATGTGGCTGTATCTCTGTAGTATGCTGATTTTAAGTCCTTTGGGTATAGGCCAAGGAGTGGGATAGCTGGGTCAAATGGAGGGTCCATTCCAAGTTTTCTAAGGAATCTCCACACTGCTTTCCAGAGTGGCTGCACTAATTTGCAGCCCCACCAGCAATGTATGAGTGTACCTTTCTCCCCACATCCTCGCCAACACCTGTTGTTGCTTGTATTCTTGATAATCGCCATTCTAATTGGGGTGAGATGGAATCTTAGGGTGGTTTTGATTTGCATTTCTCTTATTACTAGAGATGTTGAACATTTTTCCATATGTTTGTTGATTGCTTGTAGATCTTCTTCTGTGAAGTGTCTATTCATTTCCTTAGCCGATTTGTCGACTGGATTATTTGAATTCTTGGAGTAGAGTTTTTTGAGTTCTTTATAGATTCTGGAGATTAGTGCTCTATCTGAAGTATGATTGGCAAAGATATTCTCCCACTCTGTAGGCTCTTTCTTCGCATTGCTGATAGTTTCCTTTGCTGAGAGAAAGCTTTTTAGTTTGAATCTATCCCAGTGGTTGATTCTAGCTTTTATTTCTTGTGCTATGGGAGTCCTGTTAAGGAAGTCTGATCCTAGACCAACAAGGTGAAGATTTGGACCTACTTTTTCTTCTATAATCTGCAGGGTCTCTGGTCTGATTCCGAGGTCCTTAATCCATTTTGAATTTAGTTTCGTGCGTGGTGAGAGATATGGGTTTAGTTTCATTCTGTTGCATATGGATTTCCAATTCTCCCAGCACCATTTGTTGAAGAGGCTATCTTTTCTCCATTGCATATTTTTGGCACCTTTGTCTAGTATGAGAAAATTGTATTTATTTGCGTTTGTGTCCGTGTCCTCTATTCTGTACCATTGATCTACCTTTCTATTTTGGTACCAATACCATGCTGTTTTTGTTACTATTGCTTTGTAGTAGAGTTGAAGATCTGGTATTGCAATACCCCCTGTTTCACTCTTCCTGCTAAGGATTGCTTTAGCTATTCTGGGTTTCTTATTCTTCCAGATGAATTTCATAATTGCTTGCTCTATTTCTGTTAGGTACGTCATTGGGATTTTAATTGGAATTGCATTGAATTTGTATAGCACTTTAGGTAGTATGGCCATTTTGACAATATTAATTCTTCCCATCTGAGAACATGGAAGATCTTTCCATCTTCTAAGGTGTTCTTTAATTTCTTTCTTTAGTGTTGTATAGTTCTCATTGTAGAGGTCTTTCACCTCTTTTGTGAGATTGATTCCCAAGTATTTTATTTTTTTCGAGGCTATTTTGATCGGGGTAGTTATCCTAATTTCTCTTTCTGAAGATTCATCACTTATGTATAAAAATGCGTTCGATTTGTGGGCATTGATCTTGTAACCTCCTAATTTACTGAATTCACTTATGAGTTCTAAGAGTTTTCTGGTGGAATTTCCAGGTTACTCTAAATATATAATCATGTCATCAGCGAACAGGGATAGTTTGAGTTCTTCTTTTCCAATTCGTATCCCTTTAATTTCTTTGGTTTGTCTAATTGCTCTGGCCAGAGTCTCAAGAACGATGTTGAATAGAAGTGGTGAAAGAGGGCATCCCTGCCTTGTTCCAGTTTTTAGGGGAATGCTTTCAGTTTTTCACAATTTAGAATGATATTAGCCATGGGCTTAGCATAAATGACCTTTACAATGTTAAGGAATGTTCCCACTATCCCTATTTTTTCTAGTGTTTTGAGCATGAAGGGGTGCTGTATTTTATCAAATGCTTTTTCTGCATTTACTGAAATAATCATGTGATTCTTGACTTTAAGTCTATTAATATGGTGAATTACGTTTATTGATTTCCTGATGTTGAACCAGCCTTGCATCCCTGGGATGAAACCCACTTGATCATGGTGCACTATCTTTTTAATATGTTTTTGTATGCGATTTGCTAAAATTTTGTTGAGAATTTTTGCATCGATGTTCATTAAGGATATTGGTCTGAAATTTTCTTTCCTTGATTAGTCTCTGTCTGGTTTATGTATCAGGGTGATATTGGCTTCATAGAATGAGTTTGGGAGGGTTCCCTCCTCTTCTATTTTATGGAATACTTTGAGAAGTATTGGAATGAGCTCTTCTTTAAAGGTTTTGTAGAACTCGGCTGAGAACCCATCTGGTCCCGGACTTTTCTTTGTTGGTAGGTTTTTGATGACTTCTATTTCAGTACTTGAAATTGGTCTATTTAAATTATTTATGTCCTCCTCATTCAGTTTAGGCAATTCATATGTCTCTAGAAACCTGTTGATGTCTTCGAAATTTTCTATTTTGTTGGAGTATAGATTTTCAAAACAGCTTCTAATTATGTTTTGTATTTCAATCCTGTCTGTTGTGATATTTCCTTGTTCATTCCGAATTTTAGTGATTTGGGTTTTCTCTCGTCTTCTCTTTGTTAGTGTGGCTAAAGGTTTATCAATTTTGTTTATTTTTTCGAAGAACCAACTATTTATTTTGTCAATTTTTTGTATTGTTTCTTTCGTTTCAATTTCATTGATTTCAGCTCTGAGTTTAACTATTTCCTGTCTTCTACTACTTTTGGTGCTGTTCTGTTCTTCTTTTTCTAGGGCTTTGAGCTGTAGTGTTAGGTCGTTTATTTGTTGAGTTTTACTTCTTTTATTAAATGCGCTCCATGAAATAAATTTCCCTCTAAGTACTGCTTTCATAGTGTCCCAGGGATTTTGATATGATGTTTCTTTGTTCTCATTTACCTCTAAGAATTTTTTAATTTCCTTCCTAATATCTTCTGTTATCCATTCATCATATAATAGCATATTGTTTAATCTCCAGATGTTGGAATAGTTTCTGTGTTTTACTCTTTCATTTATTTCTAACTTCAATCCATTATGATCTGATAGAATACATGGTAGTGTCTCTATCTTCTTGTATTTGCTAACATTAGCTTTGTGGCATAATATATGGTCTATTTTAGAGAAGGATCCATGTGCTGCTGAGAAGAAAGTGTATTCGCTCTTGGTTGGATGGTATACTCTATAAATGTCCGTTAAGTCTAAATTATTGATTGTGTTATTGCGATCTATGGTTTCTTTGTTCAATTTTTGTCTGGAAAATCTGTCCAGTGGTGAGAGAGGCGTGTTAACATCACCTAGTATTATTGTGTTATGGTCTATTTGGTTTCTGAAATTGAGAAGGATTTGTTTGACATACATGGATGAGCCACTGTTTGGGGCATAGATGTTTATGATTGTTATATCTTGCTGATTTATGCTTCCCTTAAACAGTATGAAATGTCCTTCTTTATCCCTTCTGACTAACTTTGGCTTGAAGTCCACATTATCGGAAATGAGGATGGATACTCCAGCTTTTTTGCTGAGTCCATGTGCATGGTATGTTTTTCCCCATCCTTTCACCTTTAGTCTATGGGTATCTTTTTCTATGAGGTGAGTCTCTTGCAGGCAACATATTGTTGGATCTTTCTTTTTAATCCAGTCTGCCAGTCTATGTCTTTTGATTGATGAATTCAGGCCATTAACATTCAGGGTTATTATAGAGAAATGATTTGGTTTCCCGGTCATTTGGTTCATTTTTAAAATTTTGTTTATTTATTTGTTTGACACAACTTGTTTCCTCCTTTATTTGACAATTCCTTTAGGATAATTCCTCCCTTTGCTGATTTGCTTCTTTGTTTTTTATCTCTTCCTCATGGAATATTTTGCTGAGAATGTTCTGTAGTGCTGGCTTTCTTTTTGTAAATTCTTTTAGCTTTTGTTTATCATGGAAGGATTTTATTTCATCGTCAAATTTGAAGGTAAGTTTTGCTGGGTATAAGATTCTTGGTTGGCATCCATTTTCTTTCAGGGCTTGAAAAATTTTGTTCCAGGCCCTTCTAGCTTTTAGGGTCTGGATTGAAAAATCTGCTGATATCCGTATTGGTTTCCCCCTGAATGTAATTTGGTTCTTTTCTCTCACAGCCTTTAAAATTCTGTCTTTATTTTGTATGTTCGGTATTTTCATTATAATGTGCCTTGGTGTGGGTCTGTTGTAATTTTGTGTATTTGGAGTCCTATAAGCCTCTTGAACATGATTTTCCATTTCATTCTTCAGATTTGGGAAATTTTCTGATATTATTTCATTGAATAAATTGTTCATTCCTTTGGCTTGTTTCTCTAGGCCTTCCTCAATCCCAATAAATCTTAAATTTGGCCTTTTCATGATATCCAATAGTTCTTCTAGATTCTGTTCATGATTTCTTACCATCTTCTCTGTTTGTTCAACTTTGTTTTCAAGGTTAAATATTTTGTCTTCAATGTCTGAGGTTATGTCTTCCAGGTGTTCTATCCTATTGGATATGCTTTCTATGGAGTTCTTAATTTGGTTTATTGTTTCCTTCATGTCAAGGATTTCTGTTTGGTTTTTTTTCAATATCTCTAACTCTTTATTGAAATGATCTTTTGCTTCCTGTATTTGCTCTTTTAACTGTCGATTGGTGCGATCATTCAATGCTAGCATTTGCTCTTTCATCTCATCGTTTGCTTCTCTGATCATTTTAATTATGTACATTCTGAACTCCTTTTCTGTCATTTCTTCTGCCATGCTGTCATTGCGTTTTATTGATGTAACATCTAGATTTGTTTGCAGCATTTTCTTTCCTTGTTTTCTCATATTGTTCAGGTATCAGGGGACCGCTGAGATATTGCAGATTTCCTCTATTGACTTACAATGTCCCTGAAGATTTCTATATATATCCCCCCTTAGCCTTCAGTAGGCTGAAGTCTTGGAGGAAGTTGATAGTGTGGTGCTCCACAAGGAAGCTGCCTGTCTAGGAGTGGTGTCCTTCAGGTGGGGTATAATCCCTGCTATTGGGCAGAGGTGCCTCCACTTGTTGACCAATGGCCATCCAAAGGGGACCTAGGCTGCGGGCTGAGGCAAGGCTTGTTTGGGCCTGAGTCTCTGGTTTTACCGTCCTTGTGGGGAAACCTCACCCGGCAGGGAAGACTCACCCGGTGTAGAGGTCTCGCTGGTCAGTTCCCTCCTAGAGGTTCCCCTCAATTTACATCTACCGCCTGGGCTGGGCTGCCTTCCTCTGCAAAGTTCCCAGGGGCCCGGCGCTACCTCCTGGGCCTGGGAGCCTCACCCTTCACAGATGAATCTCCTTAGGCTGCCCCTCCTCAGAGAATCTGCCCGCAGGCCTGTAACCTTCGCTCCGCCCTAAGCCTGTCTCTGTGCGGCTCTTCCACCCAGAAGCCTCCTAGATCCTGGGACCCTGCTCTGCACCTAATCGCCTGGCTATGCGGCCCCTCCTCTGAGCAGCCACCTGGGGCCCCAAACAATCGCTGTGAGTCCCAGAGACCCGCCACACGCCTCTTCCTCCAGACAGCCGCCCAGTATTCTGGTGCGGTCACTAGGAGTCCAAGAAACTCATTTCATGCCTCCTCCTCCCAGCAACCACCCGTAGCCCTGGGCAATCAATCACTCCGAGTCGAAGTGACCCTCCCCGTTCCTCCTCCTTCTCCAGATAACCCCCTGGGTGTTCAGGAGCGGTCGCTCTGAGTGGCTCTGAATCCACGTGACCCGCTGCACGGGTCCTCTGGGCAACCGCCCGGAGCTCTGGTGCGGCCACTCAAGACCAAGCGACCCACCACGCTTCTCCTCCAGGCAGCCCCCCTGTGTTCAGGAGCTGTCACTTTAAGTCCAAACAACTCACCACTCGCCTTTTCCTCTGAGCAGCCGCCTGGAGCGCTAATGCAGTCACTGTGAGTCCAAAGGACCTGCCACGCTCCTCCTCCTCCTCCTACTCCTCCGGGCAGGCCCCGGGGTTCAGAAGTGGTCAGAGTCCAAACAGCTCGCCACGCAGCCCCTCGTCTGGCAACCGCCTGTAGCTCTGGTGTAGTCACCCCGAATCCAAGCGGCCGCGCTCCTCTTCCTCCTCCTCGTCCTCAGGGCAGGCCCCGGTGTTCAGAAGCGTCGTTCTGAGTCCAAACAGCTTGCCGCACAGCTTCTCCTCTGGCAACCGCCTGTAGCTCTGGTGCAGTCACTCCGAATCCAAGTGGCCACACTCCTCCTCCTCCTCCTCAGGGCAGCCCCCGGTGTCCTGAGTCCACACAGCTCTCCTCGCCACTCCTCCCCTGGGCAGCCGCCGGAGCCCCAGTGGTTGCTCCGAGTCCCAGCGCTGTGCCGAGCGGCCTCCTTTACGGCGCTCTCAGTTGTCCGAGTTCACTGTTCCAGTGGGGGGAGGGGTGTCTCGCCGGCAGTTCTACTTCACAAAGTTTCCTGCGTTCCGGGACCACCGTCCCATCCGGGATGCCTCCCCAGGGGGTGAGAGTCACCCGGCTGCTTTGAGTTGGTCCCAAGTGTCTCAATATCTCCTCTTTTGAATCCTGAGTCCTGGAGCAACATGAAATGCAGCCTCCCTCTAGGCCGCCATCTTGAAACGCGATACATTTCTTTTTTATAATTTACTTATTTTGATTCATTGTAAAGAAATAGGGTTCAATTTGTTTCTCTGGTTGTACATGAAGTAGAGTCATACCATTTGTGTAATCATACATGTACATAGGATAATGATGTGTGTCTCATTCTATTATTTTTCCTTCCCCCCACCTCTTTTTTCCTCTATACAATACATCTTTCCTCCATTCTTCCCTCCCTCCCACCCTCCCTTATGTATCATCATCTGCTTATCAGAGAGATCATTCGGCCTTTGGTTTATTAGGATTGGCTTATTGCTCATTGCATGATATTCTCCACCTTCATCCATTTGCCTGCAAATGCCATAATTTTATTATTCTTTATGGCTGGGTAATATTCCATTGTGTAATATACCACAATTTCTTTATCCATTCATCAATTGAAGGGCATCTAGTTTGGTTCCACAATCTGGTTATTGTGAATTGAGCAGTTACGAACATTGATGTGGCTGTATCACTGTAGTATTCCGCTTTTAAGTCCTTTGGGTATAGGAAAAGGAGTGGGATGGCTGGGTCAAATGGTGGTTCCATTCCACGCTCTCTGAGGAATCTCCATACTGCTTTCCAGAGTGGTTGCACTAATTTGCAGTCCCACCAGCAATGTATGAGTGTACCTTTTACCCAACATCCTTGCCAGCACCTATTGTTGCTTGTATTCTTGATAATCACCATTCTAATTGGGGTGAGATGGAATCTTAGGGTAGTTTTGATTTGCAATTCTCTTATTACTAGAGATGTTGAACATTTTTCATATATCTGTTGATTGCTTGTATCTCTCCTTTTGTGAAGTATCCGTTAATTCCCTTAGCCCATTGGTTGATTGGGTTATTTGCATGCTTGGTGTAAAGTTTCTTGAGCTCTTTATAGATTCTGGAGATTAGTGCTCTATCTGAAGTATGAGTGGCAAAGATTTTCTCCAATTCTGTAGGCTCACTCTTCACATTTATGATAGATCCCTTTGCTGAGAAAAAGCATTTTAGATAGAATCTATCTCAATTATTGATTCCTGCTTTTATTTCTTTTGCTTTGGGAGTCATGTTAAGGAAGTCTGGTCCTAAGCTGACATGATGAAGATTTGGACCTACTTTTTCTTCTGTATGGTGCAGGGTCTCTGGTCTCATTCCAAAGTCCTTGGTCCATTTTGAGTTGAGTTTTGTGCAGGGTGAGAGATAGGAGTTTAGTTTCATTTTGCTGTATATGGATTTTCCACTTTCTCCAGCACCATATGTTGAAGAGGCTATCTTGTCTCCATTGTATGTTTTTGGCACCTTTGTCTAGTATGAGAAAACTGTATTTATTTGGGTTTATGTCTGTGCCCTTTATTCAGTACCAATGATCTACCTGTCTAATTTGGTACCAATACCATGCCGTTTTTGTTATTATTGCTTTGTAGTATAGTTGTAGTTTTGGTATTGTGATACCCCCTGCTTCACTCTTCATACTAAGGATGGCTTTAGCTAGTCTGGGTCTTTTGTTCTTCCAAATAAATTTCATGATTGCTTTCTCTATTTCTATGAGGTACGTCATTGGGATTTTAACTGGAATTGCATTGAATTTGTATAGCACTTTTGGTATTATGGCCATTTTGACAATATTCATTCTGCCTATCCAAGAACATGGGAAATCTTTCCATCTTCTAAGGTTTTCTTTGATTTCTTCCTTTAGTGTTCTGTAGTTCTCATTGTAGAGTTTTTTCACCTCTTTTATTAGATTGATTCCCAAGTATTTTATTTTACTCAGGGCTATTGTGAATGGTATAGTTTTCCTAAATTATCTTTCAGAGGATTCATCACTTACAAATAAATATGCATTAGATTTATGAGCATTGATTGTATATCTTGCTACTTTACTGAATTCATTTATGAGTTATAGAAGTTTTTCATTGGAATTTTTTGGCTCCATTAAATATAGAATCATGTCACTGGCAAAATAGGGATAGTTTGAGTTCTTCTGTTCCTATTCATATCCCTTTAATTTCTTTGGTCTAATTTCTCTGGTTAATGTTTCAAGGACAATGTTGAATACAAGTGGTGAAAGAGGGCATCCCTGCCTTGTTTCAGTTTTTAGGGGGAATGCTTTCAGATTTTCATCATTTAGAATGTTATTGGCTATGTGCTTAGCATAGATAGCCTTTACAATGTTAAGGAATGTTCCCACTATCCCTATTTTTTCTAGTGTTTTGAGCATGAAGGGGTGCTGAATTTTATCAAATGCTTTTTCTGCATCTATTGAAATAATCATGTGATTCTTAACTTAAAGTCTGTTGATATGTTGAACCACCCTTGCATCCCTGGGATAAAACTCACTTGATCATGATGCATTATCTTTTTAATAAGTTTTTGTATGCAATTTCCTATGATTTTGTTGAGAATTTTTGCATCAATATGCATTAAGGATATTGGTCTGAAATTTTCTTTCCTCAGTGTGTTTCTGTCTGGTTTAGGTATCAGGGTGATATTGGCTTCATAGAATGAGTTTGGGAGGGTTCCCTCCTCTTCTATTTCATGGAATACTTTGAGAAGCATTGGAATGAGCTCTTCTTTAAAAGTTTCGTAGAACTCAGCTAAGAACCAATCTGTTCCCGGACTTTTCTTTGTTGGTAATCTTTTGATGACTTCTATTTCATTGCTTGAAGTTAATCTATTTAAATTGTGTATGTCCTCCTGATTCAGTTTGGGTGGATCATATATCTCTAAAAACCTGTTGATGTCTTCGAGATTTTTTTATTTTGTTGGAGTATAGAGTTTCAAACCAGCTTCTAATTATGTTTTGTATGTCAATAGTATCTGTCGTGATATTTCCTTTTTCATCCCGAATTTTAGTAATTTGAGTTTTCTCTCTCCTTCTCTTTGTTAGTGTGGCTAAGGGTTTATCAATTTTGTTTATTTTTTCAAAAGTCAACTTTTTATTTTTTCAATTTTTCCAATTGTTTCTTTTGTTTCAATTTCATTGATTTCAGCTCTTATTTTAACTATTTCCTATCTTCTACTACTTTTGGTGTTGAAATGTTCTTCTTTTTATTCGGCTTTGAGCTGTAATGTTAGGTCATTTAGTTGTAGACGTTTTATTCTTTTATTGAATGAACTCAATGCAATGAATTTTTATCTTAGTACTGCTTTTATAATGTCCCAGATATTTTGATATGTTGTATCATTGTTTTCATTTATCTCGAAGAATTTTTTTATTTCTCCCCTGTTGTCTTCTGTTATCCATGCATCATTCAATAGTATATTATTTAATCTCCAGGTGTTGATGTAGTTTCTGTTTTTTATTTTGTCACTGATTTCCAATTTCATTCCATTATGATCTGATAGAATACAATGTAGTGTCTCTTTTTGTAATTGCTAAGAGTAGCTTTGTGGCATAACACAATCTGTTTTAGAGAAGGATCCATGTGCTGCTGAGAAGAAAGTGTATTGGCTCATTGATGGATGGAATATTCTTTATCTGTCTGTTAAGTCTAAATTATGGATTGTGTTATTGAGATCTATGATTTCTTCGTTCAATTTTTGTTTGGATGATCTGTCCAGAGGTGAGAGAGTTGTGTTAAAGTTACCTAGTATTATTGTGTTGTGGTCTATTTGGTCCCTCGGATTGAGAAGAATTTATTTCATGTACATGGATGAGCCATTGTTTGGAGCATAGATATTTATGATTGTTATGTCTTGCTGATTTATGCTTCCTTTAAGCAGTATGAATGTCCTTCTTTATCCCTTCTGACTAACTTTGACTTGAAGTACATATTATCTATATGAGGATGGATGCCCCCGCTTTTTTGCTGTGTCCATGTGCATGGTATGTTTTTTCCCATCCTTTCGCATTAAGTCTGTGGGTATCTTTTTCTATGAGATGAGTCTTTTGAAGGCAGGAAGTTGCAGAGTCTTTCTTTTTAACTCAATCTGCCAGTTATGTCTTTTGATTGATGGGTTCAGACCATTAACATTCAGGGTTATTATTGAGATATGATTTGTATTCCTGGTCATTTTGGCTTATTTTTTTAATCTTGACTTGATTTTTCCTTTATTTGGCTATACCTTTAGGGTACTTCCCCTCTTTGATGACTTACACGTTGTTTTTCATTCCTTCCTCATGGAATATATTGCTCAGAAATTTCTGTAGTGCCAGCTTTCTATTTGTAAATTCTTTCAGCTTTTTTTTTTTTTTTTTATCATGGAAAGATTTTATTTCATTGTTAAATCTGAAGGTAAGTTTTGCTGGGTATAAGATTCTTGGTTGGCATCCATTTTCAAAAATGCTGTTCCAGGTCTTTCTAGCTTTTAGGGCCTAGATTGAGAAATCTGCTGATATGCATATTGGTTTCCCCCTGAACGTAATTTGATTTTTTTTCTCTCACAGCCTTTAAAATTCTATCTTTATTTTATGTTAGTTATTTTCATTATAATGTGCCTTGATGTGGGTCTGTTGTAATTTTGTTCATTTAGTATCCTATAAGCTTCTTATATTTAATTTTCCATTTCATTCTTCAGATTTGGGAAATTTTCTGATATTATTTCATTGAATAGATTGTTCATTCCTTTGGTTTGTTTCTCTGTGTCTTCCTCAATCCCAATCCCAATAATTCTTAAATTTGGTCTTTTCATGATATCGCATAATTCTTGGAGATTCTGTTCATGATTTCTTATCATCTTCTCTGGTCAACTTTGTTTTCAAGATTAAATATTTTGTCTTCAATGTCTGAGGTTCTGTCTTTCAGGTATTCTATCCTATTGGTTATGCTTTCTATGGAGTTTTTAATTTGGTTTATTGTTTTCTTCAAGAATTTCTGTTTTTTTTTTTTTTCAGAATCTCTAACTTTATTGAAATGATCTTTTGCTTTCTGCATTTGCTCTTTTAACTGTTGAGTGGTGCAATCATTCAAAGCCTGCATTTGCTCTTTCATCTCCTCGTTTGCTTCTCTGATCATTTTAATTATGTACATTCTGAACTCCCTTTCTGATATTTCTTCTGCCATGCTCTCATTGGATTTTATTGAAGTAGCATCTAGGTTTGTTTGGGGCATTTTCTTCCCTTGTTTACTCATATTGCTCATGTATCTTCCCTGCCAGGAGTGCAAATCTGAAGTATTGCAGTTTTCCCACTATAGACTTATAGTGTCCCTGCAGGTTTCCAATAACTCACCTCTTAGTCTTCAGTAGCCTGAAGTCTTGGTCGAACTTGATAATGAAGTGGCCCAAAAACGATGCTGCCCCTCTAGGGATGGTGGCCTCCAGATGGGGTATATTCCCTGCTTGTGGGCAGAGGTACCTCCACGTGTTGACAGATGGTCAACCACAGCACTGGCACTAAACTGCGGGCTGGGGCCAGGCTGGTCTGGGCTTCGGTCTCTGGCCCTGTATCCCCAGAGCAGACATCTTGCCTGGCAGCACTCGGCTGGGCCTGAGTCTCTGGGCCTACCTCCCTGGTGTGGAAGTCTCACCCGGTGGCTCTGCGCTGGCCCCAGCTCTCTCTCTTCTTTTTTGATGCTGTCCTTTATACCTATTAGTTTCCAACTAAGCATGCTCTAATCACATACTTTGTGCTATATTTCAATTTCATTCATTTCAAAGTCTTTTATAGTTTATTTCTTCATTGATTCGTTGCTATTTAAGTCTACTGTTTAATTTCCACATATTGCAGATTCTATTTTTGATTTCTAACTTAATTCCAATGTGGTTGTAGAAAATATTTTGAGTGATTTCAATTCTTTTAAATTTCCTGAAGTTTGTTCTATGATCAAGCATATTGTGTATCCTGGAGAATGCTCCATATGCACATGAGAAGAATGTATATTCTGCTATTGTTGGATATAGTGATCCATACTGTTACACTTAGCTTTATTTGATTTATATTGTTATTCAACTCTTATATGTATAAATGTAATGTTCTAAATAAAATGAGCAAACCCAAAGATAATTACTGAGCTCTCTTCTCATAAACTGTCTCTGCCTCTCTGTTTATGTAGAACTTCTGATTTACTACACCAAAGCTGAGGATGGGAATAGTAGCCAGAGCAACACCTCTGCAAGCAGAGCACTAGCTGGAGGTAGTAGCCCCATTAATATTGGCTTCCCCCTCCCAGTGTGGCACTTCTATCCTCTATCTGGTGCAAGGATAATCAGTACCTAATATTCTCATCCTTCTACACAGAGGGTATAGCTTCCACTATACTAGTAGAGGCTAGGCAGAATATAATCCTTATCATTTATGCCTACCTAGAACAGAGTTGCTACAGCATAGAGCTGGTATGGATAAAAAGAATTCCAATGACCTATCCTTCCCCTATTAAAATTAGCCAAAGACTTAAAATTGGGAGTAGAGGGAGACTTAACTTCTAGCTGCATCAGTCTACAGGAGAACTTCTGTCACATTGTACTGAGAGGAGGAGGGAAAGATGGGAGTAAATTCTGGTTCAAATGTCACAAATACTCACTATTCTTACTAGTATTAGTAGATTTTTCTCAAATGTTTCACCATTTGCTTTATGCTTTCAGAAGAATTTTGATAAAATTTAGACATATGTTTGCTTCATAATTTTCACCATTTAAATGTTTGTTTCACTGGGAAGAAAGTATGGTGTTATGGTTTGGATCAGGAATATCTCCACAAAAGTTCAAGCATTAGGCATCAAAGCAATGTTCAGAGGTAAAATGATTAATGATTAGATCATGAGGGTTGTACCTTCATCAGTGGATTAATCCATTTGATGGATTGATGATTTGAATGGACCACTCATTGGTAAATGTAGGCAGTTAGGGCGTGGAGGGAGGAAGAATGTCACTGGGGTCATGATTTTGGAGACTATATCTTGCCCCTGGTCCTCCCTTCCCCTCCTCCTCTCTTCTTCCCTCTCATTTCCCCTCCTCTCCCATCATCTCTTCTCTCTCCCTCCCTCCCTCTCCCTGCTGCTGTGAACTGAGCAGCTTCCTTCTGTCACCTCCTTCTGCCATGATGTTCTATGACCTCTGGCACAAAGAAACCAAGCCTGATGAAAATAATCTGTGTCTCTGAAACTGTGAGCCAAAGTCAAAGTAAACCTTTTCTCCTCTAAGTTGTTCTTATCAAATGTTTTGGTCACTTTGAAAAAGGCTGACTAACCCATGTTCTGAGCTGCCATTCTGTTATTTATACTCCAGATGTATATTCTATTGAATCCAATCTCCACCAGCTTATCTGGGTGAGTACTTTCAACAAGTCACTTAATTTTCTGCAAGTCAGTTATCTGCAAAATTGCTTTATTAATACTACTTATTTGAAAAGGTTTTTGGTAAAGATTAAAAGTAAAGCAATTAGAACATCATATAGCACATAGTAAGTACTATAAATATGTTAGTTGTTATAATTTTTACCACAAATATGGATAACATTTTATCATACAAGGTCCAGACCTGATAACATATTACTTATATACAAACTAACATCATTGTTTGAAACCATCTTATTGGAAAATCTTATAAAACACTGAATGGAATCACTGAGGTACCATATAAATCCATTGAAACTTTAAAGTCTGTTCTTAGAGTGGATTCTTATACCTCATTCTGCCCTTGCAGCACTTTAGGTAGTCTGAGCCTGCCACAGATGTGCTGGTAAATACTTACTGACTAGCAAAATTCTATTGATTGCTTTTCGTCCTTGGAAAAATATCAAAAAACTTCACCCTGTTATTCAAAGTCTTGTGATCTGGTCCAACCCTCTTCTTTACTATGATTCCCTACCTTCCCATTCCCAATGAACCTTATGCTCCTGCCCCAAGAGTCCACACAGCTCAGATATTCTTGGCTTTCTCAAAGAGCTATAAGTTTTCATACACTTCTTCCATTTCCTAAGGTGATCTCTCCCTACTTACCTTTTCCTCAACCATAGCTTCCACATATTCCTCCTGATCCAGGTATAGTCATTTTCTTTCACTTAGTAAATCTCTCATCTTCAATGTCCAGTCTTTGGATATACTTTCTTTGGCTTCCCCAGGCAAAGACATATCCACTGTTCTTAGTATCTTCTGGACATTCTCTTGCTTTTTTTATTCTCTCTAGAAGCACTTAATATATTATAGTATAATGTGTTCCTCTACATGGGAATTGTCCCACCAGATTGGTGAAATTCTCCTAAACTATGATACTGGGCTATTTACTCCTGGCACATAGTAGGAGCTTAGAGAAATTTGTTTTTCAAAAATATCCTTGTTTACATTTTTTCCCAGGTAGATATTGGCCTAGCCCTTTTAAGGTTAGGTATGGTTTTATGATCTTTGTATTTGTGTAGCACTTTTAAAATTACGTATAGTTTATGAACATTGTGGCTGACAAAATATGAACAGAAGTGGCATATATAATTTCAATGGAGGCATTTTAAAAGCCAATGTATAATTATATCAAAATGGATTCTCCTGTCATGTATAATTAAAAGGAACCAATAAAATTTAAATAGATAAAAAAGCCAATGTGTTATTTGTCATGCTGTTTTCCCACATTACTGATCATGAAAACATATAAAAAGATGAAACTGGGTTGCTGAAGGACCACAATCAGAATACAATGTCCAACCATGTAGACATATAGTCTAAACAAAAAGTTAACACATGTGTTAAGCCACTTCAATATAGAGGCTGTTACAACATCATAACCTTGCAATGCAATAAAAATACAGTGAAGTTCGCTATTTTTAATTTGCCGTTAATGCAGCAAACCACACTTCTTGCTTCTTCTGGAGATTTATACTATTAAATAAATAATAGTATTTGGCCTAAATGAATTATCTACTTTATTCTTCTAGTAGTCTGCTAAATTTGATCATAAAGCATAACTTTCTCCCCTCATAACAAATAAGACAACTGGAAGTCTTCTACTATCTTCATATTTTATTTCTCAGAAGTAGCATAATGGATTGAAAGTAAAATACAATATTTTCCAAAAAAGAAGCATTCCAAAATACCCTATAAAAATTTACATTCTGAAGTAAGTACTCTTGACACACAACTACATTTAACTTCAAAATTTACCATATGGATAAGCATAATTTTTTTCGACATAAATCACAGATATTTACCTCTACAAAACCATTTGTTATGGAGAATGGACTGAAGGAAGTTGGGACTGAGGGTTGCAGGTAGCATATACAAAGATACAGAGTAGACTTTTTCTTCAGAAATGATTGCAGGGAATTGTATTTTCAAGTTGAGGACTCTCAAAATGATTTACTTAGCTAAACAAAATTAGAAAATTTTGAAAACTATGCTATAAAATTTCTAGTGGTCAGCATATTCAAGTAGATAAGTGAATGAATTTATGAATAATCTATTTTATTCCTGAGTCTGCATTAATCAGTTTTCCCAGAGATGATAACTGTTTTGTTCAGCCACTTATCTCTGTACATATTTCAATGTTTGCACTTTTTTCGTTGAATTTTAATCATTTGATTATATATCTCTCTCTGCTCTGGGAGATAAATGTCTTATTTACTTACCACCCCTCAAATGAAGAAGGGGTTCTGGCATACAGCAGACTTTAATATTTCTTTTCAGTGATTAAGGGCATGAATGAATGCTAAATTGGCTATGTGATTTTAAATAAATAATATTTAATCTGTCTAGAGCTGAGCTCTCCAATACAATAGCCATTAGCTACATGTGGTCAAAAAGCACTTGAAATGTGGCTGTATGAGTAAAAAAATGCAGGGAATATTGAAAAATTAATACTAAAAATGTAAAAATTATTCACTAATAATTTTCATATTGATTATATGTTAAAATGAAACTCAGCACCAGGAAAATAACCAAATCATTAAATGGGAAAATGAACTGAATAGACACTTCTCAAAAGAAGATTTACAAATGGCCAATAATTATGTAAAAAAAAAAGATTCAATAACTGCAGCCATTAGGGAAATGCAAATCAAAATTACATTGAGATTTCATCTCACTCTAGTCAGAATGGCAATCATCAAGAATATAAGTAACAATAAATGTGGCAAGGGTGAAGGGTGGGGAGGAACCCTTAGATACTCTTGATTGGAATGTAAATTAGTACAGCCACTATCAAAATCAATATGGAGGGCTGGGCTTGTGGCTCAGTGGTAATATGCTCTCCTAGCACATTTGAGGCACTGGGTTTGATCCTCAGCACCATATAAAAATAAAGAAATAAAATAAAGGCATTGTGTACATCTCCAAATAAGAAAATCTTTAAAAATCAGTCTGGAGAGTTTTCAAAAGACTAGGAAGGGAATAACCATATGATCCAGCTATACTATTCCTCAGTATTTGTTCAAAAGAATTAAAATCATCGAACTACAGAGATATATGCAATCCCAATGTTTATTGAACTGTAATTCACAGTAGCTAAGTTCTGAAACTACTTTAGATGTTTGTCAATAGATGAATGGATAAGAAAATGTGGTATACATACAAAATGGAGTTTTATTCAGCCATAAAAAATAACAAAATATGTCATTAGGAGGAAAATGAATGGAAGTGTAGAATATCATGTTAGGCAAAATAAAACAGACTTGGAAAGTAATGGGTAGTATTCTCTCATATGTGGAAGCTAGAGAGAAACAAAGATCTCCTGAAAACAGAAGGAAGACCAGTAGGGTAAAAGAAGGGGACTGAGTAGGAGGGACAACAGGAATGCAGGGGGAAATATTGGGAAATAAAGTCTACTAAATTATGCTAAATACATGAATGTATATATGTGTGCTTGTGTAGGTCTACTTCTAGGTTCTATATTCTGTTCCGTTGATCTCTATATACCTATCCATTCACCAAAATGAGTATTTAATACTAGAGATATGATGAGTCTTTAAATCAGGTAGACTCTTCTTCAAATTGAATCTTCCCTGTTAAATTTATTTTACCCATTGTAGTTCCTTTACTTTTCATATAAATTTTATATGAGTTTGCATATATCCACAAATATTTTTCCTGGAATTTTTACAGGAATTGTATAAATTGGAGGAGAAATGAAATATTTGCTATATTGAGTCTTCCTATTCATGAATGAGAAACAATTCTAGATTTTTTGCTGCTTCTCTCAGCATTAATTTTTTTCAGTATACAAATCCTATACATTTCATTAGATTTAGATCTGACTATGTCATTATAGTTGATTTTTTCTAAATGATATTGCTGTTTTTAATTTTGGATACAATAAGTTCACTCCTACTCTATAGAAATTCAATTGATTTTTGTATGTTGATCTTGTACCTGCTAATTTGCTGAACCCTACTTGTTAGTTCTAGGAGGCTACTTTTTTTTTTTTTTTTTGGTAGACTCCTTGAGATTTTATATAAAGATTTTACATGTAGTTTAATCTCTACCTTACTAATTTGTTTTGTGTTTATTTTGCTATTCTTTTTATAGTTTCATGAGATAAGGAATTAAATTGTTGAGAACTTTCTGCATTTTATGTTCAGCATTCTCCTGATTCTATTTTTATCAAGTTTTTAAATTTTTTTTATTTGTTCTAATTAGTTGCACATGTCAGTAGAATGCATTTATACATTTTGATAGATCAGACATAAATGGTTTGTAATCTCTCATTTTTCTGATTATACATATTGTAGGATCACATCAGTCATTTAGCCATATATGTACATGAGGTAATAACCTCTGTTTCACTCTACTAATCATTCCTATCCCCATACTCCTCACCCTCCCTTCACTCGCCTCTACCTAATATAAAGTAACTCTATTCTTCCCTATCCCTGCCCCCTTATTGAGAGTTAGCATCTGCATATCATGGAAAACATTTGGCCTTTTGTTTTTGGGGGTTTGGCATATTTTGCTTAGCATGATATTCTCCAATTTCATCCTTACCAGCAAATGCCATAATTTCATTCTTCTTTAAAGCTGAGTAATATCTCATTGTGTATGTATAACAAATTTTCTTTATCCATTCATCTGTTGAAGGTCATCTAGATTGGTTCCATAATATAACCATTTAGTTCTACAAATTACCGTCTTAGCACTGGATTAGTTGTATCCCCCAAATTTCAATGCTATATTATCAAACTCATATCATTCTGTATATTAAAAAGTATGCCTCTGGCATTTACTTTTTGAGCCACAGATTATTTAAAATTGTTTTCTTTAATTTCTAAATGTGTGGATATTTCCTCTATTGTGTCTGTTACTGATTTCTAGTTTTTATACTACTGTGGTCAGATAGTATAATCTATACAATTTCAAACTTTTAAAATTTGTTGGGGTTTGTTTTATGACCCAAGATATGGTCTATCATGAGAAAAGACCTGCGGGCCTTGAAAAAAATGTGTATTCTGCTATGATAGGGTGAGGTTTTCTGTAATTGTTGATTATAATCTGTTGGTTGGTGGTCTTTTTAAGGTTTATGTCCTTGCTTGCTTTCTGTCTAGTCATTATATCAATTGCTGAGAGAGGGATGTAGCTGTTCCCAGCTTTAATGATAGATTTATCAATTACTCCTAATGAATCAATTACTCCTTTCAGTTGTTGTTTCACATATTTTGGAGCCTTGTTATTAGAGGCAAACTCATTAAGGATTTCTATCTTCATGGTAAATTGACCTATTATCACTATATAATATAATATACTTCTTTGTTCCTGCTGCTTTTTGTAGCTCTGAAGTCTACAAATATTAGCATAGTTATCTCTGTATTCTTTTGACTGAAGTTTTTATATGTATGTTTATATGTTGTCCGTACTTTTACTTTCAGCCTACATGTATCATTATATTTGAAGAAAATTTCTTATAGACAGCATATAACCAGATTTTAAAAATCTATTCTAGATTCAAGATGGCAGTCTAGAGGGAGGCTGCATTCCTTGTCGCTCCGCAACGCCGGATTCAAGCAGAGGATATCTGTTTCTCGGTGAGGCAGTTTTTGCTGCTTATAGATCCCCTGCTCTTTACCCCATTTGTCTGCTGTGATGACCTGCACTCTGCCAACATATCGACGCTTTTTTGAGAGCAGATTGCTCACTGTCAGGCGTCTATCATCCACCATTTCCTGCCTCTCGCCTGTCCATCGCCTGCCTTGCCCCTATCTATCACCCAACGCTCGAGGTTCACCTCCCGATCGTCCGACAGCTGCCAGCAGATTGACTGCAGACCGCCAGTGGAGAACCAGCTGCCTGCTGCTGCCTGGAAGTTCACTGTCACAGTACCTGCAGGTTTGATTACATGTGGCTGCCGCCATTTTGAGACAACAGCCAGGCCCTGTAGAACCCATGGCAAGACTGACCGAGTCCCGTCTCCAGGATCCCTCAGCCTGACCAATCACTCCCTGCCTCTGGGGCACTCACATCAACTGACTGCTCCCTGCCACCAGGAACCCCAGACCAACTGACTGCGCCCTATCACTGGGACCCCAGACCGACTGATTGCACCCAGCCTCCAGGATCCCACAACCACACCAAACACACTGGACCTCCAGGACCCCTGCCGGAAAAACTGCATCCTGTCTCCAGGACCTCCAGCTGAACCACTTCCACCCCTGAGCTGCAGCTCCCCATTTGCCAACACATTTGGAAGCCAGAGCAGCCATCTTGGATAATCCTGGAAGCTGTAGCTCCAATCTTCGAGTGGGGCAAATCCCATCTTTCGACGCCTGCTGGAGGCTTGAAGCACATTCTCAGGTACCTCTCATACATCGGGCTACTGAACACTGGGAGGTTTCATTACTATATGATTATTATATAGTAGATTTTATTTTTTTCTCCTTTTAAAAAAAATACTTAAGCTTTTATTTCTTTACGTTTCCTGCTTTCTTTTCCTTCTGTTTACCTGTTCCCTCAGAGTTGCTTTCTCCCTTATTTACATGATGTTATTGTCCCCATAGAGGCTATTTGGTCTAGGATTGCATAGTGTCTGGTTTGGGCACTGCTAATATTGATCTCCCCTTAAAGAAAGGGTTTGGGAAACCTATAGGGCCACTATAAGCCTATAGGGGGAAATCTGCAATACCCCACATCTGCAGCGCTAGAGGGGAAGATACATGAACAACATGAAAAAACAAGGGAAGAAAATGATCCAAACAAATCTAGATTCTATAGTAATTGAATCCAATGACAGTATGGTAGAAGAAATGTCAGAAAAGGACTTCAGATTATACATGATTAAGATGATTCGCAAAGCAAAGGATGAGATAAGAGAGCAAATGCAGGCAATGAATGATAATACCAATAAACTGAAAGAGCACCTGCAGGAAGCAAAAGATCATTTCAACAAAGAGATATTCTCAAAAAAAAAAAAAAAAAAAAAAAAAAAAAAAAACGGAAATCCTTGAAATGAAGGAGACAATAAACCAAATAAAAAACTCAATGGAAAGGATCACCAACAGACTAGACCACTTGGAAGACAGAACCTCAGACAATGAAGACAAAATATTTAATCTTGAAAATAAAGTCGCCCAAATAGAGAAGATGGTAAGAAATCATGAACAGAATCTCCAAGAACTATGGGACATTATGAAAAGACCAAATTTAAGAATTATTGGGATTGAGGAAGGCACAGAGATACAAACCAAAGGAATGAACAACCTATTCAATGAAATAATATCAGAAAATTTCCCAAATCTTAAGAATGAAATGGAAAATCAAATACAAGAGACTTACAGAACACCAAATGCACAGAATCACAACAGATCCACACCAAGGCACATTATAATGAAAATGCCTAACATTCAAAATAAAGATAGGATTTTGAAGGCCACGAGAGAAAAGCATCAGATTACATATAGGGGGAGACCAATACGGATAGCGGCAGACTTCTCAACCCAGACTCTAAAAGCTAGAAGGGCCTGGAACAACATATTTCAAGCTCTGAAAGAACATGGTTGCCAACCAAGAATCCTATACCCAGCAAAACTAACCTTCAGATTTGAAGATGAAATAAAATCCTTCCATGATAAACAAAAGTTAAAAGAATTTACAAATAGAAAGCCTGTGCTACAGAATGTTCTCAACAAAATATTCCATGAGGAGGAAATGAAAAACAATAATGGACATCAGCAAAGGGAGGAACTACCTTAGAGAAAAACCACTCAAAGGAGAAACCAAGCCAACTTAAAAACCAAAAATAAGCCAAATGACTGGGAATACAAATCATTTCTCAATAATAACCCTGAACGTTAATGGCCTAAACTCATCAATCAAAAGACATAGACTGGCATAGACTGGATTAAAAAGAAAGACCCAACAATATGCTGCCTGCAAGAGACTCATCTCATAGAAAAAGACATCCACAGACTAAAGGTGAAAGGATGGGAAAAAAACCTACCATGCACATGGACTCAGTAAAAAAGCGTGGGTTTCCATCCTTAAATCAGATAAAGTGGACTTCAAGCCAAAGTTAGTCAGAAGGGATAAAGAAGGACATTTCATACTGCTTAAGGAAACCATAAATCAGGAAGACATAACAATAGTAAATATTTATGCCCCAAACAATGGTGCATCCCTATACATCAAACAAATCCTTCTCAAATTCAAGAATCACATAGACCACAACACAATAATTCTGGGCGACTTTAACGCACCACTGTCACCACTTGATAGATCTTCCAAACAAAATCCAACCAAAGAAACCATAGAATTCAATAACACAATCAATAACCTAGACTTAATAGACATATATAGAATATTCCATCCATCAACGAGTGGATACAATTTCTTCTCAGCAGCACATGGAACCTTCTCAAAAATAGACCATATGTTATGCCACAAAGCAGCCCTTAGGAAATGCAAAAAAATATACTGCCTTGTGTTCTATCAGATCATAATGGACTGAGAATAGAAATCAATGACAAAGTAAAAAAAGGAAATTACTCCAACACTTGGAGACTAAATAATATGCTATTGAATGAAACATGGATAACAAAAAACATCAGGGAGGAGATTAAACAATTCTTAGAGGTCAATGAGAATGATGATACAACATATCAAAATCTCTGGGACACTATGAAAGCGGTACTAAGAGGAAAATTCATTGCATGGAGCGCATTCCAGAAAAGAATGAAAAGTCAACAATTAAATGACCTAACATTACAGCTCAAAGCCCGAGAAAAAGAAGAACAGAATAACAGCAAAAGTAGTAGAAGACAGGAAATAATTAAAATCAGAGCTGAAATCAATGAAATTGAAACAAAAGAAACTATTCAAAAAATTGACATAACAAAAAGTTGGTTCTTTGAGAAAGTATACAAAATAGATAAACCCTTAGCCACACTAACAAAGAGAAGGAGAGAGACGACTCAAATTACTAAAATACATGATGCAAAAGGAAATATGACAACAGACACCACTGAGATACAGAACATAATGAGAAGGTACTTTGAAAATCTGTATTCCAACAAAATAGAAAGTACCGAAGACATTGACAAATTTCTAGAGACATGCTCCTCCCAAACTGAACCAGGAGGACATACACGATTTAAACAGATCAATATCAAGCAATGAAATAGAAGAAGCCATTAAAAATATACCATCCAAGAAAAGCTCAGGACCAGACGGATTCTCAGCTGAGTTCTACAAGACCTTCAAAGAAGAACTCATTCCAATACTTCTCAAAGTATTCCAGGAAACAGAAAAGGAGGATACCCTACCGAACTCATTCTATGAAGCTAATATCACCCTCATACCCAAACCAGGAAAAGACACATCAAGGAAAGAAAATTTTAGACCAATATCCTTGATGAATATAGATGCTAAGATCCTTAACAAAATATTGGCAAACCGTATCCAAACACATATTAAGAAAATTGTGCACCACAATCAAGTGGGGTTCATTCCTGGAATGCAAGGATGGTTTAACATCCGTAAATCAATAAGCGTAATCCATCATGTCAATAGACTTAAGGATAAGAATCATATGGTTATTTCAATTGACGCAGAAAAAGCATTTGACAATATACAACACCCCTTCATGCTGAAAACACTAGAAAAAATAGGGATAGTAGGAACATACCTGAACATTGTAAAGGCTATTTATGCTAAGCCCATGGCCAATATCATTCTTAATGGAGAAAAACTGAAACCATTCCCTTTAAAAATGGGAACAAGGCAGGGATGTCCTCTTTCACCACTTCTATTCAACATTGTCCTCGAAATTTTAGCCAGAGCAATTAGGCAGACTAAAGAAATTAAAGGGATACGAATAGGAAAAGAGGAACTTAAGCTGTCACTATTTGCAGATGACATGATTCTATATTTAGAGGATCCAAAAACCTCCTCCAGAAAACTGCTAGAACTCATCAATGAATTCAGCAAAATAGCAGGCTATAAAATCAACAGGCATAAATCTACAGCATTTTTATACACAAGCAATGAAACAGCTGAAAGGGAAATGAGGAAAACAACTCCATTTGCAATAGCCTCAAAAAAAATAAAATACTTGGGTATCAATCTAACCAAAGAGGTAAAAGATCTCTACAATGAAAACTACAAAACACTGAAGAAAGAAATTAAGGAAGACCTTAGAAGATGGAAAGATTTCCCATGTTCTTGGATAGGCAAAATTAATATTGTCAAAATGGCCATACTACCAAAAGTGCTATAAAGATTCAATGCAATTCCAATTAAAATCCCAATGACGTACCTCACAGAAATAGAACAAGCAATGAAATTCATCTGGAAAAATAAGAAACCCAGAATAGCTAAAGCAATCCTTAGCAGGAAGAATGAAACAGGGGGTATCACAATACCAGAACTTCAACTATTCTACAAAGCAATAGTAACAAAAACGGCATGGTATTCGCACCAAAATACACAGGTAGATCAATGGTACAGAATGAGGACATGAACACAAACCCAAATAAATACAATTTTCTTATACTAGACAAAGGGGCCAAAAATATTCAATGGAGAAAAGATAGCCTCTTCAACAAATGGTGCTGGGAAAACTGGAAATCCATATGCAACAGAATGAAACTAAACCCCTATCTCTCACCCTGCACAAAACTCAACTCACAATGGATCAAGGACCTTGAAATAAGACCACAGACCCTGCATCTTATAGAAGAAAAAGTAGGTCCAAACCTTCAACTTGTTGGCTTAGGATCAGACTTCCTTAACAGGACTCCCATAGCACAAGAAATAAAAGCAAGAATCAATAACTGGGATAGATTCAAACTAAATAGCTTTCTCTCAGCAAAGGAAACTATCAGTAATGTGAAGAGAGAGCCTACAGAGTGGGAGAACATCTTTGCCACTCATACTTGAGATAGAGCACTAATTTCCAGAATATATAAAGAACTCAAAAAACTCTACACGAAGAATACAAATAACCCAATCAACAAAAGGGCGAAGGAAATGAACAGACACTTCACAGAAGATGTACAAGCAATCAACAGATATATGAAAAAATGTTCAACATCTTTAGTAATAAGATAAATGCAAATCAAAACTACACCAAGATTCCATCTCACCCCAATTAGAATGGCGATTATCAAGAACACAAGCAACAATAGGTGTTGGCGAGGATGTGGGGAAAAAGGTACACTCATACATTGCTGGTGGGACTGCAAATTAGTGCAGCCACTCTGGAAAGCAGTGTGGAGATTCCTTAGAAAACTTGGAATGGACCCACCATTTGACCCAGCTATCCCCCTCCTCGGCCTATACCCAAAGGACTTAAAATCAGCATACTACAGAGATACAGCCACACCCATGTTCATAGCTGCTCAATTCACAATAGCCAGACTATGGAACCAACCTAGATGCCCTTCAATAGATGAATGGATAAAGAATCTGTGGTATATATATACAATGAAATATTACTCAGCTATAAAGCATAATAAAATTATGGAATTTGCAGGCAAATGGATGAAATTGGAGAATATCATGTTAAGTGAGATAAGCCAATCTCAAAAATCCAAAAGAGGAATGATCTCACTGATAAGCGGATGATGACTCTTAATGGGGGGTAGGAGTGGGACAAGAATGGAGGAAGGAGGGACTGTATAGAGGGAAAAGAGAGGTGGGAGGGGTGGGGGGAAGGAAAAAAATAATGGAATGAATCAAACATCATTACTCTATGTAAATTTATGAATATGCAAATGGTATGCTGTTTCTCCATGTACAAACAGAAACAACATGTATCCCATTTGTTTACAATAAAAATAAATTTTAAAAAATCTCCTCTAATGATCTTTATTTTGACTGGTATATTTAGTAAAATTAAGTGGTCTACATTCAGATTACATTTACTTTTAGTTCAATTATAGATAAATTATACCTTAAATCTGGCATATTACTTTTTCTTATCTTTTTTTTCTCTGCTTTCTGTGTCTCAACTTTCTTGTCCTGACTTCCTCTGGGTTACTTGTAATTTTTTTAGAATTCCCTTTTGATATATCTATAGTACTTTCAATGTACTCATATGGTTTTTAGTGATCAATCCATGTATTATATATTCATTTCCTATCATTTGAGCTTCTGTTTCTTTCTGGGTAATGTCATTTCCATATTCAGTCATTTTTCATTATATTTAGCATATAGAAGCTTGATTATCATGTGTTTTATCATGGACTTCTTTGGGTTTATTGGTTTGGGATTTGCCTATATTCTTGAATCTGTTTATAACTTTTATGAAATTGGGAAGAATTCAGTTATTCTTTCTCTGAATATGTTTTCATCTTCATATTCTTCCTCCTCTTCTGGAAGTCTGATTTGATGAATATCAGACACTTTATTCTTGTCTACAAGTTCCTGAAGCTTTGTTAATTTTCTCCAGTCTATTTTCTCCATGTTAAGATTAGGTAATTTCTAATGTCTATCTTCAAGTTTATTGCTTCACTCCTCTCTTATCTCTGTTCTTTTATTGAGTCCATTTTAGAATGATCATATCTAAAATATATTAGTTTTTTATATACTTTCTACTTCTTGCTAAGATTTTCTCTTTTTTTCTTATTTGTTTAAATCATGTTTATGATTATTCATTGGAGAAATTGTATGATGGTTGTATTTAAATTCTTTCCAAATAATTTCAATGTCTGTTTATTCTTAGTATTAGTATCCTGTAATGGTGTTTTCTCATACAAGTTGAGATTTTCCTAGTTTTTGATAAGCTGAGTGATTTTTTATTCTGTCCTGGATACTTGATATAGGCTTTGGGTTTTATTTTGATCTTCTATTTTAGCAGGTCTTCACTGACATCACACTGGTAAAGAAAGTGGAGTCCAGCCTGAATATGGCCATGAAGGTGTGAAAGCCTAGGTAACCCTGTTATCCTTCACCTACACTGTGCAGAGAAAGGGGCTTCCCTCATTACTTTAGGGTGAGTGTAGATGTCCAAGCTCCCTTGTGGTTTTTATTGACATAATAGCAGGTGGTGGTATGAAGAGAGTCATTTCATTACCTCTGGGAAATACTGAAAATCTAATTTCTTCCCTTGGTCTCCTTGGACACTACCCCACAAGGAAGGGGAATGGGCACATCATTATCATTACAAATGGACGCGCATAGAAACATAGGCTCCCAACTTGGCCTTTGCTAATGGGAATGTGTGTGTGTGTGTGTGTGTGTGTGCGTGCATGTGTGTGCACACACACACACATATACACATACAACATGGGGTTTTTTTTCCATTAATTTGTGAGTAGGGACATTAACGTCAAAAAGTTTTCTTTCTTGTCAGGCTGATTCTTTCTTGGAACTATGGCTCAAAAGAAGAAAATTTTCTTGGAATATTTTATTATTATTATTATTTTGGCTTTGCATGTGGGTGTTTCTGGGTTGCATGCACCTGTTCAAGGTCCTAAAGTTCTTAGTTGCTTTACTTTCTTCCCTTTAGATTTCAGAGTCTTGTATATGCATATATGTGTATGTATAGAAATAAAATAGTACTGTAAAACCTATAAAATGCCTTAAATAGAGGCAAAGACATCACCACAATCCACCTCCACAGCTTTTTCATCTTCCCAAACTATAACTCTGTCCCCATTAAACACGCTCCAGTCCCTTCCCAGTCCATGGTTCCCTTGTACTTTCTAACTCTATGAGTTTGATTACTGTAAGTGTCACATATGAAAGGAATCATATGGTAAAAACACAGTAGAAGCAATGGATAATTGAAGGTTATTTTTATTTTAAAAATAAATGACAATATGTTAACATTTTCATAGGAAGTGGTTTTTAAATAAAAATTACCCAAAGGAGCTCATTGTACGTACTAATCAACTTATATTATTTTTTTTACTTTTATACTGAAAGGAGAATTACCTCAGTAGTCTCACTTCTTCATATACCTAAATAATACATACCCCACTCTGTGGAAAATAAACCCAATTTGACAGAGAAAGATTTAATGCATGGCTAAAAATAGCACTGTAATCTCTTTGAAAGAACTCTCAGCACTCCCCTCCCTCCTTTTAGACAAAGTTTCCTTTTATGAAAGTGCTAATGAATGGTTCCTGTATCCTTGTGATTCTGTCTCTCTTCCTACATCCTCCCACTTATTTTAAAAGACTACTAAAGTTCATTTTCCTTCAATATTCATGTTACTTTCTTGAAATCCACTGGATCCTTAACAGAACAATTCCAATAATCTGCCCATGAAATCTTGGTTTCTTAGAAAACTTATTTAAAAATTATGACAGTCCACTTCGACTTCAGGTAAAAGATGTAAATTTCTCACTCTATCACTGTAAAGTTCTAGTTGTTCCTGATCCCAATTGCTTTCCTTGCAATATATATTTATCCATTACCCCAAATTTAATAGTTTACTTAACTCCTGTCCTTCTGAAACATTTAACAACTAATTCTGCCTTATTTTCTTTATGTTGCTATTCACTTCTCTCTTCAATCTTCCTCGTTATTTCACCTGCCTTCTTCTTGTCCTCTTCTCATTATCTATTCATATGAACTTTTTGGTTTCTTAAGATGTTCTTAAATCTGTCTTTCTTACTCTTTCTGTTCTCATCTGAACAGCCCCAAATCTCCAGGCTCATTTAGCTTATTCACTTGTTTATTCTGACAATACCACACACTTCACACAAATTAAATCAAACTCTCTTTCCCTACAAAATGGCTTCGCTTCATCATCCCTGTCAATGTCTACAAGATTCTCTGATTTAATGAGTCTCCAAGCTAGTGGATTGAGCTATCTTTGATTAAAACTTATTTTAATCCTTTTTCTAGGATCAAGGAGAAAATAAAGCATGTGTTTCCCTGTAAACTGAGGTATGGTGGAGGGAGACAGTTCTTAGAGCTAATCAGAACTATGTTTAATGAAGCTATATTATTTATCATAACTTTGTCTGAACTTGTATATAACATGCAAAGTCTCTGAGCTTCAGGTTTTCACATAAAAGAGGAGGAAATACTGCGAATTTGTTATGATGATGAAATAAGATAATACATTTAAATTTTTGGCATATAGGACTCAAAAATCTTATTTAATTCATGGACCTATTCTTTATTTATTGATTTTTCCACATTTGTAATGCCATACTCTGCTCAAGTCCCTCAGTCCAAAGTATTTGAACTATAAAAGACCACTGTACCCAATTTCCCTGCTTTTTACCTTCTCCCTATGAACATACTTCACTAATTAATGCCATGTGACTCCTTCATTATAAATTTGCTATGATTTGCCATATTAATTTGAAAATTCTTTGACTGTCTTTAAGGTTTCTTAAAGTTCCTTTTTGCTTTCCCTCTTTCTCCTTAACCTGACCCTTTTGTCTTCCAGGCTGGCCTGATCTCTTCACAAAGGTCACCTTGATTTCTCCCCCACAAATTTAAGGTTCTTCTATATCTAATTGTATACTTCCTTTGTGACAGATCAGACCTATCTCCCTTATAGAATTTTACCTTGATTCTCTAGTATTCTAGGTTTTCCTTTGGCCCTTCTTGCCTATAACCTTGATTAACATGTAACAGAATTCTGACTTGCATTTGTTTGCAATTGTTTTATTCTGTTTGGGCTTATTATAGAATATTCCATTCTATAATAAAACACCATAAACTGGGGTGGTTTGAAAACAATATAAAATTATTATTTTGCAGCTTTGAAGAGTGGGAAGTCCAAGATCAAGTCACTGATAGACTCTGTGTATGGTGAGGGCCTACTTCCTGGCTGATATTCTTTTCTCTGTAACCTCACAGGGCAGAAAGGGCAAAGAACCTCTCTTGAACCTCTTTTTAAACTTTATTTACGCTATACTTATGCATAATATTTGGGTTAATTTTCGCATAATTATTCAAGCATGGAATATAATTTGCTCCAATTCTGTGGCTAGTACTTCCCCTTTCCCTCCCCTTCTCCTTTTCCCATTCCGTTTCCTCTATCTTGATTTTGTTTTTAAGATCAATCTAATCCCATTCATGAGTGCTCTTCCCTCTTGACCTAAATACCTCCCAATTGTCCTATCTTCTAACTCCATTATCTTGGGGATTAGGATTTCAACATATGATTTTGAGGGGATATAAAAAGATTACACTCATGTTCTAGAATACTATTTATTAAGTACATGGGTTTTATGTACCAATAACATTTCAAAGCTTAATCTTGTTATTAGTATTAGTTTTGCATTTTTATTTGTACTAGGAAAGATCTTTAAAATCATTTATGAGGAAGAGAAGATGGTGGATTAGAAGATGGATACACTTTCTAGTAGTTTTTAGCACCAGACTCACAAAGTGAGAAGACTACTTCTCAACAAGGTTAGTAATTAAAAGAACTCACTGAAACGAAACTTAATATTGAATTATAAAACAAACCACAGAGAAACAGAAAGTTAGAAACTGAACAGAATATAAGAAATAATATGTTAGGTATATGCCAGTTTGGCTCGTAGTAGTAGCAATGGTGGCAACTGAGGGGAGAAGGGAGCATAGGCAGAGAAAGAGAAGACAGTATGGCAGACAACAAAACATTTTTTTTTAATTGGCTTGGGGGAACATGTGGGTTACAGAGGGGGACTGATTGAACACAGAGTCACTGGTGTAGTGGTTCAGTAAAAACCAAGCAAAAATTGCTCAGGTTCCCAGGGCAAATAGTTCATGGAGAACCAAGATTTCTGCAATGGAAAACAACTGGAGCTACAGCACAGGAACTCTTTATAAATGCTGCAAAGCATCAAGTCAAGACAGAAGATTGGAACATGTAAAGGAAGTGCCAGCAGTCATGTATTATGACCTCCAGAGTGTGCCTAAGGCAAAGTGACTGAAATAGGTGCTAAGAAAATATACTTGGCTTGTATGAACTCTAGATACCAATGGGAGGAAGATCCCTTTGTTGCTGATACCCCATGAAAGCTATTGGGAAGTTGCTTATAGCAACCACACCAGATCATCTGCACTCTAGGGTGCATACCCAGTAATTCATTTCACAGTGTTGAAGGTAAAATCTGTGGAGAGTTAGTCACTATGCTTTAAAGTGAATTTTACTGGAGGCCCCAGAGATTCATATGTCCAGCAGAGACTAACATATTCCACAGTGAATGATATAGTAGACATCTGCTGTCAAAAGCCTGATCTAGTTCCCAGTTTTTTTTTAATTGGTGGAACTAATGTTAAATAGGAACTAGCATTCCTATAAAGGTGGCATGAGTGTTATAGATGTCAAAGTAGACATTGGATATTTATCTTAAGGCTGTACATCTCTTGCTATCATTAGTTGAATTCCTGCTCTCCCAAAGAGGCCAGAAAGAGATTTGAACCCTTCAAGTTCAGAGAGTAGGGAGCCTGCTGCTGAGCAATACTCACGACTCAGTCAACTACCAGCAAATCTTACCGTACACACAATCTAGCTCCACCTGAGCCTTAACATTACTTCAGCTCATAAAATTGGGGAGACAAAAAAAAAAAAGAAAAAAAAACAAGGAGGAAAAACCGGAGGGGAAATCAGATCCCACCCCTATACATCTGCTCATATATCAAAAACAGAAAGAAGCCCTGCAAAAAAAAAAAAAAAAAAAAAACTACACACAAAAGAATATGTGTATTAAAGAGGAAGGGGAATCCATCTCAACTGATGTGCAAGTCCAGGAACTCTGAAAACATGAGGAAATAGGCAAACGATCTCCCCCATGCAAATTCACATTTCCCAACAAAGGTTCATACATATATGGAAGTGGATGAAATTCTGGAGAAACATTTTTTTAAAATACTACTTACTAAAATGTTCAATGAGCTAGAAAAAGATCTAAGGAATGAATTCATAAAGTAAATACAGGAGATTAAAGACCATTTCAATAAACAAATAGAGATATTGACAAAAATCCAATCAAAACTCCTGTAATGAAAGACAAAATGAATCAAATTAAAAATTCACTTGAAGCCATCACCAACAGATTATACTGTATCTTCAGGCTTTGAAGATAGGGTACATGAACTTGAGTACTCAATATGAAATAAAGGGAAAAATAACAGAACATGATCAGAATATACAAAAACTCTGGAACGATATCAAGAGATCAAACCTGTGAGTCTCTGAGATAGAAGAGAACATGGAGATATAGGGTAAAGACAGCTAGAGTATTTTCAAGGAGATAGTAACATAAAACTTTCTCCATATCAGAAATTAGATAGATCCTCATACAGTAAGTACATATGACCCCAAATAGATCATATCAGAAGAGAAGCGCTCCAAGACAAATAACAATAAAAATGTCAAACATAGGAAATAATGAAAGAATATTAAAAGCTGCAAGAGTGAAACATCAGGTTACATTTAGAGGCAAACCAATAAGGTTCACTTTTGACTTTTCCATTCATACCATAAACTCAAGGAGGGCCTGGATTGAGATATTTAAATCTCTAAAAAAAATTGCAATGCAAGATTTCTATACCCTGCAAAGCTCAATAAAAACTTTCTAAGACAAGGATAAACTAAGAGTTTATGACCACAAATACAGCACTACAAAGAATACTCAAAGATAAAATACACACATCGTTACCCCAAAACAAGTCCCAAAGCTCCCAAGTACACAAAGATGAATAGAAGAGTAAACCAACTAAATGAGAATCAAGGAAGAATTAAATATAGGAAACAAACCAAAATTCCATGAAACAATAAACACATATCCATATTAACACTGAATGTAAATGGTCTCAACTCCCCAATAAAAAGACAAATTAGCATAATGATCAGAAAACAAGATCAAACTCTGTGCTGTTTGCAGGAGACTTATCAGATAGGCAAAGACACTTGCAGACTGAATGTAAAAGGATGGAAAAAATATTCCAAGCAAATAAAGTCCAAAAACAAGCATGAGTAGCTATTCTCATACCCGACAAAGCAGATTTCAAGGACAAATTAATCAGAAGAGACAAACAAGGCTACTACAACATGGTAAAGGGAACAATTCAATAAGATACACCAATTAGTAAAAACGTATGCCCTAATATCAACACACTCAATTACATTAAAAACTACTATTTGATATGCAAGTGATGAAACAGTAGAAAGGGAAATGAGGAAAACAACTCCATTTGCAATAGCATCAAATAAAATAAAATACTTGGGAATCAATCTAACCAAAGAGGTAAAAGACCTCTACAATGAAAACTAGAAAACATTGAAGAAAGAAATTGAGGAAGACCTTAGAAGATGGAAAGATCTCCCATGTTCATGGATAGGCAGAATTAATATTGTCAAAATGGCCATACTACCAAAAGTGCTATAAAGATTCAATGCAATTCCAATTAAAATCCCAATGACATACCTTACAGAAATAGAGCAAGCAAGCAATCATGAAATTCATCTGGAAGAATAAGAAACCCAGAATAGCTAAAGCAATCCTTAGCAGGAAGAATGAAACAGGGGGTATCACAATACCAGAACTTCAACTATACTACAAAGCAATAGTAACAAAAACGGCATGGTATTAGTACCAAAATAGACAGGTAGATCAATGGTACAGAATAGAGGACATGGACACAAGCCCAAATAAATACAATTTTCTCATACTAGACAAAGGTGCCAAAAATATGCAATGGAGAAAAGATAGCCTCTTCAACAAATGGTGCTGGGAAAACTGGAAATCCATATGTAACAGAATGAAACTAAACCCCTATCTTTCACCCTGCACAAAACTCAACTCAAAATGGATCAAGGACCTCAGAATCAGACCAGACATCCTGCATCTTATAGAAGAAAAAGTAGGTCCAAATCTTCAACTTGTTGGCTTAGGATCAGACTTCCTTAACAGGACTCCCATAGCACAAGAAATAAAAGCAAGAATCAATAACTGGGATAGATTCAAACTAAATAGCTTTCTCTCAGCAAAGGAAACTATCAGTAATGTGAAGAGAGAGCCTACAGAGTGGGAGAATATCTTTGCCACTCATACTTGAGATAGAGCACTAATTTCCAGAATATATAAAGAACTCAAAATCTCTACACGAAGAAACAAATAACCCAATCAACAAATGGGCTAAGGATATGAACAGACGCTTCACAGAAGATCTACAAGCAAACAACAAACATATGAAAAATGTTCAGCATCTTTAGTAATGAGAGAAATGCAAATCAAAACTACACTAAGAGTCCATCTCACCCCAATTAGAATGGTGATTATCAAGAATGCAAGCAACAATAGGTGTTGGCGAGGATGTGGGCAAAAAGGTACACTCGTACATTGCTGGTGGGGCTGCAAATTAGTGCAGTCACTCTGGAAAGCAGTGTTGGGATCCCTTAGAAAACTTGGAATGGACCCCCCATTTAACCCAGCTATCCCACTCCTTGGCCTATACCCAAAGGACTTAAAATCAGCATACTACAGAGATACAGCCACATCAATGTTCATAGCTGCTCGATTCACAATAGCCAGACTGTGGAACCAACATAGATGTCCTTCAATTGATGAATGGATAAAGAAAGTGTAGTATATATATACAATGGAATATTACTCAGCTATAAAGAATAATAAAATTATGGCATTTGCAGGCAAATGGATGAAATTGGAGAATATCATGTTAAGTGAGATAAGTCAATCTCAAAAATCCAAATGACGAATGACCTCACTGATAAGCGGATGATGACACATAATGGGGGGTGGGAGGGGGAAGAATGGAGGAAGAAGGGACTTTATAGAGAGAAAAGAGGGGTGGGAGGGGTGGGGGGGAGGAAAAATTAACAGAATGAATCAAACCTCATTACCCTATTTGAATGTATGATTATGCAAATGGTATGCTCTTACTCCATGTACAAACAGAAACAACATGTATCCCATTTGTTTACAATACAAATAAATGAAAAAAAAAACTACTACTTGATATTAATCCCAGATTACCCCAACACAATAATACTGGGTGATTTCAACACATCATTATCACCAACATGTAATCAAAACATAAAATCAATGAAGATATTTCCTGACTAAATGATACTATAAATCAAATTGACCTAACAGATAACTACAGAATATTTCACCCCAAAACAGCTGAATTTACTTTCTTCTCAGCAGTTCATGAAACATTTTAGACAATACACCATATTCTAGGTCAAAATATAAGTCTTATCAAATACAATTTTTTTAAAAGAAATCAATAATAATCTCATGCATCCTATCAGGACTTAATGGAATGAAACTAAAAATCAATAGCAAGAAAAACAATATAAACCTATAAACACATGGAGATTGAACAATACTCTTAAATGAAGAATGGATTACAGAGAAATAGAACAAGATAAGAAGATATTCTTAGAAATAAATGAAAGCAGAGATTCAACATATCAAATATCTGGAATAGTATGAAAGCATTTCTAAGAGGTAAATTTATAGCATTCAATGCCTATATTTTAAAAATATAGAGATCCTCCCTGCAAAAAACTTACTCTCTACCTCACGTCCTTGGAAACGAAGAACAAATTAATTTCAAAATCAGTAGAAGACAGGAAATAATTACAATGAGAGATGAAATGAATGAAATTGAGAATAAACAAAGAAATACACAGGATCAATGCAACAGAATTGGTTCTTTGAAAAAATAAATAAGACTGATAAACCCCTAGGCAAACTAACCAAAATAAAAGAGAACAAAGCTGTAAATCAACAAAATTAGAGATGAAAAAGTATCACAGAAACTTCTGAAATTTATTAGAAACATTAGAAAGCATTTTGAAAATTTATACTTTAAGAAATTAGAAAATTTAGAAGACATTGACAAAATTTTAGACACATATTACTGGTCCAAATTGAACCACAATGATATAAAAAAATCTAAACCAACCAATATCAAGTTGGGAAGTCAAAACAACAATTAAAAGCCTTCCAACAAAGAAAAGCCCAGGACCAGATAGATTCTCAACTGAGTTCTCTCTTTAAAGACAAATAACACCAGCATTCTCAAATTATTCCATGAAATTTAAAGGTGAGTAACATTCCCAAATACATTCTATGAATCCAATATAGCCCTGATAAAAATAGACAAAGGAAAGAAAAATGACAGACCAATATCCCTTATGAACACAGATTCAGAAATCCTTAATAAAAGAAAATAATGTCAAACCACATTCAAAAACACATCTATGTGATAATACACCATGCTCAATGGGCCTCATCCCAGGGATGCAAGGCATTTCAACATACACAAATCAATAAGTGAAATTCACCACTTAAATGTAATTAAGGGCAAAAATCATATGATCATCTCAATAGATCCAGAAAATACTTTTGATAAAATCTAGCAACATTCATGTCAAAAAACACTGGAGAAGCTAGGGATACAAAGAACTTACCTCAACACTATAAAGTCTATTTATGATTCAAAGCCAACATCATACTGAATAGAGAAAAACTGAAAGCATTTCCTATAAAATTAGGAACAAGACAAGTCTGTCCACTCTCACCATTTCTATTCAAAATAGTTCTCAAAATACTAACCAGAGCAATTATCTAAGAGAAGGAAATTAAAGGAATACAAATGAAAAACGAAGTCAAAATATCTATTTACTGATGACATGATCTCACATTCAGAATACCCTAAAAACTCCACCAGAAGACTTCTACAGCTGATAAATGAATTCAGCAAAGTAGAAGCGTACAGGATCAATACTCAAATGAATAGATTTCCTATACTCCAACATTGATTCTATTGAGAAAAAAATTACAAAATCCATCCTATTCACAGTAACCTAAAAATACTTGGGAATTAATCTAACCATGGAATTGAAATGTCTCTACAACAAAAATTATAGAACACTGAAGAAAGAAATTAAAGAAAACCTTAGAAGATGGAAAGACCTTCCATGTTCTTGGGTAGGCAGAATTAATATTGTCAAAATGGCCATATTACTAAAGGCACTATACAGATTCAATACAATACCCACCAAAATATGAAAAATCATTTTTCACAGAATTAGAAAAATAACTCCTTAAATTCTTTTGGAAAAATAAGAGACCCAGAAAGCCAAAACAATACTGAGCAGGAAAACTATGCAGGAGGCATCATAATTCCTGATCTCATATTATAATATAGAGTTATAATAGGAAACACAGTATGACATTACCATAAAAATAGACATAAAGAGCAATGGAGTAGAAGGCACAGAGACAAACCCACATACTAAAGGCCATCTGATGCTTGACCAAGGTGCCAAAAATATATGTTGAATAAAATACCATCTTTTTACCAAATGGTGCTGGCAAAACTAGACATCCATATGTAGAAGAATAAAACTAGATCCTTATTTCTCACCCCATGGAAAAATTAAATCAAAGTGGATTGAAACTTAGAAATTAGACCAGAAACCTTACAACTGTTAGAAGAAAGCAATAGGGTCAACACTCCAACATATTGGTGCTGACAACAACTTCCTAATGAGATACCTAAAGCTCAAGAAATAAAACCAGAAATCAATAAGTGCAGTAGCATCAAATTAAAAAGCTTCCATATAGCAAAGGAAATGATTGAGAACATCAAGAGAGAGCATACAGAATGGTAGAAAATCTTTGCCAGTTGCTCCTCTGACGTGGAATTGATATCTAGAATGTATAAAGCTAAAAAAAAAATCACCAGAAAGCAAATGACCCAACCAAGAAATAGGCAAGAGAACTAAACAAACATTTCTCAAAATAAGAAACACAAATGGCCAACTAATATATAAAAATATTCAACATCTCTAGCAATCAGGGAAATGCAAATCAATATTACACTAAGATGTCACCTCACTCCAGTCAAGACTGTGGGGAAAAAGGTACACTTTACATTTTTGGTGGGACTATAGACTACTACAACTGCTCTGGAAAAAAGTACAGAGATTCTTCAAAAAACCATGTGACCCAGCTATACTGCTCCCCCATGTTTATTCAAAAGAAGTAAAATCAACATTATATAGCAATATATCCACCTCAAGGTTCATATCAACACAATTTACAACAGTCAAATTATGGAATCAGTCCAGATGTCTACCAGTAGATTAATGGATTAAGAAATTGTGATATAAAATGGAGCTTTACTCAACCATAAAAATGAATGAAATTATGACATTTGCCAGTAAATGGACTGAACTGGAAAACATGATAAATTAAATAAGCCAGTCTCTGAAAATCAAGGGTCATGTGTGTAAACTTTCTCTCATGTGTGTAAACTAGAGTCTAATAAGGAAAAGAAGGAGGAAGGATCAACTATTGTAATGATGTGGGAAGATGAATGGAGTAGAAGGAAGAGTACAAAAGGGAGGGAAAAGGAACAAGAAAGGGGAGGAAAGGCAGAAAAAAATTAACAAAATCATATTACATGTATATGGAAATACACAATTTTGCCTTTATGTATAAGCAGAAAAATATAAAAAAATAAATAAGTGAATGAAATGAAGATCAGTAGAGTAGAGGAAGGAGACTAAGGGAAGAAGGGGAAAACAGGAACTGAAATCAAATTCCATGATTATATGATATTTAAATGAACTCTACTACTATGTGTAAATATAATGCTCTAATAAAAAATCATTTGTGACCCTCATTTCACTTTAAAAGAATATTTTATAAAAGAGAGAAGGGCATGATGCTAGAATTAAAAAGATCAAAGGGAATAAATTTAGATTTGTGTTAAAAAACTTTTAATGACTTTTTAAAATTTTGATGTGGAGCAAAGAAATCACTCAGGATATCTTTGGAAAAGCTTTTAGGATCCTCCATAATTATTCCTCTACAACTATCATTTCTGTTACATGGATAATTGACACTTCAGAAACTCCTATCATGAACCAAGTAGGGTTAACTTTGTGCATGTTTCTATGCATTTGTGCATAATATATATTTTACTATGTTTTTCTCCAGATAGCAAAATCAAAGCAAAGGAAGTGTGGAACTTGATCAAGGGCTCACAGTGAAAAGTGGTGGGCATGAGACTTGAACTCAGTTATTTTGACTCAGTGTTCTTTACTGGTCCCCTACACTGCTGACACTTCAAAATAAACACACCAATATATGCAATGATGATAGCATCTTTGGCCATCATATTGGTTGAATGGAATAAGAAAAAAATATATATATATATCATATATATACAGAATATATATGTGTACATATATCTATATGCATCTATATACACACATATATATTATACACATATCTATACACACATATATATAAAATTCTAAGAAAACTATTTCTGTGAACAGTGTTATAAACTATAAAGTGCTATACACTTATAAAATCAACTATAATTATAAAAATCAATGCTAACTAGAATTCCATAAGTCAAGTTTGCCTTATATCATAAAATGATTACCAAATGAAATGCTATCTGGATTATTTCTAATTCTAAAGCAATCTCACATATAAAATATTTTT
The DNA here is from genome assembly GCF_902686455.1 of Sciurus vulgaris. Lineage (NCBI taxonomy): Eukaryota > Metazoa > Chordata > Mammalia > Rodentia > Sciuridae > Sciurus > Sciurus vulgaris. Next base: position 119,663,483 of record NC_136471.1, on the reverse strand, counting down.
AGATCAGCAGCATTATCTAATCTACAGAAAAGTTCTGTGTAAATCGGAGTGATTAAAAATTAGATCAATTTGCTGCCTGCAATATTTTACCCTCCAACTGTTGCCTATAAGGTCATGGGTATCACTCTAAGCAAAATGATGAATACTGTCTTAAGCACATGCTGTCTTTCCTTTCATTATCTTTCTCCTTGCCTTAGGACAAATTACCCACCTAGAAACTCAATCTCTTCCTTTGCCCACCTCTGCCCTATTAGAACTTCATATACAACTGCTCCACTAAAAAGCATATAACAAAAAACTTCATATTTTTGTGTCTTGTTTTTTCAAGAGTATATCAATGGGACATCATTCTATAAGACACATGGGTATATATCCAGTGGGAACATTCACGTACAAAGGATAAGCTCGTTAGATATCTGGAGCACAGAATGTCACACTGGTGGCCCTTAATTTAAGGGACAATCAATTTTCCAAATGATAAGGCTAATCATAGATTGGTAACAAATGATGCTAAAGGAACAATCCCTCTCAGTACCTACAATAATAAGGGTAGGCTTCCATCAGTTCTAGATCTTTCCAGTAATTCACTGCAATTAGTTCCACTCAATTTTTACAACTAGCCTTCTCCCCAAAATATGACCACCCTTCACTTCACTTTTACATCTTCTCTTATTCTTCCCTATCACACACATAAAACAACAAAAGAAGCAAATCACTTCACAGTAGAGAAGTAAGAGACTTATCCAGTAAATAGTTTGAGATTTTTATCTAATGACTTTCTGAGTATTCTTGATCAAGTCTAGAAAAATTTTAGGGAATTAATTTCATTGTCCCCATAATGAAGAAGGAAAAGATGACCTCTGATTTGCCCAACACCTGTAGAATTTCATAATATTATATATTATATATGAAGTAAAGATGAAAGCATAAAGATAGAGGAACACAACACATCCTTCAATGTTATGATCTAGATATGAGGAGTCCCCAAAAGCTTATGTGTAAGAATATGCAAGAAAGAATAGAGGTGAAATGATTCATTTATGAGAGTCTTGACCTAATCAGTGTGTCTAACTGTAGGCAGGTAGGGTATGGCTAGAGAAGGTTGGTGTCTTGGGGTATGCCTTCAGGATTTATATATTGTCCTTTATGAGCAGAGTTCCCCCTCTCTCTCTCTCTCTCTCTCTCTCTCTCTGATTCCTGGTACCATGTTCCCAGCTGCTTTCGTCTGCCACACACTTCCACCATGATGTTGTGTCTCATCTTAGCCCCAAGGAATGGAGTCAGCTTTCTATGGACTGAGACCTCTGAAACCACAAGTTCCAAAATAAATTTTCCCTCCTCTACATATGTTGTTCTTGTCAGGTATTTTAGTCACAGCAGTGAAAAAAGCTGACTAACGCTTTCATTATATAACAGCCACATTTGATTAAACAAATTACTTTTTCTAATAGTTAATGAACTAGAATACAGTAGGAATACTTAATAATTAATATCAATCATGGAAAAGTTTGGAGGGGTTATGATGTGATTTTGTCAGAATACATCTGATTGAACAATCAAATGAAAATAAACATTGATCAGATAATTCATATTTATCCAGACCAGTGTTTTCCAAGTTGTAAAGTTGTATTACAAAGAACATTCCTAGTTGTAAAATATTTTAGTAAGAATTGCATTTAAATAGGGACTGGGCGCTTGAGGATTTTTCAAATTTAGTAATTCACTTTCAAAAAACATAATATGGAAAAGGAGAAAAAAAACAGTTTACATTGGGAATACCCTGGTAATACCACTTAACCAAGTAACCAAGGTAAACATTACTAACAACGGGTCATGATGATATCAGGTACACATCTCCCTAATAAAAAGTAGAAAAGCACTTCAGCCAAATATATTTTTTAATTCTGTAACCCCAAATTGATCATGAGAAATTACAACAGGTATAACAAATTCTACAAAATACATGATCATTATTCCTTGAAACTGGGAAAGTTATGAAAAATAAGGAAAGACTGAGAAATTCTAACAAACAACACATAACTAAATGCAGTGTGAAGTCCTGGACTGAAACCTGAAACAGAAAAAGAAATGCACTAAGAGAAAAACAGTAGTATGGAGTTTTGTTAATAGTAATATGCCAATAGTGATTGACAAGATTAGAAGAAAGCAAAACTGGTCAAGTAGAATGTGAGAACTCCTCACATTATCTGCACAAATATTCTTTAAATACAGAATTATTCCAAATAAAAAGTTTACTTTAAAAATTAATGAGGATGTCCATCACAAAATTCCAATGGGAAATGTTGCATTAAATAATTGATTTTATCAATACTTATAATTATCTGAACTGCTAAAACATCTAATAAATACTGTAACTTTAACAGAGAAAATGAATGGTAGTATATTTCCAAAACATATTTGGCCAGAAGCCTTCTTTTTCTTCAAAAAGTGTATTTCAATACATTTGCCGACATACAGAAATTTTCTCCCAATGTGGCACAGATGTTATGCTGAACAATGTTCAAATTTTAATCAACTTTGTCTAAAAAGGGAAAGACATCATGAGCATTAAATTGTCAGAAGGCTTGAAAGTAGAGAATAGGATGGATGGAAAAATAATCATTAATATCATATACAATAGGCCACATCATTTGACCAAATGTGAAGGAATAAATAAAAAACAATAAAAATACAAAACCTACTTTTGTTAAATAAAACTTAAAACAATCAATTCAATATAGGATAAAGAAAAATGAACTTAAATACCCATCATGTTACTGTGAGTAGCTTTGTGTCTCGGGAGTTCTTAGGTTGAATTAGTACAACCATCAAGTCAGCGAAGAGGCCCTAATAGTAGTAATAAGACCATTTCTGCCAATTTTGATTTTTTTAGTTCTATGTGCAATGTTACAAAAGGTCTTCAATGAATCATTTACAAAGGAGAAGAAAGAAGATTATGTGCACCTAAGAAACTGGGTCATAGCAAGAAATGTTGAACAAACTGGGTATATTACTCTGATAAAAAGAAACCCTTAGGGGGGTTCGACACTTGTCCTTAAATGCACAAGGAGAATGGAAATTTGTGTGGTTCCGAAGGCAGAAGAAGGACCTAAGAAAGGAAAAGAGTAGTATATTTTAAGAGTTACAACCATTAAACTATCTTATAAATGGAATAATGGAATGTACATCCCCGAAATGAAGTGAGTTATCTGTCTCTAGGACTTCTTAAATAGATGCTGGATGTCCACCTTTCCAGATTGCTATCAGGGCTTCTTCTAGATTAGACCTCATAAATGACTTCTACACAGCCTTCTCATTGTAAGATCTTGGACCATATGAAACCACAGGGAATGAAAAAATAAGAGGTTCTGGAAAAATCAGAAACCATTAAAAATCACTTATAGTACCTCAGGCCCCAATGTCTGTCTTCTAATCATCATTCCTATAATAATATTTAGAAACTGTCTGGACAAGTATTGGCCTTTAGCTGAAGAATCAGGGGAAAATGCTATCAATTAGTGTTCATATAAGAGACTTTTGATGGTATGTTTTAGGTTACACTAGACACAAGGAAGCAATGAATTTTTCTAGAGCAAGCATTGTTGTTAATACAAAAGAAATTCACTAAAATAAACATACAAATATATATACAAATAACATGATTTAAAAAATCTTTTTTCTCCTAAGAAATAATTTAATGACAATGTATATAAGTTCGAGGCCTGTTTGAAAGTTTCTCCCAAGGTGAACCAGAACTAACTTGGGGAGAGTAAGCAAAATATCCAGAAAACAAAATTTAAAGAACAAAAATATCCATATCCATATACACAATGGAATGCTATTTAGCCAGAAAATAGTACTGAGTTTGTCATTTGTGACAACATAGACAGAACTGAAGATGATTATGTTAAGTCAAATAAGCTATATATAGAAAGACAAGTACCATATGCTTTCATGCATATGTGGAATCTAAAAAAGTCAGTCTTATAGAAGTTGAGAGTAGAATAGCAGTTACTAGAGGCTAAGGAGACCCAGTGGGTGGGAGGGATGGGAAGAAATTGATCAGTGGGTACTAAGTTACAGTCAGATAAGAATAAGAAATTCTGAGTTGCTACTGAACAGTTGGATGACTATGGATAAAATTACAATTCCATATTTCAAAGAGCTAGAAGAAAGGATTTTGAATATTTTCATAATGAATGCTTCATGTTTGAGGAGACAGATACGTTTATCTTGATTTAAAATAGTATATAATGTATACATATATTTAAATGTCCCATAGCATCCCATAAATATATGCAATTCTTATGTATTAGTTAAAAATGAACTTAAAATTGTTTTTTAAGTTAATGAAAAATTCCCAAGTTTGTTTAAATACAAGCAGAGTTAGTCCACGGGAGTGAGTGCCTTTTTAAATTTTACATCATAAATGTCTGCTTACCCTATCCTAGTCTTGACCCTGTGATTGGCCAATCAGTAAAAAACCCCTCCCCCACATCGAACACTGGTTCCTTAGGTAACGGGTAACAGCTAGGTATAAATAACTGGCACTACCTACTGTCCGTTGGTTCCGCACCTGAGGAGAGGCCTAAGACAGGTCATTCTTCCAACTGTATGTAGGCAAGACACCACTCTAACTTTATTACCACTCCACAATGTCTTGGGCTCCTGAGTGGAAGAGGGTGGAGCCTAATCCAAGAGATCTTGGAACGAGCTGGGATAACAGGGGTGGTGGAGGCGGAGGTCGAGGAGGTAGAGACCCGGGCAGAAGAGGCGGAAACATCAGAGGCCGAGTCATTGGTGTCTGGTGTGGCAGAGGCCAAGGCAGTGATCCTGGTGGAGGCAGAGGCCAAGGCAAAGGCGGAGGCAGAGGCCAAGGCAAAGACGGTGATCCTGGCGGAGGCAGAGGCCAAGACAAAGACGGTGATCCTGGCGGAGGCAGAGGCCAAGGCAAAGGCGGAGGCAGAGGCCAAGGCAAAGACCGTGATCCTGGCGGAGGCAGAGGCCAAGACAAAGACAATGATCCTGGCGGAGGCAGAGGCCAAGGCAAAGACGGTGATCCTGGTGGAGGCAGAGGCCAAGGCAAAGGTGGAGGCAGAGGCCAAAGCAAAGACAGTGATCCTGGCGGAGGCAGAGGCCAAGGCAAAGGTGGAGGCAGAAGCCAAGGCAAAGACAGTGATCCTGGCAGAGGCAGAGGCCAAGACAAAGACGGTGATCCTGGCGGAGGCAGAGACCAAGGCAAAGACGGTGATCCTGGCAGATGCCGAGGCCATGACCAAAGCCAAGACTGTGGCTGGAGTAGCTTGTCAGACCATCTGGGGCCTAGGGCCACAGGATATCGTGAACCACCACTCTGCTTTTGCTTTAACAACAATATGGTTGGTGTCGTAATTGGTCGTGGTGGATCAAAAATAAAAAATATACAACATTTGACAAACACTAAGATACAGATAATAAAAGGGGATTCTGAAGCAGAGGTAAAAATTTTTGGCAGCCATGATATGAAAGCAAAGGCCAAAGAAGCCATAGAGACTCTTGTTAAAAAACGACAAAGCTACAATTCAGAATCCAATGCTGATAATGCCACATCACAATCTCGTGATGATAATGCTGCATTCCAATCCCCTGCTGAAAGTAGTTTAAGGACAAATAACACCATTAAGCAGGCTCAACCACTGTTAGATTGGGATCAAATCCGGGCAGAGTCTATGGAATGGGAAAAAAGAAAATGGGCAGATTTACCACCAATTAAGAAAGATTTTTACACAGAATCCAAAGAAACAAGCTTGATGTCTGAAACTGAGGTGGATAATTGGAGAAAGGAAAATTTCAACATAATATGTGATGACTTGAAAAATGCTGAGAAGCGCATCATCCCTAATCCAACTTGTAAATTTAAAGATGCATTCCAGCAATATCCTGAACTGCTGAAAAATATAGCAATGGCAGGCTTCCAAAAGCCAACACCAATTCAATCACAAGCATGGCCAATTATTCTACAAGGAATAGATCTTATAGGAGTTGCCCAAACTGGAACAGGCAAAACATTGGCCTATTTAATGCCTGGATTTATTCATCTTGTTTCTCAACCACTACCTAAAGAACAAAGGAATGGACCTGGCATGCTAGTCCTTACACCAACTAGAGAATTAGCTCTTCAGGTGAATGCTGAATGTTCAAAGTATTCATATGATGGTCTTAAAAGTGTATGTATATATGGTGGTGGAAACAGAAAAGAGCAAATACAAGCCATTTCAGAAGGTGTAGATATCATTATTGCAACTCCTGGAAGACTAAATGATCTGCAAATGAATAATTTTGTCAACCTGAGAAGTATAACCTACTTGGTCTTAGATGAGGCAGACAAAATGTTGGATCTAGGGTTTGAACACCAGATAATGAAGATTTTATTAGATGTGCGCCCAGATCGGCAGACAATTATGACAAGTGCAACTTGGCCAGACACTGTGCGTCGACTTGCACATTCCTATTTGAAAGAGCCTATGATTGTTTATGTTGATACTCTAGATCTAGCTGCTGTACATACAGTAAAGCAAGACATCATTGTCACCACAGAAGAAGAAAAACGAGTTCTTATCCAAGAATTCCTAGAAAACATGTCACCCAAAGACAAAGTCATAGTGTTTGTCAGCAGAAAACTTATTGCTGATGACCTATCAAGTGATTTAAGCATCCAAGGCATACCTGTACAATTACTGCATGGTGACAGAGAGCAGAGTGATCGAGAACAAGCATTAGAGGACTTCAAAAATGGAAGAGTGAAGATACTGATTGCAACTGATTTAGCATCTCGAGGTCTTGATGTTGATGACATCACACATGTATATAATTATGATTTCCCACGGAATATTGAAGAATATGTACACAGAGTAGGGCGTACTGGAAGAGCAGGGAAGACTGGTATATCAGTAACCCTTTTCACTGACAATGATTCGAAAACTGCCAGTGAATTGATTAAAATTCTGAAAAGAGCAAGTCAGAGTGTCCCAGAAGACCTTATAACCATAGCAGAAGAATACCAATTTCGTGAACAAAAAAAGGATATAAAAAGAAGATCAAGAAAATATCAAGGAAAATCTAAGCGGTTTTATTAATGCTTTTTTTGAAAAACTTTACCAGGCTACTGTAAGACTTAAAACATGTTAAATATATACAGTATTCTAGAGACACAGAAAGTATTAGAAATATACTGGAAGTCTGAAGATACAACCAATTCTTATATAATACTGCTAAGGTTTTAAATTTGTGCATGTTCCTTAATAAAAAAAAAAAAGTTTTAAAATGAGAGCGAGAGATTTATTATGTGGGGAAAATTAAATGTTAGATATTGCTTAAAGACTAGTTATGACTTTTTAAAAATGCTATGTCCTTCTGTCTTCTCTAAAAGATGTGGAAGAAGACAAGCATATTTTGTTTTAAAATACTTGTACTAAATTGAAGCATAGCTTTCAAGTTTATCCCAGTTAAAACATTCTCCACACCCCTCAAAATGTCTCCATTAACAATCTCTATTTTTTTTTAGTTCATCAGAAAATAAGTGCTGAATTTTAAAGAAGATTCAACAATTCTCTTTTAACAGTTGGATGGAACTAAGAGAGCAAGGTGTCTGGCTCACTGGGTATCAGATCTTTGTGTCATTTTTGACATTAAATACTAGTTTAAAATTCTGGGGCAGTTATTTGCCTTCTCTACACTTCAGTTTCTCCACTCATAAATTGAAATGGTTATTTTCAATAATTTGGGGATCCCCTTCACCACTAAAATTCTGTGATATTATAACTCATATTGTATACCCCAGTCTAGTATTCACATTTTATTGTCTAGGGAAAGTTGTATCCTTGCATAATAAATTGAACAAAGAAACTCTTTAATTAACAGGATAGTACATTTTAAATTGATTTTTGTAATGTGTCTGGCAGGTTTTCTTTTATTCTTTGCTTTTTCTTTTCATCAATTTTATTTTTAATTCAATTTGTCTTGAAAAGGTCAAAAACATATATTACATACACATCAGGGGAAATGAATGAAACCAAAAAATACCTCATCTACTGGGGAAAATGTTCAAAACTCAATTGACACTTTTGCCATAGAAACCAATTTTAGTAAACCTCTTATTTATAATTCTCTCTCTTGTGCTCTCTTTAGAAATCATATATCTTTCACAACTGCTAAACAAAAACTCCACAATAATGCTAAACATAAAATTCAATGATCAGCCTTAGTATGTCTATCCATAAACAAAAAAATGCAAAAAATTATTTTCCCCAAGATTTCTGAGCTATGACCACAAATAGGTCAGAAATTAAAGAAGAAAAACACTTTATGTACAGGTATTTGAGGTTTACACTCTGAATTTAAAGGATTTTATATGAATCTTAGTATCTCCTGATAAAATTAATAATGATGTCTAATATTTCTGAGTGATATATACCAAGTGCTTTTTACTCCCTCAGAAGGTAATATTACCACTACTAAATAGAGGATGAAACAAGGTCAAAGTAGCTAACTTGTCTAAGGTTGCTAATACTGGTTAAAGAGATATTAAGCAGTATTTTAACCCACAAGTACCTGACTACATTCTTTTTATTTCAATGCAGTGTCTATGTGGAAGACAACATGCTTATTCTGAAGTTGCCCAAAGTTTAGATGTAGTCAAGGAGAGGTATGAGCTAATTTATTCTACTGCAATGGTACTCTATATAGAATAACATGAAACAAATTCAAGTGGTCTGCTCCTATTCATTAAGAGGATAAATGATAAATGTTTGGCAAACTACAGTATATGTTCCTTGTCAGAATTCCTTTTAGGGAAAATACTGTATTTGTTTGAAAAAGGATGCAACAGGAGCTAGTGATATTCTTCAATCATGTTTAAGTAACAATAACAAAAATTATCACTTAATGTCCCTGGGTAAGAAAAGGAGAGAAGCATACATTTTTTCTAAAACACAGGATGAAAAGGAGAGAGAGCTTACAGAGAAAGGTAAGTAGAAACAGAACAACAGTCTCAACCAGGGATGATTTTGCTCCCAAGGAGACCATGAAAATATTTGAAGAGAGTATTGATTGTTACAGCTTTGGGTGGGAGTGAGGATAAGGTGCTACTGGCTAGTGGGTGGAGACTCTTAAACACCCTACAAGCTACAGGACGACAAAGAATTATCTGACCCAGAAAAAATAGTGCTGAGATGGAGAATATCTGAGAGAGCATTTGTAAAATAAAACAACCAAAACCAACTTCACAGTAGCCAAGAAGGAACCTCAAAGGAAATATAGAAGAATTCAAAGTAAGATTTTACAGGTTATTCAGAATAAAACCCAACAAACTTCATATAATTGCTAAAGTCTGCATAAAAGTTTCTCTTCTAGGGCTAATTTTTTCCATGTCTGGAGACAGATTTGGTTTTCACAACTGGATTTGATGGATGATGGTATTGCTATCTCCTGTTACAGTCCAGGGGTACCACTAATCATCCCACAATACATAGCAGAACCTCTCCTATAACAAATAATTATCTGACCCATATGTCAATAGTATTGCAATTGAAAAAGCAGGCAATAGATAAAGCAAATGACAGCAACAGAAGAAAATAAAAACAGAAGGGGGATTCAAGATGGCGGACTAGAGGGTGACTGCATCTCCCCTCACTCCAGAACCCAGGATTCAAGAAGGGGAGGTATTGAGAGACTCGGACCAACACAGAGCTACTGGGTGTGTGTCTCCCACTGGGTGAAGCTCGGCCCGGGCGGCAGGCCCAGACAGGGGCAGCTTCTCGGAGCAGGGCAGGGCAGCTAGGGTCTTCCCCTAGCAGCCCTGCTCCCGCCAGTGGCAGGCGTGATCCACAGCCGGCTTCTTGGAGCAGGCCTCCCAGTGAGAGCTTTTCAGCACACAGTGAACGAACCCCAAGTCCCGGACCCAGCAGCGGGCCCTGGTACACAGGTGACTTCTGGGACCAGGGCAGGGCAGCCAGAAACTTCCCCAAGCCGCCCTGCTCCCTCCAGTGGCAGGCTCCACCCACAGCCAGCTCCCTGGAGCAGGCCGCCCAACCAGAGCTTTTCCACACAGAGCCAACCCCAAGCCCTGAACCCAGCGGCAGACCCCGGCCTGCAGGCGGCTTGTGGGACCAAGGAAGGACAGGGAGAGGCATTCCACTAGTAGCATGGCTCCCTCAGGTGGGGGCAGGCCCTGTCTATAGCCAGGTTCTAGGATCATCACCATCCAGTGAGAGGATTTCCATGCAGAACCAACCCCAGCCCTGGAACCAGTAGCAGGCTAGGGGCAGCTTTCTTCAGAAGCACTGCATTATCAAATTCCCCCAAGACTTCAGGCTACTGAAGGCTGGGAGGTGATACACTGGAAATCTACAGGGACACTATAAGCCAATAGAGGAAATCTGCAATATCACAGAGTCCCACTGATATCTGACCAATATGAGAAAAAAAGAGAAGAAAATGTCCCAAACAAACCTAGATACTATGTCAATAAAACCCAATGACAGCACAGCAGAAGAAATGTCAGAAAGAGAGTTCAGAATATACATAACTAAAACAATCAGGGAAGCAAACGAGGAGATGAAAGAGCAAATGCAGGCATTGAAGGAGGAGATGAAAGAGCAAATGCAGGCATTAAACGATCACACCAATCAACAGTTAAAAGAGCAAATACGAGAAGCAAAAGATCATTTCAATAAAGAATTAGAGATAATGAAAAAAAAAAAAACAAACAGAAATCCTTGAAATGAAGGAAACAATAACCAAGTTAAAAACTCCATAGAAAGCATAATCAAAAGGATAGAACACATGGAAGACAGAACCTCCGACATTGAAGAAAAAATATTTAATCTTGAAAACAAAGTTGACGAAACAGAGAAGATGGTAAGAAATCATGAACAGAATCTACAAGAATTATGGGATATCATGAAAAGGACAAATTTAAGAATTATTGGGATTGAGGAAGGCTTAGAGAAACAAACCAAAGGAATGGACAATCTATTCAATGAAATAATATCAGAAAATTTCCCAAATCTGAAGAATGAAATGGAAAACCAGGTACAAAAGGCTTATAGGACTCCAATATACAAAATTACAACAGACCCACACCAAGGCACATTATTATGAAAATACCTAACATACAAAATAAAGACAGAATTTTAAAGGCTGCAAAAGAAAAGAATCAAATTACATTCACAGGGAAACCAATAAGAATATCAGCAGAATTTTCTACCCAGATGCTAAAAGCTAGAAGGGCCTGAAACATTTACCAAGCCCTGAAAGAAAACAGACGCTAACCAAGAATCTTATACCCAGCAAAACTTACCTTCAGATTTGATGACGAAATAAAATCCTTCCATGATAAAAAAATCTAAAAGAATTTACAAAAAGAAAGCCGGCATTACAGAACATTCTCAGCAAAATGTTTCATGAGGAAGAGAAGAAAAACTATGATGCAAATCAGCAACGGGAGGAACTAGCCTAAAGGAATAGCCAAATAAAGGGGAAACCAAATCATGTCAAAAAACAAAAATGAGTCAAATGACTGGGAATAAAAATCATGTCAAAATAATAACCCTGAATGTTAATGGCCTGAACTCATCAATCAAAAGATATAGGCTGGCATTCGATAAAATACAGCATCCCTTCATGCTCAAAACACTACAATAAATTGGGGTGGGGGAACATTCCTTAACATTGTAAAGGCCATCTACGCTAAGCCCATGGCCAATACATTCCAAATGGTGAAAAACTGAAAGCTTTCTCCCTAAAAAATGGAACAAGGCAGGGATGCCCTCTTTCACCACTTCTATTCAACATTGTCCTTGAACCTCTAGCCAGAGCAATTAGACAAAAAAAGAAATTAAAGGGATACGAATTGGAAAAGAAGAACTCAAACTATCCCTGTTTGCTGATGACATGATTATATACTTAGAGGAACCTGGAAATTCCACCAGAAAACTATTAGACCTCATAAGTGAATTCAGTAAAGTAGCAGGTTACAAGATCAATGCTCATAAACCTGATGCATTTTATACATGTGATGAATCTTCAGAAAGAGAATTTAGGAAAACTACCCCATTCACAATAGCTTCGAAAAAAATAAAATAATTGGGAATCAATCTCACAAAAGAGGTGAAAGACCTCTACAATGAGAACTATACAACACTAAAGAAAGAAATTAAAGAAAACATTATAAGATGGAAAGATCTCCCATGTTCTTGGATAGGCAGAATTAATATTGTCAAAATGGCCATACTACCTAAAGTGCTATACAGATTCAATGCAATTCCAATTAAAATCCCAATGATGTACCTTTCAGAAATAGAGCAAGCAATTATGAAATTCATCCAGAAGAATAACAAACCCACAATAGCTAAAGCAATCCTCAGTAGAAAGATCGAAGCAGGGGGGATCACAATACCAGATCTTCAAGTCTATTACAAAGCAATAGTAACAAAAACGGCATGGCATTGGTACCAAAATAGACAGGTAGATCAATAGTACAGAATAGAGGACATGGACACAAACCCAAATAAATACAATTTTCTCATACTAGATGAAGGTGCCAAAAATATGCAATGGAGAAAAGATAGCCTCTTCAACAAATGGTGCTGGGAAAACTGGAAAACAATGTGCAACACAATGAAATTAAACCCCTATCTATCACCCTGCACAAAACTCAACTCAAAATGGATCAAGGACCTCAGAATCAGACAAGAGACATTGCATCTTATAGAAGAAAAAGTAGGTCTAAACCTTCAACTTGTTGGCTTAGGATCAGACTTCCTTAACAGGACTACCATACCACAAGAAATAAAAGCAAGAATCATCAACTGCGATAGATTCTAACTAAAAAGTTTTCTCTCAGCAAAGTAAACTATCAGTAATGTGAAGAAAGAGCCTACAGAGTGGGAGAATATCTTTGCCACTCATACTTCAGATAGAGTGCTCATTTCCAGGATCTATAAAGAACTCAAAAAACTCTACACCAAGAATACAAATAATCCAATCAACAAATGGGCTAAGGAAATGAACAGACACTTCACAGAAGATGTACAAGCAATCAACAGATATATGAAAAAATGTTCAACATCTCTAGTAATAAGAGAAATGCAAATCAAAAGTACCCTAAGATTCCATCTCTCCCCAATTAGAATAGCGATTATCAAGAATACAAGCAACAATAGGTGTTGGCGAGGATGTGGGGAGAAAGGTACACTCATACATTGCTGGTGGGGTTGCAAATTAGTGAGGCCACTCTCTAATGCAGTATGGAGATTCCTCAGAGAGCGTGGAATGGAACCACCATTTGACCCAGCTATCCCACTCCTTGGCCTATACCCAAAGGACTTAAAATCAGCATACTACAGAGATACAGCCACATTAGTGTTCATTGCTACTCAATTCACCATAGCCAGTTTGTAGAACCAACCTAGATGCCCTTCAATTGATGAATGGATAAAGAAACTGTGGCATATGTATGCAATGGGATTTTACTCCTCTATAAAGAATGATAAAATTACGGCATTTGCAGGCAGATGGATGAAATTGGAGAGTATCATGCTAAGTGAGATAAGCCAATCTCAGAAAATCAAAGGACAAATGATCTCGCTGATAAGCGAATGAGGACATATAATGCGGGGTGGGAGGGGTTAGCGTTAGGGTTAGAGATAGGTTTAGGATTAGGGATAAGGAGGGTGGCAAGAATGGAGGAAGGAAGGACTCTATATAGGGAAAAGAGGTGTGGGAGGAGTGGGGGGAAGGGAAAAAAGAACAGAATGAATCAAACAACATTACCCTATGTAAATTTATGATTACACAAATGGTATGCCTTGACTCCATGTACAAATAGAGAAATAACATGTATTCCATTTGTTTACAATTAAAAAAAAGATTTCAGAAGCCAAAAAAAAAAAAATGAGTCAAATGACTGGGAATACAAATCACGTCACAATAATAACCCTGAATGTTAATGGCCTGAACTCATCAATCAAAAGACATAGACTGGCAGATTGTATTAAAAAGAAAAGTCCAACAATATGCTGCTGGCAAGAGACTCATCTCATAGAAAGAGATACCCATAGACTAAAGGAGAAAGGATGGGAAAAACATACCATGCACATGGACTCAGCAAAAAAGCTGGAATATCCATCCTCATTTCAGATAATGTGGACTTCAAGCCAAAGTTAGTCAGAAGGTATAAAGAAGGACATTACATACTGCTTAAGGGAAGCATAAATCAGCAACAAATAACAATAAATATCTATGCCCTGAACATTGGCTCATCCATGTATGTCAAACAAATCCTTCTCAATTCCAGAAATCAAATAGACCACAACACAATATTAGGCAATTTTAACACACCTCTCTCACCATTGGATTGATCCTCCTAACAAAAATTGAATAAAGATACGAGAGATCTCAATAACACAATCAACAATTTAGACTTAATGGACATATACAGAATACACCATCCATCAAGTAACGAATACACTTTCTTCTCAGCAGCACATGGACCCTTCTCTAAAATAGACCATATTTTATGCCACAAAGCTACTGTTAGCAAATACAGGAAGATAGAGATACGACCTTGTATTCTATCAGATCATAATGGATTGAAATTAGAAATAAATAGTAGAATAAAAAACAGAAACTTCTCCAATACCTGGAGATTAAATAATATGCTATTATATGATGAATGGATAACAGAAGACATCAGGAGGTAAATAAAAAATTCTTAGACGTAAACGAGAACAAAGACACATCATATCAAAATCTCTGGGACACTATGAAAGCAGTACTTAGAGGAAGATTTATTTCATGGGGTGCATTCAAAAAAGAAGTAAAAATCAACAAATAAACGACTTAACACTACAGCTCAAAGCCCTAGAAACAAAAGAGCAGACCAACACCTAAAGTAGTAGAAGACAGAAAATAGTTAAAATCAGAGCCAAAATCAACGAAATTGAAACAAAAGCAACAATCGGAAAAATTAACAAAATAAATCATTGGTTCTTTGAAAAAATAAACAAAATTGATAAACCCTTAGCGACACTAACAAAGAGAAAGAGGGAAAAAACTCAAATTAATAAAATCTGGAATGAACAAGGAAACATCACAACAGACACGAGTGAAATACAAAACATAATTAGAAGCTATTTTGAAAATCTATGTTCCAACAAAACAGAAAACCTCGAAGACATCAACAAGTTTCTAGAGACATATGAATTCCCTAAACTGATCCAGGAGGACATACAAAACTTAAATAAATCAATTTCAAGCAAGGAAATAGAAGAGGTCATCAAAGCCTACAAGTAAAGAAAAGTCTAGGAACAGATGGGTTCTCAGCCGAGTTCTACAAAACCTTTAAAGAAGAGCTCATTCCAATACTTCTCAAAGTACTCCATGAAATAGAAGAGGAGGGAACCCTCCCAAACTCATTCTATGAAGCCAATATTACCCTAACACCTAAACCAGACAGAGATACATCGAGGAAAGAATATTTCAGACCAATATCCTTAATGAACATCAACGCAAAAATTCTCAACAAAATTTTAGCAAATCGCATCCAAAAATATATTAAAAAGATAGTGCACCATGATCAAGTGGGTTTTATCCCAGGGATTCAAGGTTGGTTCAACATCCAGAAATCAATAAATGTCATTCACAATATCAACAGACTTAAAGTTAAGCATCACATGATTATTTTGATAGCTGCAGAGAAAGCATTTGATAAAATACAGCATCCCTTTATGCTCAAAATACTCGAATAAATAGGAAGACAGGGAACATTACTTAATATTGTAAAGGCCATCTATGCTAAGCCCATGGCCAATACATTCCAAATGGTGAAAAAGTGAAAGGTTTCCCCCTAAAAACTGGAACAAGGCAGGGATGCCCTTTTTCACCACTTCTATTCAACATTGTCCTTGAAAATCTAGCCTGAGCAATTAGACAAACTGAAGAAATTAAAGGGATATGTATAGGAAAAGAAGAACTCAAACTATACCTGTTCGCTGATGACATGATTATATATTTAGAGTAACCTGGAAATTCCACCAGAAAACTTTTAGAACTCATAAGTGAATTCAGTAAAGTAGCAGGTTACAAGATCAATGCTCATAAATCCAATGCATTTTTATACATAAGTGATGAATCTTCAGAAAGAGAAATTAGGAAAACTACCCCATTCACAATAGCATCGAAAAAAATAAAATACTTGGGAATCAATCTCACAAAGGAGGTGAAAGACCACTACAATGAGAACTACAGAGCACTAAAGAAAGAAATTAAAGAAAATCTTAGAAGATGGAAAGATCTCCCATGTTCTTGGATAGGCAAATTTAATATTTTCAAAATGGCCATACTACCAAAATTGCCATACAGATTGAGTGCAATTCCAAATAAATCCCAATGATGTACCTTACAGAAATAGAGCAAGCAATTATGAAAATCATCTGGAAGAATAACAAACCCAGAATAGCTAAAGCAATCCTCAGTAGAAAGAGCGAAGCAGGGGATATTGCAATACCAGATCTTTAACTCTACTACAAAGCAATAGTAACAAAAACGGCATGGTATTGGTACCAAAATAGACAGGTAGATCAATGGTACGGAATAGAGGACCTGGACACAAACCCAAATAAATACAATTTTCTCATACTAGACAAAGGGGCCAAAAGTATGCAATGGAGAAAAAATAGCCTCTTCAACAAATGGTGCTGGGAAAATTGGAAATCCATATGCAACAGAATGAAATTAAACCCCTATCTCTCACCCTGCACAAAACTCAACTCAAAATGGATCAAGGACCTTGGAATCAGACCAGAGACTCTGCATCTTGTAGAAGAAAAAGTAGGTCCAAACCTTCAACTTGTTGGCTTAGGATCAGACTTCCTCAACAGGAATCCCATAGCACAAGAAGTAAAAGCAAGAATCAATAACTGGGATAGATTCAAACTAAAAAGCTTTCTCTCAGCAAAGGAAACTATCAGCAATGTGAAGAGAGAGCCTACAGAGTGGGAGAAAATCTTTGCCACTCATACTTCAGATAGAGCACTAATTTCCAGAATATATAAAAAACTCAAAAAACTCTACACCAAGAATACAAATAATCCAATCAACAAATGGGCTAAGGAAATGAACAGACACTTCACAGAAGAAGATGTACAAGCAATCAACAGATATATGAAAAAATGTTGAACATCTCTAGTAATAAGAGAAATGCAAATGAAAACTACCCTATGTTTCCATCTCACCCCAATTAGTATGGTAATTATCAAGAATACAAGCAACAATAGGTGTTGGTGAGGATGTGGGGCAAAAGGTACATCACATTTTCTGGTGGGGTTGCTAATTAGTGCAGTCACTCTGGAAAGCAGTGTGGAGATTCCTCAGAATGCTTGGAATAGACCCACCATTTGACCCAGCTATCGCACTCCTTGGCCTATACCCAAAGGACTTAAAATCAGCATACTACAGAGATACAGCCACATCGATGTTCATAGCTGTTCAATTCACAATAGCCAGACTGTGGAACCAACCTAGATGCCCTTCAATTGATGAATGGATAAAGAAACTGTGGTACATATATACAATGGAATATTACTGAGCCATAAAGAATGATAAAATTATGGCCTTTGCAGGCAAATGGGTGAAATTGGAGAATATCATGCTAAGTGATAAGCCAATCTCAAAAAACCAAAGGACGAATGATCTCAGTGATCAGTGGATGATGACACATAATGGGGGGTGGGAGTGGTTAGTGTTAGGGTTAGAGTTAGGGTTAGGTTGAGGGTTAGGGAGGGTGGCAAGAATGGAGGAAGGAGGGACTGTATAGAGGGAAAAGAGGGGTGGAAGGGGTGGGGGGGGAAGGAAAAAATAACAGAATGAATCAAACAACATTACCCTATGTAAATTTATGATTACACAAATGGTATGCCTTTACTCCATGTACAAACAGAGAAACAACATGTATCCCATTTGTTTACAATGAAAAAAGGAAAAAAAGAAAAGAAAAACCGAAAAGTCAACCTAGAAGGGAGTTTACAGAGAAAAACAAAAGCATACTTATTTGAGATGTGCTGTGTAATATAAAAAAACTCTACCAACTTTCCCGTCTTTGGTATAATCTACAATTCTTAACTGGAATTGATTTTTCCCATGAAGCTACACTTGGCAATGTCTGGAGACAGTCTCCATTGTTCTTTCCAATGATCAGGATTTCTACTGGCATATTGAGGGTAGAGGTTAGGGACAAAAATCTTATAAGGTAAAGGACAATACATTACAACAATGGATTGGGATAGTAATGCTTAGAAAGGTCATATAGCTTTTCCAAATACAAAAAAATATGTGGGTAAGTAGCAGAACTTACTAGTGCTGAAAAGATTAGATTCATCAAAGAACCAGGCTGTATAGTGTACAAAAACATGTGTAAGATGAGAAACATATTAGGGAAAGCATACAGTTAATTCAGTTTGTACTAAAATAAGTACCCTATATAGGTATTTTTCACACAGCACACTATTTCAATGTTTGTCATACTCTCCTCCCTGGGCCTTAGGCACCTGTGTAGTTTTCAAGCACTAGAGAAACTTGCATAGTAACCTGAAAGCTTTTAATCAGACTTTTCACAAGGCCTTTTAAAATTTAGTCTCGTTTGGTCAGATATCTGTTCACTAGGTCACTTAGTAAAGTATAAATAATGACAAAAATAAAAGAAAAGTAAGAAATTATCTGAAGAAAGACTACAGTAAAGCCTTAAAGTTCTTGGCTAGGAGAAGGGATGGAAATTTGGGGGCCATGCAAGATAAGCAAAAGATCTTGCCAGTGTAATAAATTACAAATTAAATAACCAATTTATAATATCTGAATTTCTGGGAATAAAAGTATGAAGTGTAACTTTAGCCATACTTAGGGTAGCAGATATTGGTGGTTTATACCTACTCCATAGCTGCCCCTACCACTCCTTCCTATTTGCTGGTACAAGGCACTTTCCATTTTAGAGTTTGCAAAATTCAGTGAGTCACTTTCCAAGCTGCCCTTGTAGGTAAAGCATGGGTATGTGACACATTCCTGGGCATGTGACACATTTCCTTTATAGGACTAAAGGAAAATCTGCTAGGTAGCTTTAGAGAAAGTTGTCTTCATTACAAATGGAGAGATGTGAGGATTAAGTTCTCCTTCCTGCTTTGGTACACCATAGTGTGAAAGCATAATGCTGTGACAGTTGATTTTAGACAATGAGGAAATCTAAAGAACTCTACATGGAAGTTATGGAGGTGTGCCACTCGGACCTTCATTCAAGGAAGATCTTACTGATTATTTACAAAGAGATCTTACTGATTATTTACAAAGAGTACAGTTAGCTGACAGCCCCAAACTTCAAATAATCCAAACAGCATCTGAGTTAAGACCAAAATCTTTGAGGAAGCCCCAGTTAATAACATAATGAACACTAGGGTACAGTCATTTCTACCCAACACAACCGTGATCTATGTGTCATAATTGCGGCAGAGCTCTTATTAGGCTGATTCAAATTTCTCCAAGTCTCACTGCAGTCTTAGGCTCCTCCTACCCAATCCTCCCTCCTTTCCCTTTTCCTTCATGGGTATCAAACCTGAACTACATTCAGAGGGATTTCACTGACAACTCATAATTTTCCTCCTTAACGTTGATAATTGTTACCTCAAGTAAATGTTGGACCCAACTAATACATTCAGGAATCCTCTACCTCTGAACTTTATATGAAATAATAAACTGATTAGGACACAATGATTCAAATATAGCTAGCATCCCAATGTATCTCAACTGAAAAATTAGGAAAACAGCCATAAAATATCATGTATTGAAGTAGTGAATTTTCCAATGAGGTATACTGTACTTGGGTGAGAGTTGACTATAAGCAAATTAAACTCTTCCACCAGATGTTTATTTGATAGGGACATTGAAAATTCAAAGTTCTATAGGGAATTGCTGTAATTTTATATAAATTTGGAGCATATCAAAAAGACCAGTTTTTGAACAGTTAGCATCAGTTAGGGGAATTAGTGAGAATCCAGTAGAGTAGAAAACTTGAGCTACAGTCAGGAAGAAACACAGTATCAAGGTCATCTGAACCAACAGCTTTAACAGCACCACACTTGGATGCATCTAGAGTACATCACTGGCTCTGACAGATTTGAAATGTAGCCAAACAGAGAATTTCTTGCAGCCAGCAATCTAAAGGGGCTCAGGATGAACAATTCTACCTAATGGAGATACATAGCCAAAAGCAATGGGAATCTTCTCTTCAACACAAGGAAATTTTGAAAAAGATTTTGAAAAATCTTTTCATAAAGAGGGGAAAATAGAGGAATAGACAGACCATGTTTGCTTTCCTACCTGAGCTGTAAAATCCAATTTTTAAAGCAAAAAACAAGTACTTGTATAAGAATATTAAGTCAATAAAGCATTTTTCTCTTCCCCCTCCCTTCTTGAAATGCAAATGTCCTTCCCTTAATAAAAGAAGGCAATTCATGATTTCTTGTTGTATTGATTGGATAAAAATCTATAATTAAGTGGAAAGATTGGAAGAGGGCTGATTTCCTCTTTATGCTGACTCCTCAATTTTACTTTCAAATTACCACCAATGCTATTCAGTGCTGCTCAAGTTCACAGAACAACTGTAATGTTTGATGTCTCCTCCCCAACTAACATAGAAATAATATCTAAATTCCATGATTGCTTCCACCACACATAAATGTTATTCTTCATGTCCTCTCTCCTACTGCAAATTATGTTTCCTTCTATCTCTTCCAATGTGGTAAAATGTCTGCAATTATGTTTACTCAGCTTAAATAAAGTCCATCTAATCTTCCTAAGCTTACATTGTGTGGTGAAATTTCAGCAATAAGTATATCAATGTGTTTTAGGGTCCTAATCAAAATTCTACTGGAAACCCATTTCTTATATTCAGAAAATCCCCTTGAAGCTCAAACTAATAGGTTTTAGGTTTGTGTCCTTTGAGGCCTTATATGCTATTTTACATAAATATTTCAATTTTCTCTGGAATCAATAAATGTGGTCTTTAATATCTTTTCCCAGGCATTTCTGATTTTCCTTTGTTTGTAGGCCCTCCTACAAAACACACACACACACACACACACACACACACACACACACTTTTACACTGACTTCCTATGAAATAAAATTTGACATTCCATTCAAACTTAATTCTGCTTTCTCATGTATAAGAGAGTGTAAAATAACTAAAGGGAATATGTACTTTATGTTCCTAGGAGTCTTTTTCTTTCTACCCTTCTATAAAACATATGTATACATACACATACACATATTGTGTGTATCTGGTTTTCCTGAGAACACAGCCTTCCTGTTACCTCCTGCAGACCTCATTATGTTCTATGGAATTCAGAACATCATACAGTATGCAGATTAAGCTGAACTTATTGTTCATGTACATGAAAGAAATAAAGATCTCCCTCCCTTTTTTAGAAGATATAAATTGCTGTCTCCAGATTCAAGTACAAGATAATTGTTAAATGTACACCTTTTAGGAGTCAGAAAGGCCTGACTCAGTTTAGCCACCTGCAATTACTTAGATTAGTTTGGGCAAATTATATAAAGGTATTAAATTGTGGTTTGCTCAACTATAAAATGTAGATGGCAATTTTAATTTATACTTAACAGAGATTAAATGATACATATATATACATATATGCATGTGTGTGTATATATATACACACACATATATATATATACACACTATATATATATATAACACCAAGTATAAAAAAAGTTAAGATTATATTCCATGTTTTTTTTTTTTTAAACAGGAGAAGATAGTAAGAGGAAACCATCAGGCCAATTCAGTCTTTTACTCTCATAAATTAAAGAAGTTAATGTATTATAAAAGATGACAAAATGTGGAGATTTTGTTTTGGGAGGTATTTCTATGGGGAGGATACTCATTCAGTCTATCAATGATAAATGTATGTTCTTGACCTCTCCTTTTCTCTGCATGTCTGTTCCATACTCTCCCTCCATAGACTACCTTTGCTGTTCTCTGTGCACATGGTAGAAAATGGCTGATTCCATTTTCTGATTATGTACATTTTCTGATTTATATTACATTTTTCAATTCATTAATCTGGAATTAACCAATGTCTTAGCTCCAAGTTCATGTCTGTAAGAGAGCTATAATTTGGATCAGGTGTCCACTCATGATCCAATTAAGAGTTGTGGGTGGGAGGGCTAGTGGTACTGGGGCTCTCTAGCATAGACATAACTACTGGGAACCCATCTCAGTCTTTGACAGAAGGTAAACTACAGAAAAAAAGGCACTTCAGAAGCTATAGTATTAAATTGTTTTCCTTATAAAGAAAACTCATATATATTTATCAGGTTATGGATCTAGTTATCATTTCTAGTTGTCATGCAGAGACTATTAGAGTTTGTTTTTAGAATTTCTTTGAAATATGAGCATTTTCATACTATCTAGGGAATCAATTCATTGGTATATCCATTATTATTTGTTCTATCACATATCTATCCCATTCTTTCAGAAAACTTTCATAAGATCATCTGATGAGCAATATCTAACTCTAATGAATTTTAATATCCAATTTCAAGGAAAGTACTCACAATAATGGTTATATCATCATCATTTCCCAAGGTTATTCTTTATAAAATTTGAATCTGTTCAATTAATAAACTTTTATATCTAAAATAAGACAACTCATGTTACTTAAAGTCACCTGTCTTTAAAATACTTTTACATGAGTTTCATTGTCATCATTATCATATTTACATATTTACATTTTAGTACAAAAATTACATGTTGAGATTTACACTTATGATTTATATAAGACTAAGATTTTCTTGGCACTATTTTTCATATCAACCTAAACCACAGAGAAATTGATTTAGGATAACTCCCTCAACACAACATAGATTTTTCTTATTTACCACACATCTAATTAATTATCATATTCATTTATAACTGATGTAGTATCTCAATATATCAGTTTTATATGCTGGTATTTAAGAAGTCCATGTAGAAAACTAAGTAAATATTAATCACATTGCTGCTTCAGAAAATATCTTAGAGTAAAACATTGGGGATGCCAGAAAATATAAATCTTACGGTTATATAAAGTATTACTTGAGGGTCAAATAACTTTGAAGAGAAGAAAATAAACTACGTGGTTAAATGTGTACTAAACTATTGGGGAATGACATTTCAAAGACAAAATTGACTGGTTCAGAGGAAATTTTTAATGGAATTTTTGCTAGATATGTTTTTGTTATCATATACATGGATTCTGTACCTTTTTGAGATATTCAGTCACAGATGTCATGGCTAGGAGTTGAAGGGTCTACATACATGTGTCAATCCCAACTCTGAACTCTATAGGCTCCAAGATTAACCATAATTTTGTGTAAAGAAAAGAAGAAATTGGCCAGGCATGGTGGTGCATGCCTGTAATCCTAGCAACTCAGAAGGCTGAGGCAGGAGGATCTAGTGTTCAAAGCCAGCCTCAGCAATAGCAAGGTGCTAAGCAATTCAGTGAGACCCTGTCTCTAAATAAAACACAAAATAGGGCTGTGATATGGCTTAGTGGTCAAGGGTCCCTGAGTTCAATCTCTGATACCAAAAAAAAAAAAAAAAGAAAGAAAAGAAAAGAAAGAAAAAAAATAAGGAAAAAAGCAAAGCAAAGAAAAGAAGAAATGGTAGAGCTTACTGCTTTGATGGCCAGAACCAATGATTTACATTACTGGAGTCAAAGCCAATTATTTACCCAGAAACATAATTTTGTAGGTTTTCATGACAAACCATGGTGACTGTTTCAGCTGTCAGACAGACCTAAATGAAAGACTTGGGCTGGGGTTGTAGCTCAGTGGTAGAGTGCTTGCCTAGCATGTATGAGGCACTGGGTTTGATTCTCAGCACTGCATGTAAGTAAATAAAATAAAGGTCCATCAACAACTTAAAAAAAAAACTTAAAAAATAAAAGACTTATACTCCTATGCAAAATATAGAAGGAAAAAGAAACCAGTGTGACTCCACAAGATGGTCAAAACTTTTCCACCTACTGACTTACTGAGCAGTAAAAAAGTGAGAAAATGTGCACTCACAAAGCCTCATGTTTAAAGTGATGACAGAACACAGGAAGTATGGGGGCTCTAGCATATATGCACATCCCAATCTATCACCTATGCCCTGATCTATTTGACTCAGGAGTACACTAAATAGTATTCATCATTTTGCCAGTAATCCAGCCATTTATTGATCCTATACTCTTTGATCATGTGGTACATGATCATGGGATCTAACTACTCAACAACATTGTAAAATTATGTCTAATTATGTTCCTGATAATACTAGTGAGAGAAAAAGCACTATGAAGTAGAGCTAGGATCTCTCTTAAGGAGTTTAGGAATGAAAAGCTCTCTGGCTTTTAAAAGAAACATCTAGGTCCAATAAAAGCTCTATCATATTATTTTTCTTAATTATGAAAAATATATAAAATTTCAAAAAATAATAGTTGTCTACAATCTATAATTAGAAAATTTCAGGATTTTATATATTTGTTTTAGACTTCATTTAAAGAAATTAAAGACAGAGAAGCTAAAATTCCCCTACCTTATCTGATATACCATCTTTGCACTCTGAGAATAAATACACTTCTGAAGTTGGTGCATATTCTTCTCATGTATACTTTCTATGTCTACTAAATATACATGTCCTACAAACAATTTATAGTAGTAGTTTTCACATTTTAAATTTTACATAGAGTAATCCCACATAAATTCTTTGCATATTATATAGTGAAAATTATCAAAGCTGATTTGTATAGATTGGTTCATTCATTTAAATTGTGAATAGTATGTCTTCTTATAGTTATGTGAAAATTTATTTGTTGATTACTCTATGGATAGATATATAGGCTATTTGTAGGTTCTCACACAAATCTCTTCATACATATATGCAGGAGTTTCTGTAAAGGCATATACAACATTGATATTCAAGTGAAATAAACCAATATGACTATGCCAGTCCTTAAAACTTATGTTTCTTCTAATTGGTAGGTAACCCTGATAGTCTTTGTTAAATAATTCTAATATCACTCAAGGATATATACCTAGAAATGCAATTGTTGAGTAACAGAGGATGCACATCTTTGACTTTATTAGATCTTGCTCATAACTCTTCAAAGGGGTTAAACCAATTTACACTCCTAGTGGAAGTTTAAATATGTGCATTCTTACTTCCTTATATGTAATATTGTTAGACTTTCTAACTTTCCCTGGTCTAATGAGTGCAAAATGGCATCTATCTTGTGGTTTTAATTTTCAGTTTTGTGATTACTACTCATTCCAAATTCTTCCTTTGTAAATTACCTATTCGTAATCTTTATCCCATTTCTACAGTTGATGTGTATGTTATATGGTTTGGGGGCTGGGGTTGTAGTTCAATGGTAGAGTGCTTGCCTAGCATCTGTGAGGCACTGAGTTCAATCCTCAGCACCACATAGAAATGAATAAAATAAAGATTCATCAACAATTAAACAAATATTTTTAAAAATTATATGGTTTGATAACATTTTATTTAGATCTATGGCTAATTTCACTTTATTGTGATGCCTCTTACTCTGAAGAATGCCAGCATTTTTTAGCTTTATGCATTTGGATAAGCCATTTATACTTTCAACAACTATATTTAGCAATTTATTTATTTATTTAACTGTATTTTATTTATTTTTTATGTGGTACTGAGGATTGAACCCAGTGCCTCACACATGTTAGGAAAGCACCCTACTACTGAGCCACAACCCCAGCCCCTGCATTTAACTATCTATGAAATCAGGAAACTAATGCCTCCTTCACAGAATTGTTGTGAATAAAAATAATGAGATGATAAATGCACAGGGCCAGGCAACACGCAATAAACCAATAGCTTTCTTCCTGTGGCCCTACACTCAGAAGGGGAAACAAGAACTCACTACTATGCAAATATCTTCATTGAGTTATGATGAAACCATTTGGATGCTTGAATCAAAGTATAAGTTGACTAGATTATAATTCACTCAATGAATATCTGCTGAAACCTTCCTATGTGCCAGGTTTAGAAGTAGAATGGGAAGAAAACAACAATGCTTGTCTAGTAGTGGAGACAAGGAAAAAATTTACTACAATCTTAGGATGAAGAAAACTAGCAACATGTATGGGGACTATAAAATGATAGTGGGGTACAACCTCAGATTGGGTGGTTAGAGAAATACCAACATGGAGGTGACTAGAAAAGAAACCCCCAAAAATTAAGGAAAGAAGGCATGTGAAGGAAGTATAAACACAGGCCCTGAGACCCTGGCACATTTATCAATACAATAAAAAGCAAGGGGAGAAAATAACAAGAGAAAGAATAATAAAAGGGAGATCCAAGGACTAGATAATGACCTTAGAGGGCACCATAAAGATTACAGATTTTATTCTAAGTATTATAGGAGATCCTTGAAGGGCTTTGAGCAGAGAAGTGGCATGTTTTAATTTATATTTTTAAAAGATCCATCCAACCACAGAATGGAGAAAAAGCTGCAAAAGTGTAGGAGATGAAGTAAGGTGACCAAAGCAGGCTGCCTTTGTTGCATTGAAGCTTTATAAAAGCATTCTGGTAATTTCCCCAGGACTCATAAAATAAATTACTCTGAATTGAATTTTCAAACACAGAAAATAATGTCATTTTTATTTATGCTTACTGGACAATCCATGTTCAAATCAAACCCATAAAAATATGAGAAACAGTAGCAAAAACAAGTGACAAAACAATAGTGTTGAACTTGTTTACTTATTTTTTGAACTAGCCAGTTTGTGCATTTTTCTTTGGTTTATAGAAATCAAGGCTTTATTTAAAATGTTTGCTACTTGTAGTTTTTTTCAGTGTCAAATGGTCTGGGCAAAAGCAGTCATTTCCCTGTGATTAGATTTTTGTTCATCACTACTTGGTGATAAGGAGAGGTCATACCTGACCTTTTCTCTCAAGAAATTCTGGTTATCTGATAATGAATTTTTCCCAATTCTCTCTCACTCTCCAAGGTGTTCTAATTGATTTTTCTCCACATTGTTTAGAATCTAAGGCTATTTAATTAATGGGTTTCTTTTACACAAATAGAAAAACTCAGCATGACCAAAGTCAGACTGGTCAACAGCTCAGCTCTTCCCTGCCTCCCAGTTGGAACACCTTATTAAGTCTGATTCCCCTAGCCTGCCTGCCAGTCCACAGGTACTTCATATTGTGTTCAAAATGTATCTCCTTTTGCACTGAAGGCACTGGTTTTTTGCTCAATAAATTACTCATGAATCAGATTTTTCCCAAATTTTGACATGTAAATGAATCATCTAGAGATTGAGTTGAAATACAGATTTGGATTTTGTAGAGCTGGGATGAGTGCCAAGATTGTGCATTTCCCAGGTGATGTTGTTTGTGATCTAAGGATCATAATCAAGTGGCAAGTCCCAGGCTGAAGGCAATTATATCTTTAAACATTATTAAAAATATATGTATATATTTTGTACATAATTTATATTTATGTTATTTCCCACAGAAATAGAACCAACAGGAGATTTTATATTTATATAAATATATTATGTATATTAAGAATTTTATTATAAGAAATTAACTTAAATGGTTATAGAGACTGAGAATTCCCATGATTTTGCCAACTATAAGCTGCAGACCCAGGAAAACTAGTTATGGAATTCCAGTTCAAAGGCCTAGAAACCAGCATTGCTGATGTTAGTGTAATTCCTAGACCAAAGCAGGAGAAGACTGATGTCCCTGTCAGGCAAATAGCAAGAATTCCTTCCTCCACATTTTTGTTCTATTTGGACCCTCAGCTAACTGAATGAGGCTCACACATTGGGGAGGGAAATTTGCTTTACTCAGTCCACTGACTCAAATGCTAATCTCTCCTGGAAATACCCTCATAGACATACCCAAAATAATTTTCCATCAAATATCTGAACAGCTCTCAGTCAGGTTGACACATAAAATTAACCATCACAATGTATATGTGGGTATATATATAAATATTTATATGTATATAATATATAAAATACACTAAAATATGTGTTTACATACACATAAATATTAACAATATATTTAGAACACCAACTACTTGAGGATAAGTGTCAACTAGCTTTGGTAAAAGCACCATGATTTTTCTTTGACCATCATTATTTGAATATATAGAAAAAGATCATACACATCCAATGAACTTCTATCCCCCCACCTATAATAAAATATGATGTTAAAACAAAAAGAAGTATCATATACAAACTGTCAAGCTAGAAACCTGAAAATACATTTAAGTATGATGTGCATAATAATAATAATTCACTACCTTGAATTAATAACCTAAATAGCAATTTCCCCTATTATATGAGAAAAGGGGAATTTTTATTTGTCTTTTATGGAATTTCCTCTAGGTCAATAGCTCACAATGTTAAATGTGTTAAATCATTAATCCTGACTTTCAGAGTGTACTCTCAGAAACTTCAGCATCAGAACACCTGGAAACTTATTCAAATTTCAGATTTCAGGCTCCACCCCAGACCTACTGAATCAGAATCGCTATTAATAAAACCCAGATATCTGTGTTTCAACAGATCCTCCAAATGATTCTGAATGTTGAGACTCATAGTTCTATAGGACTGGTTGCTTTATTTCTATATAAAACACATTCATATGAATTTCTTAAATTCACTGCATAGGACTGTTTTTTGAAAAGCCCTATACCCCTTGCATAGTTTTTGCACATATTAATTAATTAGTTAATTAATTAATACAAAGTTGGTATAAGGGGGAAGATTAGTTTAATTTTCTCAACAATTTGCAATGCAATATGTCTTCCTTCTTTACTAACTTCAACTATTAGCTATTCATTGCATGAATAAGGAATCCCAAAATGTGACATAGACATTAACATTTAAAATTATAGGCAATTTATAGCAAGGAGTGAGGTCTCAAGGGGCCATCTTGATATTGCTTTGAGGGCCACTTCTCAATTTCTTATACAAAGAATATCTAGACATTGTTATTTTCTCATCTCAAAGTTTATTCCTCCTGGGAAGAATCCATTGGAACCATACATTTTACATAATTGACTATTTATATGCAGCTATTACTGGCAAACTTTACCCTCAGGAGGGCCACTAACCATACCTAGGCCCCATTTTGGGGATATGTTTATGAAGAAATATCACCAGATGATTATCTAACTATCAACCAGCCACAGACTGGTTTTCTTAAGCCTTCCATAAAAATATTGTCAGCAGGTCCATGTTTAGTCCTGGACCCCACCAAAACAACAGCAACAACAAAAACCTCTCAACTCCTCATATGTAATTGTTAAATTATAGTAAATTTATAAGTGGGAAAGTTTCCCTGAGTTTATATCATCACATTTAGTGCTATCAGTGATCTTAAAAATAGCTAGAAAAAATTTCATGTCATCATTTGGGATTAGAATCTATAACATTTCAATATCAGATATATTAATAAATCACAAATATTCCTGCATTGCAAATTAATCTAGACTTTGTTTAAAAAGGGTTTTTCATATCCTAACCTTTGCTTACCATTAATGTTTTCACCACTTTTATCTGCTATATATCTGCTCACCAAAAACATTAATCTCCTGAGAATGAACTTATTAAGTAGCCAAATTAAAATAGTAAATTAATCTAACAGCCTTTGCAAGAATATAAAAGAATGTTAATAAAGAATTTAAGCAAAATTACTAGTAAATTTATGATGGCTAATTTTATTTTTAGATGTACTCTTGCTTTTGTTTTATATATTTTTAATTATAACATCCAAATTTTATGTACTTATGGGGTACACTTATATGTTGTGTAATACTGAAATCAGGGTAAGCATATCGGTCTCCTCAAACCTTTATTATATCTTCCTGGTGAAAACATTCAAAGTCTTCTTTTCTGGCAACGTGGCTGGGCCACGGTGCCCATATATTTGGTCAAACACTGCTCGAGATATTCTGTGGAAGTGGTGTTTAGATGATATTAATACTTAAATCAGTGGACTTTGAGTAAAGCAGATTACACTTCATAATATGGATGACATTCAATCAATCAGTGGAAGTCCTCAAGAAAACAAAGACTGACCTCCCTGGAGTAAGAAATAATTTAGCAAGCACACTACTTACGAATTTTAACTGCAACTCTTCTTTGAGTCTCCAGCCTACCAGTCTACTCCATCTCATTTTGAATGTACCAAATGTCCACAATTCTGTGAGTTAACTCCATAAAATTCATTCAAGATACCTCTTTTTTTCAGATGTTTCTGTCCTAAGTATGCATGTATATATGCATACATGCACTGAATATACATGTATATATGTAAGGATGTATAAGCATGTATGTGCACATCTAAACACACATATTCTATTGGTTCTGTTTCTCTGGAGGACCTTGATTAATAAAAATCTGTTAGAGGATCATTTTTAAAAACTCATATCTCTCATCAAAATATAAAATGCTCATATGTGAAAAACTATTTTCTTTTGGTGGCAAGAAAGAGAAAACTATTTCTCTTTATTAATGAGAAAACTAGTAAGACTAGTTTTCAGCAGAAAATTCAAACTATATAATTGAATCGGAAATAATGAAATGAATTAACAAATAAAAATAAAGTTAACTTTCTCCGTGGGATAAAGGATAATCTCCCCTGGAAAGAATATGCATATTTGTAGAAAAGTATTGCTCAAAGTTATTAAACAGATCAAAGATAATGAAAAACACAGTGTCCTATACATTCAGATAATTGGAAAGGTATGCTAGATAATGCCTTTTCACTGAAAACATCCACTTTAAGGCCTTTCACATTTTTTAATACTTCTTTTCCAATGAAAGAGAAAAATCTAAATACATTTGTATACAAAAGTTTGTGTATACACTCTCTCACATACATATATACACACACTTTTCTCAGGAAACAATGTCTATCTCATATAACTGTTTTGAAAGCAATGCAATATACTTAGCTGGCAGTGATGCTTTGAATAAATATGTACTGTTATGTTATTCTAATCAGATCTATTTCAAGATGTAAATAACATTTAGGGTCCAATCTCCCCCATTCTGAAATTTTGTTCTTTTTTCTTCATTTCCTTCTCTTTTATTCTTTTCCCTATCAAAACCTGTAACCAGGAAAAGATAGGAAAGTATTTCACAATTAAATGAATATATACATATGTTTCAGTGATAATAGAAGAAACAGTATTCAAATGAGGGAAAAAATCTTTAAAGAAACAAAGTTATAATGTTGGAATTTTAAACATTGACTCTGGAGTTTTGAAAGTATTTCAAAGTCAAGGAAGTCTTCCTGAAATTCCTAAAATCACACTGCAGAATGGTAAGTCATTTTGCTTCTAGAAAAAAGCTCAGGCCAGTAGATTCCACATAGTATTTTTATATGCTCACACACACATATATATGTATACATACACATATACACAGATGATGTTAGCAAGAAATCATATGCACAATCTGACTTTTTCTTTGGGCACTTAATGAAAAGCAATCTTCAAAATTCACCGGTTAGTGCCCCTAAAGAGAAAACGTACTGTTGTAAAGTAATCACCCTGTTGTGCTTATTTACTGATAAATGGGCAATACCCCTCCCTTAGAGAATTTCTTCCCTGAAAAAATAAATTGTTCTCTTACAAATAAAACAGACTTTATCTGTCTGGCAAATGCTCAGCATGGGCCAGTGAGAAGAGAGGGAGATAAATGCACTAAATGCATCTATAAGGACCTCCCACCTCCTTCAGCGTGTTGATACTTATTTTCTTGGTTTTCTATCTACTGCTGCCAAGAAAAAGGCCCCCCTTCTTCCTTGCCACTAAAAGAAAAGCCCATCAGCTCATCGATACTTTTTCCAGCTACAGAAGTTGAGAAAAGTGGAATTTTATCTTCCTGACACACGTTGTTTTAGAAATAAATGGTTTCTATATTGCACATCATTATTCATATACTGAACCTTTTGTTCTAAAACATCTGAAAAAAAGGTTTCAATTTGGATCATCCTTTATCATTGTGATTTTTATCCATGTTTAAGGACTCCCAAGTAAAAAGAATTTTCAGAAAATATTCAGCATTAAGCCTTCAAGGAGAGCAGAGAGATTAAAAATCCTTAATATTCTGTCTCTCAAAAGTTCAAATTAGAGAAATAATGCACAGTTGACATATTTTTAAAATTTTTAGTTTTAGATGGGCACAATACCTTTATTTTATTTATTTATCTTTTTATGTGGTGCTGAGGATCAAATTCAGTGCCTCATGGGTGCTAGGCAATTGTTCTACCACTGAGCTACAACCATAGCCCACAGTTTCCATATTGAATAGCAGTTTGCAAGAGCTGAGTACCCAGTAAAAAATGTTTCTAAGATTGATAAAACATGCCGTTTCTCAGAAAAGTTCAGGCTTTTGTCTATAATCAAAAATATATGGGTTTTATTTGACATGGGGGTACATATACCAGTCATTATGTACAATTCAGGTTAGATTCCTAATAAAATTTCAAGTCTTATCCAAGACTGCACAACAGAATAAGGATTATAGTATCATCAAAGAGTTCAGAAACAAGGAAAAAGATGGTAAAAAGGGTTTTTATGATATAGTCCTTACAGAGAAACAATTTTAAAATGAATGAGCAATTTAATAAGCAGATTTAATTGCTAAGTAAGACAATCACTACCTAAGGAATAGTGCTGTATTTGAAAATAAGGACCAAACTTTAAAAAAAGTATTAAAGTGCAAACAAATGGATCAAGCTAGACATGAAATGATTTTTTCTCTGAAAACGATGATAAAACTTTAACTTATACTGTACAAGAATGATGAGAGTTTTTCTGTAGATAAAAACTACTAGTTTTAACTAGTAGTTTTTCATTGATACCTTTATCCAGCAAATTTTACCTCAACACTTCTTACCTCAATCTCCTCATCGCCTCCCTTCTCATTGGTTACTGTACTCCTGGCCTTGCTCTGCCTTAAACCTCTTGACATAGTTCTACTTCAGAGCTTATCAATTGCTCTTTATTCTGCCTGAAAATCTCTTCCTACTGGAAGATGGCTTTGTGTCATTCCCTCTCCTTCCTCAGGACTTTAATACCACCCTTTTGGTGAAGCCTTTTATGGCTTCCCTATATTTTAACAACTCCTATTACCTTTCTCTGATTTATTTATTCTTCTTGGCATATAATCACTGCCCAATATACTGAGTAGTGTTCCATTGCGTGAAGGTACCAAATATTTTTAAGCCATTCATCTAGTGAAGGAAATTTGAACTGTTTCTAGTTTTTCCTGTTATAAAGCTGTTCATAGGAACATTCACAAGCAACTTTTACTGTGAATATAAATCTGCCTTTATCTAGAAAAAATATGCAGAAATGGGATTACAAGGTCATATGTAGGAATTTACTCATGAGAAACTGCCAAACTATTTTCCTGAGTTGTGATGCCAATTTTTTGTATTCCACCACCAATAAATAAAACTTCTAAGACTTTTACTCATCCTTACTAGCACTTGTATTATCACTATTTTTCAGTAGCCACTGTAATGGGTGTGTAAGTGATGTTTCACCATAGCTTTAATTTGCATTTCCCTAATGGAATAATGTTGGCTTTCCATGTGCTTTTTTTTGCATTTTTAAAATTGTTTATTTTATAACAGTTTCACAGAAAAATCATGACAGTAGAATGTTCATATAGCCCACATCCAACTTCCCCTATTATTAATATCTTACATTAGTATGGTATTTGTAGTACAATTCATGAACCAACATGAGAAAATCATCAAATAAACCCAAATTGAAGCACATTCTATAAACTACTTCATGTGCTTTTTTGTCATCCTTATATCCTAATTGACCAAGTATCTATTTATGATTTTGTCTGATATTTTAAGCTTCTTTTGCTCAATATTAATTTTTTAACATTTTATTGGTGAAATAATTAGGATTCACAAGTAGTTATGAAATCAAAGAGTTCTACGAGCCCTTTAACCAGGTTCCTCTATTGGTGACATCTTATGTAATTATACTACAATATTAATATTAGGAAACTGACACTGGTACAATACTGTTTGCTAGTCTGCATACCTAATTCAGGTTTCACCAGCTGTTACATGTATTCATTTGTGTGTGTGTGTGTGTGTGTGTGTGTGTGTGTGTGTGTGTTAAGTTCTATGCAATCAGATTTGTAACCAACAAATCAAGATACAGTACGGTTTCACCTCTACAAAGATACTCATGCTACTGTTTCCTGGCCTAACCAACTCCCACCTCGGTTCTTCAACCTACAGTTTTAACATTTCTAAAACATAATATGAATGGAAACACAATATGTAACTTTTGATAATGTCCTTTTTCACCAAGAGTAACACCACTGAGATCCATCCAAGTTGTTGCAAATTTCAATACCGTGTTCCATTTTACAACTGAGAACTATTCTGTGGCATGGATGTGCCCAAGATTGCTTAATCATTCATCCATTGATAGATATTTGGGCCATTTCTAGTTTGAGGCTGTTAGAGAAGTTTCTATGAACATTTGTGAGTGGATACTTGTAAGAACATAGGCCGTCATCTCTCTGGGAAACAATGCCTAGGAGATCAATTACTAGTATGAATGATGTTATGGTTTGGATATGAGGTGTCCTTCAAAAAGCTCATGTGATGGAAAATGCAGGGATGTTCAGAGGTGAAAGAATTATAAGAGCTGTAAACTTATCAGTGGACTAATTCATTTGATGGATTAATATTTAAATGATAACTATAGGAAGGTGAGGTATAGCCAGAGGAAGCAGGTCACTGGGGCATGCCATTGTGGATTATTTATCTTTTCTCCAGCTCCTCCTCACCTGCTCCCTCTGCTCCCTTGCTGCCATAAGCTGAGCAGCATTCTTCTTCCATACCCTTCTGCCATGATGTTCTGCCTCATCTCAGGCTCAGAGGAATGGAGCTGATCAACCATGAACTGAACCTCTGAAACAATGAGCTGAAAATAAACTTCACTCCTCTCTTTTACAGTGCAGAAAAGTTGACTAACACATATGGAAAGTGCATGATTAGATTTATAAGAAATTGACAAATATTTTCCAGAGTTGCTGAATTATTTTTCACTCAAAACAGCAATGTACAAGAAATTCAGTTTCTCTGCATCCTCGTCATTATTGATGAGATTTTATCACAGTTTATTTTGATTTTGGCTATCCTAATGGAGGTAAATCTTATATTTCTTATTTTAATCTGCATGACCCTTATGGCTAATGATGTTGAACATCTTTTCATTTATTTTTTTGATCACCATAATATCACTTTTTCTGAGATTCAAGTAGTTTCCGAATGTTGCCATTAGATTTTTTTACAATTGAGTATTTTTATTTTCATTGTAAACAAATGGTATACATCTTATTTCTCTGTACATGAAGTAAAGGCATAGCATTTGTGTAGTCATACATTTACATAGGGTAATAGTTTTTGATTCATTGTTACTTTTTCCCTTCCCCCAACTCGTCCCACCCCAATTTTCCCTCTATAGAGTCCCTCCTTCCTCCGTTCTTGCCCCCCTCCCACCTCCCATTATGTGTCCTCATCCACTTATCAGTGAGATCATGCGTCCTTTGAGTTTTTGAGATTGACTTATATCACTTAGCATGATATTCTCCAATTTCATCCATTTGCCTGCAAATGCCATAATTTTATCATTCTTTGTGGCTCAGTAATATTCCATTGTATATATATACCACAATTTCTTTATCCATTCATCAATTGAAGGGCATCTAGGTTGGTTCCACAGTCTGGCTATTGTGAATTGAGCAGCTATGAACATTGATGTGGCTGAATCTCTGTAGTATGCTGATTTTAAGTCCTTTGGGTATAGGCCAAGGAGTGGGATAGCTGGGTCAAATGGTGGTTCCATTCCAAGTTTTCTAAGGAATCTCCACACTGCTTTCCAGAGTGGCTGCACTGATTTGCAACCCCACCAGCAATGTATGAGTGTACCTTTTACCCACATCCTCGCCAACACCTGATGTTGCTTGTATTCTTGATAATTGCCATTCTAATTGAGGTGAGATGGAATCTTAGGGTAGTTTTGATTTGCATTTCTCTTATTACTAGAGATGTTGAACATTTTTTCATATATCTGTTGATTGCTTGTACAACTTCTTCTGTGAAGTGTCTGTTCATTTCCTTAGCCCATTTGTTGATTGGGTTATTTGAATTTTTGGTGTAGAGGTTTTTGAGTGCTTTATATATTCTGGAAATTAGTGCTCTATCTGAAGTATGAGTGCAAAGATTTTCTCCCTCTCTGTAGGGTCTCTCTTCACATTGCTGATACTTTCCTTTGCTGAGAGAAAGCTTTTCAGTTTGAATCTATCCCAGTTATTGATTCCTGCTTTTGTTTCTTGTGGTATGGGAGTCCTGTTAAGGAAGTCTGATCCTAAGCTAACATGTTAAACATTTGGACCTACTTTTTCTTCTGTAAGATGCAGGGTCTCTGGTCTGATGCCAAGGTCTTTGATCCATTGTGAGTTGATTTTTGTGTAGGGTGAGAGATAGGGGTTTAATTTCATTCTGTTGCATATGGATTTCCAGTTTTCCCAGCACCATTTGTTGAAGAGGCTATCTTTTCTCCATTGCATATTTTTGGCCCCTTTGTCTAGTATGAGAAAATTGTATTTATTTGGGTTTTTATCCGTGTCCTCTATTCTGCGCTATTGATCTACCTGTGTATTTTGGTACCAATACCATGCCATTTTTGTTACTACTGCTTTGTAGTATAGTTCATGTTCTGGTATTGCAATACCCCCTGTTTCACTCTTCCTGCTAAGGATTGCTTTAGCTATTCTGGATTTCTTATTCTTCCAGATGAATTTCATGATTGCTTGCTCTATTTCTGTGAGGTACATCATTGGGATTTTAATTGGAATTGCACTGAATCTGTATAGCACTATTGGTAGTATGACCATTTGGAAATATTAATTCTGCCTATCCAAGAACATGGGAGATCTTTCCATCTTCTAAGGTTTTCTTTAATTTCTTTCCTTAGCATTCTATAGTTCTCATTGTAGAGGTCTTTCACCTGTTTTGTGAGATTGATTCCCAAGTATTTTTTTTTTTGAAGCTATTGTGAATGGAGTAGATTTACTAATTTCTCTTTCTGAGGATTCATCACTGATGTATAAAAATGCATTAGATTTATGAGCATTGATCTTGTAACCTGCTACTTTACAGAATTCACTTATGAGTTCTAAAAGTTTTCTTGTGGAATTTCCAGGTTCCTCTAAATATATAATCATGTCATCAATAATTAGGGATAGTTTGAGTTCTTCTTTTTCTATTCATATCTGTTTAATTTCTTTGGTCTGTCTAATTGCTCTGACTACAGTTTCTAGGACAATTTTGAATAGAAGTTGTGAAAGAGGGCATCCTTGCCTTGTTCCAGTTTTTAGTGGGAATGCTTTCAGTTTTTCACCATTTAGAATGATATCAGCCATGGGCTTAGGATAGATGGCCTTTACAATGTTAAGGAATGCTCCCACTATCCCTCTTTTTTCTAGTGTTTTGAGCATGAATGGATGCTGTATTTTATCGAATGCTTTCTCTGCATCTATTGAAATAATCATGTGATTCTTAACTTTTAGTCTGTTGATATGGTGAATTACATTTATTGATTTCTGGATGTTGAACCAAACTTGCATCCCTGGGACAAAACCCACTTGATCGTGGTGCACTATCTTTCTAATATATTTTTGTATGCAATTTCCTAAACTTTTCTTGGGAATTTTTGCATCGATATTCATTAAGGATATTGGTCTGAAATTTTCTTTCCTCGATGTGTCTCTGTCTAGTTTAGGTATCAGGGTGATATTGCCTTCATAGAATGAGTTTGGGAGGGTTCCCTCCTCTTCTATTTCATGGAATACTTCGAGGAGTATTGGAATGAGCTCTTCTTTAAAGGTTTTGTAGAGCTCCAGCTGAGAACACATCTGTTCCTGGACTTTTCTTTGTTGATAAGCTTTTGATAACTTTTTCTACTTCAATACTTGAAATTGATTTATTTAAGATGTGTACGTCCTCCTGGTTCAGTTTAGGTAATTCCTATGTCTCTAGAAACCTGTTGATGTCTTCGAGATTTTTCTGTTTCATTGGAGTATAGATTTTCAAAATAGGTTCTAATTATGTTTTGTATTTCATTTGTGTCTGTTATATTTCCTTGTTCATTCCGAATTTTAGTAATTTGAATTTTCTCCCTCTTTCTTTTTGTTAGTGTGGCTAAGGGTTTATCAATTTTGTTTATTTTTTCAAAGAACCAACTATTTATTTTGTCAATTTTTTCGATTGTTTCAATTTCATTGATTTCAGCTCTGATTTTAACTACTTCCTGTCTTCTACTACTTTTGGTGTTGTTCTGTTCTTTTTCTAGGGCTTTGAGCTGTAGTGTTAGGTTGTTTATTGTTGATTTTTTCTTCTTTTATTGAGTGCGCTCCATGAAATAAATTTTCCTCTAAGTAATGCTTTCATAGTGTCCCAGAGATTTTGATATGACATATCTTTGTTCTCCTTTACCTCTAAGAATTTTTTAATTTCCCTCCTGATGTCTTCTGATATCCATTCATCATACAATAGCATATTATTTAATCTCCTGGTTTTGGAGTAGTTTCTATTTTTTATTCTGTCATTTATTTCTAATTTCAATCCATTATGATCTGATCAAATACAAAGTAGTATCTCTATCTTCTTGTATTTGCTAACAGTAGCTTTGTGGCATAGAATATGGTCTATTTGAGACAAGGATTCATGTGCTGCTGAGAAGAAATTGTATTCGCTCTTTGTTGGATGGTATATTCTATTTATGTCTGTTAAGTCTAAATTATTTATTGTGTTTTTGAGATCTATAGTTTCTTTGTTCAATTTTTGTTGGAGGATCTGTTGGTGGTGAGAGAGGTGTGTTAAAGTCACCTACTATTATTGTGTGTGGTCTATTTGAGTCCTGGAATTGAGAAGGATTTGTCTGATGTACATGGATGAGCCAATGTTTGGGGCATAGATATTTATGATTGTTATTTGTTGCTGATTTATGTTTCCCTTAAGCAGTATGAAATGTCTTTCTTTATCCCTTCTGACTAACTTTGGCATGAAGTCCACATTATGTGATATGAGGATGGATACTCCCGCTTTTTTGCTGAGTCCATGTGCATGGTATGTTTTTTCCCATTTTTTCACCTTCAGTGGGTATCTCTTTCAATGAGATGAGTGTCTTGCAGGGAGCATATTTTTGGATCTTTCATTTAATCCCATCTGCTAGTCTATGTCTTTTGATTGATGAGTTCAGGCCATTAACATTCAGGGTTTTTATTGAGCTATGATTTGTATTTCTGGTCATATGGCTCATTTTTCTTTTGACACGACTTGGATTTTCCTTTGTCTATTTCTTTTGGGTAGTTCCTCCCATTGCTGATTTACATCATTGTTTTTCATCTCTTCCTCATGGAATATTTTGCTGAGAATGTTCTGTAGCACTGACTTTCTTTTTGTAAATTCTTTTAGCTTTTGTTTATCATGGAAGGATTTTATTTCATTGTCAAATCTGAACGTAAGTTTTTCTGGGTATAAGGTTCTTGGTTGGCATCCATTTTCTTTCAGAGCTTGAGAAATGTTGTTCCAGGCCCTTCTAGCTTTTAGGGTCTGTGTTGAAAAAACTGCTGATATCCATATTGGTTTCCCCCTGATCGTAATTTGGTTCTTTTCTCTTACAGCCTTTAAAATTCTGTCTTTATTTTGTATGTTAGGTATTTTCATTATAATGTGACTTGGTGTGGGTC
This sequence comes from Sciurus vulgaris, assembly GCF_902686455.1. NCBI lineage: Eukaryota > Metazoa > Chordata > Mammalia > Rodentia > Sciuridae > Sciurus > Sciurus vulgaris. The sequence goes on along the minus strand of NC_136471.1, from coordinate 119,623,556 downwards.
TGCTGTTATTTCTTATATTTGGAGTCCTATAAGCCTCTTGTACTTGATTTTCCATTTCATTCTTCAGATGTGGGAACTTTTCTGACATTATTTCATTGAATAGATTGTTCATTCCTTTGGTTTGTTTCTCTGTGCTTTTCTCAATCCCAATATTTCTTAAATTGGCCTTTTCATGATATCCCATAATTCCTGTAGATTCTGTTCATGATTTCTTACCATCTTCTCTATTTGGTCAACTTTGTTTTCAAGATAAATATTTTGTTTTCAATGTCTGAAGTTCTGTCTTCCAGGTGTTCTATCCTATTGGTTATGCTTTCTATGGAGTTTTTAATTTGGTTTATTGTTTCCTTCATTTCAAGGATTTCTGTTTGTTTTTTTTTTTTCAGTATCTCTAACTCTATTGAAATGATCTCTTGCTTCCCTTATTTGCTCTTTTAACTGTTGAGTGGTGCGATCATTCAAAGACTGCATTTGCTCTTTCATCGTTTGCTTCTCTGATCATTTTAATTATGTACATTCTGAACTCCCTTTCTGACATTTCTTCTGCCATGCTCTCATTGGATTTTATTGATGTACCACCTAGGTTTGTTTGGGACATTTTCTTCCCCTTTTTTCTCTTATTGCTCAGGTATCTACCCCTCTAGTAGTGAAACTCTATTGACTTACAGTGTCCCTGTAGATTTCCAATACCTCACCCGCTAGCCTTCAGTAGCCTGAAGTCTTGGAGGAATTTGATAATGCAGCGATACAGAAGGAAGCTGCCCCTCTAGGGGTGGTGGCCTTCAGGTGGGGTATATTGCCTGCTGGTTGGAAGAGGCACTTCTACCTATTGACCAATGGTCAGTCAAAAGGGGGACTAGACTGCGTGCTGGGACATAGGTGGTCTGGGCCTGTGTCTCTGGTTTTACCACCCTGGTGGGAAAGCCTTGCCTGGCGGGGATGACTCACCCAGTGGTGATGTCTCACTGGACAGCTCTCCTCCGAGAAGTTCCCTTCAGTCTAGAACTACCACCTGGGCTGGACAGCCCTCCTCTGTGACATTCCCATGGGTCTGGTTCTACCTCGTGGGCCAGGGAGCCTCGCCTTGTGATTGAGACTCTTGCTGGGCAACCCTCCTCTGTGACGTTCCCTCTGCCCAGAACTACCACCTGGGCAGGGAGCCCTGGCCCTGGAAGGATCTCTCTCTCTGAGTGGCCCTCCTCTACAACATTCCCTGGGGACTGTACCTACTGCCCAGTTCTGGGACCCTCACTCTGTGCCAAAGTCTCTTGCTCGGTGTCCCTCCTCTAAAATGCTCCTGGTTTTCTGGGTTCATGGCTCCAACAGGCGAGCCTCACTGGGCAACTCTACTCCACAATGTTCCCTGCATTCCGGGACTACTAACCCGTTCAGGGTGCCTTGCCCAGTGGGAAAGACTCACCCAGCGGCTCTGATTTGGTCCCGAGTCTCTCAATACCTCCTCTTCTTGACTCCTGGGTCTTGTCAAAGGTCCTCCAGTCTCCTGTAGGTGTCTCAGGAAGGGAGCCGACCTTCTGATGATGATGGCCACGCCCTCAGGAATAATTCAAAATGCCTGCACCAGCCTCCAAAGAAGCTGGGGAGTCCCAGCGAGGGTGCACTGAGTCAGCACAGAGGCAAGTGCAGTGTCCCTCAGCAGTAGGGGGACAGGCAGGCAGGCTCAATGATGGCGTCTGACCTTGGTGTGGGGTCAGCGGACCGGCTAGCTCCATGTGATGGCGTCCGACCTCAGCTTGGGGGTCAGGCGGGCCAGCTACCTCAGCAGTGGCCTGTAATTGAGTTTTGAGTATTCATAATGTGTTCTAGACAGCACTCCTTTGTTAGACACACACCTTTCAAATGTTATCTCCTAGCCTCTTTCCTATCTTCTTGTTTTCCGAACTTGATCTTTCATAAAGAAAATGATGACCAATTTATCATTTTTTCCCTTTTTGGATCATGCCTTGTTGTCATGCCTAAAACCTCATCACCTAGGCCTAGCTCTTGAAAATTTTCTTCTCTGTTTTCTTCTAAGAGTTTTATAGATTTACATGTAAGTCACTGATGCATTTAAATTTATTTTTCTATAAAATGTGAGGTTTAAGTCAAAGTTCATTTTTTTAAAAAACCTATGGATATGCAATTGTTCCAGTATTATTTTTTGAAAAGATTATTCTTCCTCCACTGAACTGTTCTTGCCCCTTTGCCCAAAACCAGTTGATCATACTTGTGTGCATTTATTTATAGATTTTATATTCAATTCCATTCATCTTTGTGTCTATCCTTCCACCAAAAAATATTCCCTTGATTACATTAGCTAGTAGCTTACTACTCTAAGTGGTATACAGAAACCTTTCTACCACCTAAAAAGGAATTTATGTTGCTGGTGCGATTGTAGATTAATACAACCCTATGAAAATTAGTATGGAGTTTCCCCCAAAGACTAGGAATTGAACCACCATATGATCCAGCTATATCACTCCTCACTTCTATCCTAAGGAATTAAAGTCATCTTAACATTGTGATACATGCATACCCATGTTCATAGCAACACAATTCATAGTAGCCAAGTTATGGAACCAGTGTAGGACTCCGTCAATGGATGAATGGATAAATAAAATGTATAAATAAAATGAAAACATATAAAGAACACACACACACACACAAAGGAGTTTTACTTAGCCACAGAGAAGAATAAAATGGTGTCATTTGCAGGAAAATGGATGGAAGGAGAGGCCATTATTTTAAGGTATGTGGAGTATGAATGAACCCCTGTCAACAACTGATCCTGTTGCTTTGATAAAGCCAAGCCCAGGAAATATTCCTTGCCAAAGGTGAAGATGTTATCAGCCTTTACTGCACCGGTAGGATAGCTGCTGCAAAATGTTTCTAGTTTTGTAACTTTTGAATGCACAAAGAAGCCTCTGACATCTTACAAGCCTTGAACAATTTACAATGTCCCTGTACTTTAACTTTCTCATTATGAGATCCTATACAATAAACTTGCAGAGCTAGTTCTGGGTCACTGTTCCTCCATCAGAGTACACTTTCCCACCTGTCCCCACCATTCTATGAAATATCTCTGTGTCTTCTTTGTCTCTGTGTTTTTCTTTTTCTCCCATTGCCCCTACTCAAGAATCCTTTGTTGGTGCTGTGCAAGTCACAGCAGAAAGGGCTCTAGAGACAACCTTGAATAAGTGTTGTACAGTTTTACTCAGCCATAAATGAAATGATATCATTTGCAGGAAAATGGATAAAGCTAGAGACCATTTATGTTAAATTAAATAAGCCAAATTCAGAAAGCCAAATGTCATATGTTTTCTCTCATAAATGGAAGCTAGAAATTAAAAAGTGAAAGAAAGGTGTGGGAGGATTTTATGAAATTTGAAGGGAGACCAATAGAATAAAGGAAAGGGACCAAGGGAAAGAAGATAGGAGGGAAAGGGGAAATACTTGGGAATGATGTTAGCCAAATTACATTGTTAGAACATGTGAATGTATGAATATGTAACAATAAATCCCACTATTATGTACAATTATAATACAGCAATAAAAATATAGAAAAAAGAAACCTTTCTATCACTTATACCCCTTCACTCACCTTCCCTTATGTTATAAATGTCTCATGTACAACACTAACCAACACTGAAAACCTATCAGCAATTTTTTGCTTTCAAACGTCAAATAAACTTTAAATGTCAATTAGAGGAAAAAATATTTTATTTATTTAGATATTTATTATTTCTCTTTCTCTTCCTTCCTAATGATCCAAGTTTCTTTCTATTATCATTTCCCTTCTTTCTGTACATTTTCCCTTAGCAATTCTTTTTAGAGCACATCTGCTGGCAACAAATTCTCTTAACTTTCTTCCATTAAAGGTCGTCTTTATTTTATCCTTATTTCTACAGAATTATTTTGCTTGATATAGAAATTCAGGTTGACAATTCTCTTCTGTTGCTTTGAAAATATTGTTTCAATTCCTTCTGTTATCCATGGTTTCTTATGAGAAATAAGTTCTCAATTGAATCATTTTTCCACAATTAAGTAATGTTACATTTTTCTCTAGTTGCTTTTAAGATACTTTATTTGGTTTTATTTTCCAGCAGTTTGGTTATGATGTGTCTAGGTATGGATTTCTTTTGGTTTGTCCTGTTTCGGGTATACTGACCCACTTGAATCTGTAGTCAGTTCATGTCTTTCACCAAAAATGACAAGCTTCTAGTTATTATTTCCACAAACATTTTTATACATGTCACTCTTTAGCCTTTCTTTCTTCAATTTAGATAACATAAATGGTAGATTTTTTATGATTGCCTCAGAGGTTCCTGAAGCTCTGTTCATTTTATTTAAATCACTTTGTACTCAATTGTTCAAACTGGATAATTTCTACTGAAGTATCCACTAATCTACTTTCAAATCCACTGGTTTCTTTCACCTTCATTCTGCTCTTCAACTCTTCCAGTGAGATTTTCTTTAACTCTTGTTATTTTATATGCCAATTTTAAAAATCACCATTTGGTTCTCTTTCTCTTTTCTACTTCTTTGCTGGAAGTATCTTTCCATATTTCTCAAGAGTTCATCCTTAGTCAATGGAGCAAGTATATAATAGCAATTTTAAAACTTTTGTCAGAAAATTGCAAAAACTGTGAATTCTCAGTGTTGGCGTGTGTTGTTTGTGTTTTCCCATTCAAGCAAGATTTTCCTGGAGTACTGAGTAATTTCTCAATATATTGTAGAATATTTTTAAGATCCTGTTACAGGATTTGGGACCTTATGAAAATCAGACAAAATACTTATATTATTGTTTCAGTAGGAAACTGACTAGTTGGGTTCATGCCACAAGCATTAACCAGCCTTCTGTGGGTTGAGGTTTTATGTCAGTTCCAATTCCAAAGGCTTTTCAGAACTGTTTATATCTGTCTCTTATGTGCACCACCCAGTGGCCAGTGTGGAACCTCATCAGTGATCTATCCTGTTTTTCAGGACTCCAAGTTTATCATATGCTGAATAGGTTGATCTCAGCACCTCCAGTCATGGGTGAGTTTGGGAGCTCATAAAGAACTTAAGAAGTTGCAATACCACTTTACTTTCCACATTTTCCCTGAAATGTTATGGTTTCATGAGGCTTCCCTTTGTGGTCCTCTAGTTAAAAAGTTAGGGTTTTATTTACCTCATATTGCTACACATTTCCTATCACCTGCTGTGTTTGGGGCCAGGTAACAGAAAGATATAAAAAAAATCAATATGAGTCCCACCCTCTTGGGATCTCATCTTCTTCCATGAAAAAGAAAAATTACCCTTATGAGTGTTTAGGCTACTATGGGTTTTCAGTGTCTCATCTACCTCGGTTTCTACCATAAGATTGCTTGGGCTAGGGTATGGCAGAACATAGAAAAAAAAAAAGTGGGAGATCTCAACTTTGAGCATTACGAAACTGTCTTACTACTTCTAGAGCCAGAAATAAAGGCTTCTCCATGATCTAACCTCTATCTCCTCATCCCAACTCTATTTCTGTTTTTTAGGCTATATTACCTTTATTCTGGGGGATATTAAAGGAAAAAAGGATAAACTCATTTCAAGTTCAATGTTACTTTTAATTCTTGTCTTCTTTTCCCCTCTGCCTGCTAACATTTAAATTTCAGAGTCCTCAAATAACTGTTCCATACATTCTTTTCAAGTTTTATAGCTATATTCAGAGGGAAACACAGAGCAGAGTTGCTTACTCAGTCTTATCCAGCACTAGAATTCCTCAGATATTTTATAGACTTTGGCTCTTTGTTTAAGATTTACTTTTAATGAGTTAGACTAGAAGGCCTATGAGATTATGTATTTTGTCTTTTGTACCACAACCATTCCAGCCTGGCACATGGTAAACGCTTAATACAATTTTTGATGAGTGATGGAATGACTGACTAAATGAATAAATGAGTAACACCGGGTGTTATGTATTAGATACTAGGTGTCCCCCAAAACCTCATGTGTGAGACAATGCAAGAAAGTTTAGAGGTGAAATGATTGAGTTATAAAACCTTAACCAACTAGATATTAACTGTAGGCAGGTAGGGTGGCTAGAGAAGATGGGTTGCTGAGGGTATGCCATTGGGGTTTATATTTTGTCTGTGTTGAGCTCTTTTTCTGCTTCCTGGTTGCTATGTCATGAGCCACTTTCCTCCACCACAATATTCTGCCATGATATTCGCTCTCAGGTTGGGCCAAGAGCAATGGAGTTAGCCATCTAACTAAGACTGACTCTTAATCCATAAGGCCCCCCATAAAACTGTTCTTGTCAGGTCTTTTGATCACGGCAGCAAAACGCTGACCAAAACACTGGTTTAGATTCTTTTCACCAGTCATAAAGCTATTGATTTATTATTAAGTAGTAATTAGTAATTTTTCATTTTTCCTTAAAGAAACAGATGTAAGACTCATATTTAACTCAGATGTATAACTGAAGCTACATATGAAAACTTACATTTCTTATTGACATTTTCAACTACAGTTAATTGTAATTTCATCTGCCCCAACTCCCACTGAAGAAACTGATAAGTTTAACTATAAAATAATTTGCATTAAAAGTATAATAACCATCAACATTTCAGCTAGGAAAAAAAATAATTATCTCAGAAGACCTTACAAAAAGCTATTCAAAGAGATAAAAAAAATAATCTGTTCCCATCATGAAAAGCCCATTTCTTTCATTGTGTACAGGAATACACTCACAACATCCCAAACTTAGACACAGATTTCAGTAGGAATCTTCTGTCTTTTGAGAGAAATGAACATTCCAATGAGTAGTAACCAGATTGGGTCTCCTTACCATGTGACCAGTGTATAACAGTCATTTTGCATGATGACTTCAGCATCTTTAGTCTTGAGTTGTAGCAGAGGAGGAGGGCAATGGAAGTGATTTTTTTAAATGCTGCTGGTATCAGCAAAGAGATCTAATAGATCTTCAGGCTGTTGCAAAGCCAATTATTCACACAGAAGGTCATGGTAGTAATTCCTAAAGGACAGTGTCTTTCCTTTATGTAGTTACTCAGTTGCATAGAGGGAGAAAAATCAGGGAATGAATAGAGAAACTACACTTTGCCCCCAAAGAAAATACACAAAGCACAGCTCATTGCTTGTTAGTAAAGGTTAGCACTTTATATTTTTTCTTAATTTCAACTCATAAATATTATAAAAAATATAACAGCAATTTACAAATAACAAGGATGACATAATTGCATGAGTGGGGTGTAGGGGGACAGGATGTAACCAGTGTTAACTATAATTTCTGGCTGTTCCATAGTGTTATGCTTCTATATTCTCCAGCCTGTGTGACTGATATAATTGGATCATTATGTGGACAGAGCCTAGGGAAATTAATAGAAAACAAATAGATCTTTTTCATATAACATCTTTTCTCTATTAAATTTAAATACTATTGTCTCCATGGCTTCCTTCTCCTGAGTACCTTAGAAGATTGAACTCTGACTTTCTGCTAGGTCAAACTACTGTCCATACTTTTAACCCTGACAGGTAACTTTCTCTTACCTCTAAACAACTCTTGCTCAGAAATTTATAATCCATAGTGTCCAGAAAGTTATTATCCTTCCAGGAAAACATGCATTTCATTGTATAACTGATGGAAATGCTTAGAATGAATTCCTTGAAAGATAAGGACATGCAAGATCAATAATAAGATATAGAATAAATAAACATTTTATGGTACTTCACATGTGTAAAAGAAGCTACATATATAATGATCTGAAAGTTCAACCACAAATCAAAATATCTTGGCTCTAGTATAAACTCTAATATTAACTATGAGATCTGAAGTATGCTACTTATCTTCCCTAGACCATTTAGTTTATTGTGAAATTAAAAGTAACTATACCAATAATTTTATTTGGATGAGGAAATTCACTAGTTTCTGAATATTAGGGACTGTCCTGATTTTCTTTCCTCCCTGAGAATCAATTTCTCTGCCTGGATATTCGAAGAACTGTGGATTCTCCTTAAGAATTACTAATTTATTTTGTTTTTGAGACAGGTTCTCACATATATTTCCCAGGCCTGCCTCAAATTTTTATGCTCAAGCAATTGTCCTATTTCTCATCTCACCCTCCCAAGTAGCTGGGACTTAAAAGCATGGCTTAAAAATACTATTTCCTTATTCCTAAGAACAGTGACTTAATCAAAATAGGTCTCAGTGTCATTAGTTCCAAATAATTTGTACTGCTATGAATCATGTTCCCTTAAGACTCAGTGTTTTTATTCATTTTTGAGAATTTTTCCTTTATTACACCTCTAAATGTTTTGCTCCAAATTTTGCACTGAAATTTCATTTTCAGTTGTGTCTTTCTCACTTCCATATAAGTTTGTAATGTGTTTTCTTAGTTTTCAATTTATTTATTGTTTAGCCTCCTTTTTCATCTTATTCTTTAGTACCTTATCCTTGTAGTTCTGCTTTTACTTGATTAAGATTCTTTGAAAATTCTTTAAGAGCATCAACAATTTTGGAGCACTTTCCTGTGTATGTTAGTTTGAATTTTAGTCAAGACTGGGTTCTTCTGGTTTAGGTTTGGCTGACAATATTCATTCATTCTTTCCTTATTTTATTTATTCATTTTGTTTCCTATTCTTGTTTTTTATTATCATAGTTCCAGTTTTACTTCATTTCATCTGTCTCATGTTTAGTGTGTTTCATACTTTCTTTTTATTCAGGCATATTTTGAATGAAATCTCTTTATACCATTGGCACCTTATTTCAGATTATTTTTCCTTCTTCTCTGTTCAGTTTCAGTTCTTTCAATCCTTGCCTGAGTTTTTAGGAGGATTCAACATTTGACCTGAACTGCATGCAACACTTGCTGGGAAATTTGAATTCTCTCTCTCTTCTGAAATCCTGTGCCAAAGCCAAATATAGCCCAGCTTGTTCTCTGAACTCTTCACTGTTCCTCAGAAAACAAGAACACTTGTGATTCTCTTTGTCCTGAATGTAAGAGCAATACCGTCAAAGATTTTTTCCTTGATTTTCCCAGTGTTACTTGTTCATTCCCTTAGTAGGTTTTCTCCAAAACTGAGTAGTATTCAGAGAAATTCTCAGAATTCTATTGAATTCCTTTCTGTGATAAGTTATTTTCTCATTCAGCAAAACTCCTGGATTTTTTTTCATTTTGCTTTTTTTCTGCCACTTTTCAGGTTTATGATATGTTTATCATTTTCCTTGTCCATTTTCTATTTAATTATTTTTTGATCCTTAAAACATAAACTACTTTTCCAGATTAGCTAATTAGGCTTCAAGTTAGAAATTTTCTGTGAACTTGCCTCCTCCAACCATTGTTTCAGAATTTTCCATGTGTATCATTTTTTTAATTTAGTTTCTATTATTGCAAGTTCCCAGTTTTTTTTGTAGGATAATACTTAGATATTATAATCAAATACACTACCAATATCATAATATTGTTATAACACTTTGGAATTACCTATACGAAGGTATCTAGTAGGTAACTATTAGGGGGCTCAGTGAGGAGTAATATGGAGGGAATACCCTGACTATGATCCTCCTAAGTTCAGTAGTCCAAGTATTAATACATGGAAAGTTTCATGCTTTCTGTAAAAACTGAAGCTATACCACCAACAAAGGTAAATGTAGTCACATATGGCTTATTTTAATGCTGAAACTCACACATCCTAGAGAGAGCAGTAACTTAATAGAAGTATAATTTCCAGATTTATGACTGCCTTTCTGAATCATCATGATCTTTTTCCATCCCCCAACTACTAGAGATCCACTAATCGCTCTCTACCTCCATTCAATACCCACATTCTTGAAGCTCAGTAAATTATTTGTGCCAAAATTTGAGTAAGCTTAATCACAAATGAGCAAACATCAATTCATTTTTGTTTATATAAGATACACCTTCAAACTTAAAAGCAAAGAGAAATCATTTCAACCCTGAGAGAAGTCCTTTGTTTTATTTCTTACAGTGAGTAGAAACTTGGCCATAGAAATCTTAGAAAGAGGAATAATATTGAAAAATACTGCATCTGAATTATAGGGGAGTTACCTTTACAAAATTATCAAAAGCTTCTGAGTTCATCCAGCCTCCATCAAGATTCCAGGCTCTGGATACATTTGAAATTTGGAAAGAATGTGAATGCCATTCTGTTTAGTTTATTACACTGTATCTTTAGAACAACTTCCATATAAGACTATAATTTATGCTGAGAACGTATGAGTAGATGGCAGTTGTATACTGGCAAATATTTAATAACTGGCTCTCTTGGAAATGGACAAGGGAAAGCTCTGATTATTTATCCTTTACAGTGATGTAAATATTCTCACCATGGATAATTTCAAGCGACCAACATGGTATCACTGGACACTAGGTTGAGAATAGATAGATACACCACAATCAGCTCTCAAAAATAGTGGGAACAATTGCCACCATTCTACTGGAATAGCTTAAAATACAATACTGTAGAGGTTCAAGACAGTTTAAATATAAGCAAGGTAACTCCTTTTCTACTAACACTCCCTGTGCAATTCTTTTCTGTTTGAAGGAAGCAAATTTGTTGGAAGCTAAAGTAAAGAAAGAGAAACTCTTGCCTGTCCCTAAGTAATTTTGGAATAATTCTCTATATTGGAAGCCTGAAAATACTTAAACCCAAATAATAGCAGTTTTGTCCTTTAGCATTCCTTTTTTTACAAAGTACTTCAGGTACTAGTATGAATGGCATTATCAAAATGTAAACTCTTATTGTAACTTTTAACTACTGGAATTACAGTTATTAATGAGGATTATACAAATACCTTTTATAAGTTAAGGAAAAGCTCACATATAATTAAATCCAAACCACTGTAAGAATAAATAACAGTTACTACTACAAGGTTATTTCCTACACTGTTCAATGACAACTGCAGCTGTGCCACTATTTAAAGTATTTCTGTGAAATTAATATAATGTATTATGAAAAAATGCTATGTACGGCTCTTGGAGAAGAAGAAATCTGTGTGGGTGGTGGAGAAAAAGAGAAAGCAATAGCAGAGAACAACTTTAAAAAGAACCTTAGCTCTTTTGATTTATTTGTAAAGAATCTGTAAAATCCCCTCAACTGGACACTTTTCAAAGTTCAATATAAACTCCCATCTTCTTTTATTTCCCAATCAAAGTTTAACTATCCTAAGCTTCAGTGCTTCAGTGCTTCAGAATTCTAGGCTTTCCCTTATCAGTTTCCAACTGATAAATGATAAATGTATCAACCTTGGATGGATAACATCTAATAGTAAAAACTGACAACTCCTAGGAATAACAGTCCGTCTTTGGAGAATTCCTGAAATCACAATACCTTCACCCAACTTTAAGTGGTATGGCTCAGATAGAAAATGAAACCTGTTTGTATAGCACCTGGAGTAAGTGATCAAGGAATCTAGGAACTCCAGATGACCAGTTGGATTTCCATTTACCCTAGGCCAGACCCAACTATTTGAAAGCTGGGAGAATGATTATCTCAACACAACTAAATCTCATTTGTTGCCTACCAGCATCTCATATTTTACTAGTTGGGAAACTGACTTAACCTAAAGAAAAATATCTTGTTGCAAGTTGGGTTCCCAGGAATTACCCTCTAAGTTGAATTTGTATGCAGTACATTTATTCACAAATGCATTTAGAACCAATGCTTGTGGAATGGAGAGAAGGAAGGAACAATGGACAAAGGAAGATGTTGAGCTAAAATGCAGATATGATAACAGCTTCAGCCAAATTCATATGGAGCTCTGAGACTAGTGATCCCACATAGTAGAACTAAAATGGACCATAGACAAAATGGGAGAAGGTGGTGAAAAACCCAGCTCAGATATACTATAATGTGTGTGTTCTTCCTACCATGTGTGCTACTTCTTTCCTTCAGGTCAACCATACATTTCTTAAGATAAGGACCTATGTATGCTATCCCTTCTCATACTTCTCTATTCCTATCCCACGTCATCTGAATGACAAAGAGAATATATCGTGCATATATTTGTGAATGAAAGGAAAATATATGAGATAGAGATATGAGTAGATTCCCATAAGTATTCCAGATGGTTATTATTGAAGAACTCAAAATTTACCAGAATGGTACAGTTCATGAAAAGATTAAGAACAGTTTTGCATCAGTCTTTCTCTATTTCCAGAGAAATTTCTGATGCCAATTTGTGACTTAGTTAAGACTTTGGTTTCTCAGACAATAATATAGAAAGCAAGTGACTAGGGAAATCTATTAAGAAGGGGGGGGTTATCAATGGCATGAAGAAGCTTAAAGTAGATACATGACTGGCTGCCTTTTATTAGAATAAATTGAAATTATTTATCTTCAAATGATAACAATACAAATGGAAACACTTGGCAGTTCCCTTGAATATATAATGAAGGATTACCCTCACACCCACATTTATATCCTGTAGTGTGCACAGCACTGTGAAAAGGCCAGGAAAGTGACAACTCTTTAATTAGTTAGCTCTCAGTGACAAATTAGGGAAACTTGCTCTGGAATCTGCAGGGAGGGAGGAGATGGTAGATTGGTTTAAAAGTCTCTCTCTCTCTTCTCTATTATATGTTTCACAAAGCATGAATTTTTATTTCATTGTTAAAGATGTACAAACCCAAAGAAATAAGATTCACTAAATACCATGCTAAAAACTAAATGAAGGGTTTTGCTTCATTTAGTACCTGGATCAACACTACTTTACCTATCAAGTTAGACCTGAAACCTCTTTTTACCAATTTCTCTTGTGATACAAGAAAAGCAATTAGAACCAACTACCAAATTTTATTCATCAGTACCCTTCATCATCAAGCTGTCTGAAAAATATTAAGTAATTTTCCTAAAATGTTACCCTGTAAGCATTTGTTCCTTCTTTCTGGAGTTATGACTCAAATTATTTATTGAATTACATCAAATGCCATACAGAATTTAGTAATGATAGCTGTATGCAATAATTACATGCTACATTGCCTCCATTGGAAACCATGGTAACTGATCAGTTACTGTTTCACCCTCCCACCATAGCTGAGAGTGGCACAGAGGAAAAATACACCCATCATCACATACAGTCAATCTGCAGATAACTATGGATGGAGGGTTATTTTATTTATAATTAAATGAAAATGCTGTTCTAATTATAGCCACATTTCCCCTGGGGATTGATTTATACATGCAATTATGAAAGAGAGTAAGGGGAGGGAGGGAATAAGAGAGGGAAAGGAAGACAGACCTAGAGAAATTAATAATATAGATATTTCAATAGTAATTTTATTTTCTTTTATAGGATGAGCCATAATGATAAGAAAAAAAAGTATTTCCATGGAAACCTATAAAACAACAATCAACCATGGTCTTGGTTTTCAGCCTTGGTTTCCTCAAGACATGGGCAAGACTTGAAGAATACTCCCTCTAGTCTCTTACATTTGAATTCCACTCTGAATCTTTCAGGATAAATCATCTATCTTTCCCTGGAACACATTATATGACAGGAGACTCACTCACTACTCATTTCCCTGCTGGATGTTGTCATTGACAGAAGGATTTTTAAAGTCCATAAATGAAAGCATGGTCTGTAAATTTGACCATTTCATCTTTATATTGCTCCATTTGGGACTATCCTAGACCATGCCAGGCTTACTCCTTTCATGGAACCTTTCTATTTAGTCTTCCTTCTACCTGGAATGCTCTTCCTCTGCTCTTTACATGGTTGGTTCCATCTTGTCACTCAGGATTTAGCTCCAATTTTATCTCCTCCAAGAATACATCTCTGACCACCTGACTCCCAGAATTAAACTATGTTTCTCCCCATCTCTCTTTATCATCTGGAGAGCATCTACCATCAATATTCTGAAATAATATTAACATGTGCTTATTGTTATGTATATTACCTATACATATAATGTATTGTGTACCATATAACCACCACACTGGTATCTCCTTGAAAATAGCCATGCTTGTTGATTGCTTGTAGATCTTCTTCTGTGAAGTGTCTATTCATTTCCTTAGCCCATTTGTCGATTGGATTATTTGCATTCTTGGTGTAGAGTTTTTTGAGTTCTTTATAGATTCTGGAGATTAGTGCTCTATCTGAAGTATGATTGGCAAAGATATTCTCCCACTCTGTAGGCTCTTTCTTCGCATTGCTGATAGTTTCCTTTGCTGAGAGAAAGCTTTTTAGTTTGAATCTATCCCAGTGGTTGATTCTAGCTTTTATTTCTTGTGCTATGGGAGTCCTGTTAAGGAAGTCTGATCCTAGACCAACAAGGTGAAGATTTGGACCTACTTTTTCTTCTATAATCTGCAGGGTCTCTGGTCTGATTCCGAGGTCCTTAATCCATTTTGAGTTTAGTTTCGTGCATGGTGAGAGATATGGGTTTAGTTTCATTCTGTTGCATATGGATTTCCAATTCTCCCAGCACCATTTGTTGAAGAGGCTATCTTTTCTCCATTGCATATTTTTGGCCCCTTTGTCTAGTATGAGAAAATTGTATTTATTTGGGTTTGTGTCCGTGTCCTCTATTCTGTACCATTGATCTACCTTTCTATTTTGGTACCAATACCATGCCATTTTTGTTACTATTGCTTTGTAGTAGAGTTGAAGATCTGGTATTGCAATACCCCCTGTTTCACTCTTCCTGCTAAGGATTGCTTTAGCTATAAGAGAAATGCAAATCAAAACCACCCTAAGATTCCATCTCACCCCAATTAGAATGGCGAATATCAAGAATACGAGCAACAACAGGTGTTGGCGAGGATGTGGGGAGAAAGGTACACTCATACATTGCTGGTGGGGCTGCAAATTAGTGCACCCACTCTGGAAAGCAGTGTGGAGATTCCTTAGAAAACTTGGAATGGACCCTCCATTTGACCCAGCTATCCCACTCCTTGGCCTATACCCAAAGGACTTAAAATCAGTATACTACAGAGATACAGCCACATCAATGTTCATAGCTGCTCAATTCACAATAGCCAGACTGTGGAACCAACCTAGATGCCCTTCAATTGATGATTGGATAAAGAAACTGTGGTATATATATACAATGGAATATTACTCAGCCATAAAGAATAATAAAATTATGGCATTTGCAGGCAAATGGATGAAATTGGAGAATATTATGCTAAGTGAGAGAAGCCAATCTCAAAAAGCCAAAGGACGAATGATATCACTAATAAGTGGATGATGACACATAATGGGGGGAGGGAAGGGTTAGTGTTAGGGTTAGAGTTAGGGTTAGGGAGGGGGGCAAGTATGGAGGAAGGAAGCACTGTATAGAGGGAAAAGAGGGGTGGGAGGTGTGGGGGGAAGGGAAAAAATAACAGAATGAATCAAACAACATTACTCTATGTAAATTTATGATTACACAAATGGTATGCCTTTACGCCATGTACAAACAGAGAAGCAACATGTATCCCATTTGTTTACAATAAAATTAAAAATAAAATTAAAAACAAAGAAAATAGCCATGTTTTTGTTCTCAACATTAATCTTAATGCTTAGTTCCTTCTCCAACACCCTATGTAATATTTCCCTTCCTCCCAAATAAAAGGTATAATATATTTGCCTTTGGTCTCATTCTGCTTAATAGTTTAAAGGTAAGTACACTTCAATAATAGGTACACAGAGGTACTCAATAAATACATAATAAAGCAAAAAATGAATTAAAATCATTAATCAATTAAATTTTAACAACCCTTTTTTCTAGTAGCATCCCTCCAAATACTTGAGGAAAATTACCCTGCCTTATTTGTGATACCTCTCAAAACCATACATTCATAATTTCTTCAATTCATTCTGTTGGACCTGTTTTTGACATCTCTTACTTAATGCTCCATCATGTCTCTCAGACCTGTCAGTTTATTCATATTTAATATTAAAATCTAGCATACAAAACTATTTAAGAGTTTTCCAGTATGAACTAACCAATGCATATATGGTTACTGACAGACATGACCAAAATAATGCCATGCTATGAGACCTGCTCAGACACTGGTCAACCAGCTAGCTTCCCAAAATATTATTACAACATTGGCTTTGTTAACCTGAGGTAGGTGTAATACAGTGCAGTCTTTCTCAAATGATACCATACAGATACGTCCTTTAGAATTCCTATCTCTTCTCAGTTATATTTCAATTCTGCTTTAAAATCACTGGCAATGAGGTAAAAGCAAATTTTGTCAATTCTATAGAAATGGTATGAAGCCTGAGATTCTACACCTCTGAAAATCTGGTGTATGGTCATAGTTTAAATAACAAAGATATACTGGAATGCTGAATTTGGAAAGATGAGACCTAAATATGAAATACAGCTTATATTTAATATGACTAATAACATTCAGAGAAGGAATTTCATTGACTTTCTCATATGTACAGATAAATATTAATTGTTTTGGAGAGTAGTCAAAAGAGCTAAATAAGATAATATAGTTGGCACATAAGAGGAATATAACAAATATTTTCTCAATGAATAGCCTACCAATGGAAGTTGGAGGCTTATATTGAGTGTATAGTCACAGATAAAAAGTTGGCATTTTTTTCATAGAAATGGCTTCTAAGCCAAATTTTCTTTCACTCAGAATTTGTACAGTTGATTTTTTTGAACCTAAATACAAGATTTAACATTTATAACTATTAAATTTCATCTTGTTAGCTTTGGCCAGAGTTCTAGCCTGTCAAGGTTGTTTTGAATTACAATTCAGTTACTCAGTATATTAGCTATTGCTCCAAGCTTTATGTCATCTGCAAATTTGATAAGTATGCCTTCTATGTCATTATACATATCATTAAAATTTTGAGTAGGACAAGACCAAGGGCAGAGATATTCTGCATTTTATTTGTTTTGAAGGAAGGAGTATATATAGGGTGGGGAGAAGAGCTTAAATTGTTTGAGAAACTATAAATTCACTTAACTGAATATCATCCAGTTCACATTTCTTCATTTTTCCCTACAAAGATTCCATAAAATATTTTGTGAAATACATTAATTAAATAAGACACATTAGGCCTATGGAATCTTCTCTTTTCATCTACAACTCAATGTTAAATAAAACAAAATTAGTTTGCTTGACTTTTTCTAAGTAAATGTGTGCTTTATCTCCTATTAATCATTGTTTTCTAAGCATTCAATCATAATTACAGGAAGCAAGAATTAATATAAGAATCAATGATAGCATATGTATTCTGTGACTGGAGACTAATTAAACATGTTTTCCAAAATTCTCAAAAGTGTGTTTATATTATCATATGCAAACATCTTTTCCTGTATCCTTGTAGATAATCTAGTTCTAAAGACAGATTCATTTAAAGCAGGTAGGCATGCCTCATTCCTCATACATCTTGGTGTTTAATTTCTTCTTAATAATTTCTATTCCACTCTCTATGCTTTTAGCACCATTCTCTTATAAATAAGTGTAAAACCTAACATAGGTATTTAGTAATTCTGGTTATGGCCTCTTCTACAATACATCTTTCTTTTGAAAATGCCCTTAAAAATCTAGACTAATAAAAGATCGTTTTTAGGCATCATATATTTTATAAATAGCTGCCTCTTCAGCAACATATCATACATCCCTGTCCCTCCTCAGTTATATTGCAGCTAGTTTTTAAAATGTATTTTTAACTGACAGACTACACTGTATGTTTCCATCCTGTGCAACATGATGTCTAAAGTATATACACATTATGAAATTGTTAAATTTAATTAATTAACAAATTCTAAATCACTGAAAGTGGATATAAAACCTTTCTTTCCCTCTTTGCAAGCATTTTTAGAATACTGATCTTTTTATTTTAAAAACTTGCTCTAATTTGATATTATAAAATTACACCATCCCCATTCATATTCATGTACAATTCATATACAGGGAATCAGTTAAAATAGTGGGAATCAATTTATTTAAGCGTCTATGATTTACAATCAAAACAATACAGACTGAATTATTTCCCACACATATGCATGAATGCACGTGCACACACACACACACACACACACACACACACACACACACTCAGGTTCTGTCAGGTTTCTTAGCTCTCCACTTGTCTTATCAGCCTTCCTTCATAGGTCCCTTTTCAGCAGCCTATGTGGCAAACATCAATGCTCTAGTTGACATGGCCCTTCCTGAAACCCAGTGATGCTGACCATGAGGGAACTGAGGTCAACACAAATTGCAAGTGCTTTTGAGCTACAGGTTCTAAACATGATTCATGCCAACATCAATAGAGAAAACCAAGTCATAGGGGTGTGTGTGTGTGTGTGTGTGTGCACACATGCATGCCATGCCCATGTATGAAGTGATTAAGTTAACTTCATTTGATGGCAAAGTAGAACAAACTAAATAAATGAAAATACCTATTTAACTGATTCATTCAATAAAAAATAATATGAATTTATATGAATAGGGAAAGTATAATTTTACAATGTGGGTTCCAGGAGGAATGGTGATTAGCCCAAGGTAACACAGCTAGTAAGAGGTAAAGCCTGCATGCCACCTCAGCTTAAGAGACTCCATAAATGATGGAGATCCAAGATACAAGCACTGGTGATACATAAGGAGAGAATGTAGAAGGGCAAGGGTGCCCAAGAATTTAGTATAATGTAGAGAAGAACACAGAGAATGGTGCTTTATTCTTTTTCAAAGTGCACTCATAGTCCTGATATTCCTTTATTTCTTAGTATCTCAAAGTTTTCCTGAGTTCTAAATTTTCCATCTAAAGTATAGAGGCCACAGGTTTGAGAAGGGCTAAGAAAATAATCTTGGATGATATACAGCCAGCAGTCACAAAACTATATGAAATTCCAATCACAACACAGTAGTATTTCATGGAATCTCCAGAAGCTGTCTTTGCCACTGCTCTCCCCTGGAGGCCCATGAAGCTGGGACAAGACAATGAAACCTCTCCTTACAGACCACAGAAGAACCAAATGCTTCCACCACCTTGCCTATCAAAAGAGTTGCATAGTCATGCCATATGATGCTTTCTTCTTTCTGCCTTCCCAATGTCTAGTGTACATTTTCCCTCTTGGTAGAAGCTAGATCACATGAAGAACACCAGCTGCAAGAGAATATGAGTAATGTAGTCTTTAACACTTCCATTTTTGGGTTACTGGAAGGCAACTAGAAGCAGGTTCAAATGATGTTGAACCAGACTGTTGTTTTGATACACAGTAGAGAAATACATTCTAGATTCCCATTACTTTTTTTCTTAGTACTGGGGATTGAACCCATTATCACAGAGCTACATCCTCAGCCTTTTTTTTTAATTTTTGGCTGGTTTTTAAGTTTCAGTCTTCCTGTCTCAGCCTCCTGAGTTGCCTGAGAGTATAGGCATGCACCACCATGCCCATTACCCTTTTTAAGAAATTTAGTTCACTCATGCAAACTCAAGCAATGTTCCTGAGTACATTCCCCAAGGAAAAATGTTCAAAATTGGTGCCATCTCAAAGTGTTTGTTCTCTTCTAATATTCTTACAGAGTAATGGATGCTCAGTGTATACATCATCACTTTTGTACTTCCCATACAGCTTGTTTTAACATCAATTAAGGGCTTCATTTTTTGTTTTGTTTTGTTTTTCATGTTTATAAAATATACCAGTGGTGTTGAAAGGACAGGCAAAGTGTTACAAAGAAAGAAATGGCAGAACTTTCAATTCCATAAAGCATCTCACAAACTCTCCTTTATTGCTAGCACAATCTGCTACTGGCTTCAAAAACAATAACTGCATCTTTTCATTTTGCTCTCTTAAAAATATTTACCCCTGTTCCCAAGGAGACAAATTTTCATTTTTTCTTATGCTTTCAAGAATTTATTAATCTCAGAAGTCAATTATTAGAAGCAAAAGGATATCAGTGAAAGAAAACATGAAGTATAGATCTGGGAGATAAATGAGCAGAAGGAAACTCAAGGGTATTTTAAAGTTATTACTGATTCCTTCTCCAGAGTGAAAACCAAAGGTTTACATTCCTATATTAAAGCTTTGAGGTAACATTAAAATATTGTATTTTTATGTGTACAACTGAAGAAGCTTTGTGTGGCTGAATTCTAAAATTACCACTAAAAAGGAGATTTGTGCTTTAAGGGTCTTACTTGCCTCTATTTATATCCTAAGATAATCTTGGTGAATGACACTGTTCTAAAATATATTTTTCCAGTTATAATTGTTAACATATAATTTTCCAGATATAATTGTCGTACTAAAAATTGCACATGGGGCTGAGGAGATAGCTCAGCTGGTAGAGTGCTTGCCTCTCAAGCACAAGGCCCTGAGTTCAATCCCCAGTACCGCAAAAAAAAAAATAGCACGCAAATATACAAAATTTGTTATGTTTGTACTTATGCATACATTCATGTTGCCATCACCCAATCCAGGCAATGAACACTATCTATCACCTCCAAAAGTTTTCTCCTGTATGTCCCTTTCTGGTTTTATGTGTATGTGTGTTACAAATGCAATAGGAGATTTACCCTGCTAAAAAAATTTTTAAGTACATAATACTTTATTAACTATAAGCACAATGTGTACAGCAGATAATACACTTGTATTTTTATGCATCTACTCATATGACCCCATAGTGAGTGAGTGCCTGCAGGTAGAGCACTTGCTTACCCTTTGAAGGTAAACAGAGTTGGCCATGCCTTGTGATTTGACCAACCCATTTCTTATTACTTGGAACTAACCATGAAATGAGTAGAATACTACCTTATCTTTCTCCACTATGATTACAGATATGAGGGAAAATAAGAATGACAGAGGAAGCATAAATGGAAATCTAAACTTCATGACAGAGAGAGGCTGAGAGCGCAACTGTTTTGAGGTGTTCTCTGATCAATGTCATTTAATCTGCCACCCTCTATCTGTGGATAAGTCCATAATTCCCATTCTTTATACTCTTGCTTGACTCTGGATCCTTCTCAGAATACTTAGCCTAGAGAGAAAAACAGGAAAGCAACTATTGTGATGTGGAAAGTGGTCATTACCTAAAAGACATATCATTTAAAGCACTAGAGGCATTCCAGAGAGAGGTTATTACACATGCATGAATGTAAAACCAGTCATTTCCCCCAAATTACATCTCCCTGATATTACATTCCTTATACATTTTTTCATACTACATGTTCTATCAATAAATAGACCTTGAACAATAAAGTACTATTCAAGAAAGACCTGTTAGCCTAAACCAGTGGATCTACAATATCAGAATCACCTGTAGAGTTTGTCAAAACCTAGATTGCTGATCCCCACCCATAGAGTTTGGGATTCAGTTGATCTGGGGTAGAGCCTGGACATTCAGTTCTAACAAATGCAGGAGTAATGCTGATGCTGCTGGTCTAAGGGCCTCATTTTGAGAATCACTGCTCTACCAATACTAGTTTTAGATCTGTGCATCTCAATTCTTATTCCACATTACAATCATCTGGGGAAGTTTCCAAAATAAATTCTGAGGCTCTATCCCACATCAATTAAATTAAAATTCTGAGGAGATGTCCCCTGCCTCAGGATCTTTTGCTTGTAGTTTTTAAATATTCTTTGGGTGATTCTAGGCTGTAGGCAGTTTGAAAATACTTGTGCTAGATACATATCAACCAATTTCAGCTAAAATAATAAGATTTTAAAGAGGGAAATACATTTGACCTAGATTCAGTAATTAATCCTTGGGCATGTACCCTTACATTTGCAAGTGATAATACATGGATAATTTATGGAAATCACTAATATACACCTAAAGGAAAAAAATGGAAATATAACTTTAAAAATGGAAAATAAAACACTTCTACTCACACAGGAATGAATTTTGGTAGCTTGGGTTAGG
The DNA here is from genome assembly GCF_902686455.1 of Sciurus vulgaris. NCBI lineage: Eukaryota > Metazoa > Chordata > Mammalia > Rodentia > Sciuridae > Sciurus > Sciurus vulgaris. The sequence continues at coordinate 119,601,734 of NC_136471.1, read as the reverse complement.
ACTTCCAGCAGCAGCATTATAGGAAATGGTATATACATAGATTGAAGCAAAGATGAGTGCTTGCCTAGCATGTGTGAGGCACTGAGTTCTATTCTCAGCACTGTTTTTCTACTTTGTGATTTTAATTGAACATTTTTATGTGATTCTTTTTCCATACATTTTGGCCTGAAGAAAGACATGGTTCTAACTCAGGATTGATTGTTTCTTTTCTGTAAGGGATAAGATTAAACATTTTTGCCTTTGTAGATCATACAGTCTCAGTTAAAACTTCATAACTACTCAGTTCTGCCATTGTAGCACCAAAGAGGTTAAAGGCAATATATAAATTGTTCAGCATGGCTGTGTGTCAATAAAACTTTATTTATAAAAATTTAGTGTGCCAGATTTGACATATACACTATAGTTTTCTTAGCCATTATTCTTTTTTAAATTTATTTTTATTGTAAACAAATGGGATACATGTTGTTTCTCTGTTTGTACATGGAGTAAAGGCATACCATTTGTATAATCATTTACCTAGGGTAATGGTGTTTGATTCATTCTGTTATTTTTTCCTCCCCCCCACCCCTCCGACCCCTCTTTTCCCTCTATACAGTCCCTCCTTCCTCCATTCTTGCCCCCTCTCCCCCATTATGTGTCATCATCCACTCAGCCCTTATTCTTAACCAAGAGTGATCCAAGTTTCTTGATTGAGATTTTTATGAAAAAAATATCTTTTAAACATTCATATCCCCACGTAGCACCTAGCACAAAACCATGCATGCACAGGCACTCAATAAATATTTGTTGATGGAATGACCAATACATATACTCTAATACTTAGTGAGTGCCTATTTTTTCAAGTCACTGTTATGAGTATTTGATAAATATATCAGAGAACAAAACAGATGGAAACCACTTTGATAGAGGGGCTTACAATCTACAAACCTCAAAATCATACAGCAAGACTATATAAATTTATATTTATGCCATAACAAATTACCACAAACATAGTAGCTTGAATCAACACAAATATATCACTTATCTGTTCCATACATGAGAAATCTTACCTGAGCCTTACCAGACTTAAATTAAGGTGTTATGAGGGCTGTATTCCTTCTGGAAGATCTAGTGGAAGATGTATTTCCTTGATCATTTTATGGTTCTTGGCAGATTCTAGTTCCTTTAACAGAGCAGCTCCCTATATTTCAAATGTAACAATGTGCCATTGAATTGTTCTGCTGCCATCTTTCTCTCTGACTATAGCCAAGAAAAGATCTCTGATTTTTAAGGACTCATATAATTAGATTGGAACTCCTTGATAATCAAGGATAATCTTCCTATCATGATGTCCTTAACCTTAGTCACATCTGCAAGGTCCCTTTTGCCATTTAAGGTAACATGTTCACAAACTCTGGAGATTAAGACATGGAAATCTTGCTTGGGGGGTATTATTCTTTCTAGATTAAATATCATCATGCAATTTTTATATTAAATATAATGAACATGATCTTTTCCAGTGGACTATACTTCTAATGATTCAATATAATATGTAAATTAAATTTGTTTTAAACATGTGTGACAATCCATTCATATTAGAACAAATTACACTTGTCCCATCCTTGCACAAACCTATAAACTCAGACTTCCTGATTCTTCAGCCAGTTGTAAATAATGCCAGTGCTGTTTCAAAAATACTTACCTAACATTAAAAACAGTCCTTTTATCATATATCCTATCTCCATTTAGATCACATACTTTTCACTGAATCTTGACTGAAAAAATAAGCTTCCTACAGTCCAGTGGACTGATGTTTTGTTCCAGGACTTGCCTTGTTTTCCCAGGTCACTTGACTTGCCCTCTGTCTTATCTCCCCATTCTTTAATTTTTGCTGTGTTGAGGATTGAACCCAGGGCTTTGCATATACTAGTGCTCTGTCACTAAGCCCCTACTCTACCTTGTTTTTTTCTAATCTTCCTTTCAGTCCCTTTACACTGACTAGCATGTTAGCTGAAAGGTTGCCAAACTCCCTGAGCTACCAATTCCTCCTACTATGCTTATGTTCCATAATTGACCATGTCTTCCTCCAACTGATGTGTACAATGTCCAACCATAACCCAAGGAGCTCAGTTCCAGGAAAGCTGCTTCCTGGTATGCCCAACTTTTTACTGATTAATGATACTACCTGTACTGGCCCAAGTTCCCCTAAGCCACTGACACTTGATCTGCTCGTCATTCTAGCTATTCAGCCCTAGGCCTATCCTTAAAACTGCCTAGCTCCAAAATCCAACCGTATGTGCATTCTTTGTCTTTCTTCATGGCCCACCATTCACTTATGCTCAAACCTTGGAGAAATTTTCAAATTCACTCTGCCTTTATGTCCCATTTTTAATCATCATATTGTACTTATTACCCTGAGACAAAGAATACGGAAGGAGAATTTGGCTTGGCAGGGAAAATTTTGTTTTAGAGGAAAAAACCCACTTTTCACGTCCAAGAAATCCTTTCAGAAATCCTTGCCAATGAAGTACCCTCAGGCAAGGGATAAAGTTTCTTCATAATTTCTGGAATGAAAGGAAACTTCCATGGAGGTTTAAAAGTACTCATTGAAATAGAAAGGATATTAGTCTTGGAGTTTTAAAGTCCTAATTTCTTATCCAGGCTCTTCTGCCTTCTTTAACCATTTTTTCAAATAGGAAATGCAAATACTGTCTACCTCATGGGGATGTTGTAAAAATTAAATGAGATAATGAGTATGAAAGCACTTTGTGAACTGCACTTGTCAGCTGTTATCATGATTATCCAACTAATACCCCCTCTCTCCACTGCAGCAAATTTTATAACTGTTCAGGGTTCTGGATGATTATTTTAATGCTAGTTATTCAGATTCATTCAGGAGACTATTTACTTTTATCATGGTAGCAGAGGTCATTTTAGTGTAATCCTATCCATCAAGTTTCAGTTTGGACAGACTTAAGTCTAATTGAATCTGCCAATATTAGGCTTGGCTCTACTTAAAGATTCGTTCAACCACCTTCTCTGAAAGTACAAGCCAAAATTTGTGCATAGTTGTATCATAAGTCATATAAAAGATGCCAAAAGCAGTCAAGTCTTTTGAGTCAGCCTCTGGTTTCTAAGACTGAATTAGCCTCTTCTTTTATTTTCCATCATATGTTGCCAAAATTTTATAGCATTTATAACATGACATTGTAATGGTGTGTTTAACCTTCCTGCACAGCAATTGTGAATTACTCTAAAGTAGAGATTTAGCATTTGTACACAGCAGATAACTAAAATATGTTTATTGAAGAGAAAGGGAAATACAAGAATACAACCTACAGGGGAAATCACCCCTAAGAGAGCTACATTGCTCTAGCATACTTTAGGTATTCAGGTATTTCAAATAAAGGAAAATAAAGAAAAACCATTTTCTCCAAAATCTCCAGTTAACCTTTGTACAGCAGGTTTAAATGCTGGTATCATTTGTTTGCAAGCGGAATGCAAATTGATTATTCTAAACCCTTCACATTAGAATTTTTTTATTTTTTTGCAGTGGAGGTGATCAAACCCAGGAACTTGCACATTCTCAACAATTGCTCTACCACTGGGATACATCCCAGCCCGAACACATTAGAGGTATATGAAAATAAAATACATTTTACTGAACCTTATAGCCCCTAAATAAGAGGTCTTATATCCCTTTGATTAAATGCAAAAATGTGCTGAGAGATGCATTTTTGACAGCACTGATACCATTGGAATACACGAGCCTCCTGAGTGAGGTGAGAGGTCTGGGTTTCAAAGACTACCACACTACACCTTGCTTTTATGTGTCTCAAATGTTGAAATGTACCCTTCAAGGTCTTGCTGAAGTGCAGATTCTAATGCAGTTGGCCTGGGCAGAGTCTTGAGAGTCTACATTTTTAACAAATTCCCAGGTGAGGCCCAAAATGCTGATATATAGAACATATATGGAGTAAAAAAGTTCTATCTAGTAGATATTGTAAATAAGAAAATTCACCATCAATGAAATTTCTAAAGTAAACTTCAACTATATTTCCCTTATGCCAGTGGTTATGGACATTTTCTTTATTAACACCTTTTACTTAAGAGAGTAATTTCTCTTAGTAAACAGCCTTGAAACACTGGACCTTTCAGTTAGTCCAAATTAACTCACTATGCAAAATGTGGCTCTTGCAATGATTAAGAAGTGATAATGTCCTTAGCAGATAAGCTAAATTATGTTTAATCTATACTTTTACTTTAAAAGATCATTTTACTATGACTCAATTTACATGGGGGTTCTCAGAGATATTCCTGAAAGTATAGTCTGTGAGCAATGTAAAGCATAGAGTTCAGAGGCACCACCCACCCAAAAACAGAACTGAAATGCCCATCACAAGTGAATGTAAAAGGGACTCTCATCATATCTGAGCACTGCATACTAACAAGAAAGCTCTTGGAATAATTTAAGTGATCAAGAAAGCCAATCCAGACAGCCTCTGTAATGACAAATTGAAGAAACTTAAAAGTAAAAGAAGCTGTGTTTTCCAGGGCTTGCCATATTTGATTTTAGCTGTGCCCTAGAGTCTAAAATTGCATCCTCATCAACCCATTCTCCAAACCACTAACATCACCTGTTTTGGCTAAGAATTCAAGAGGATTCAAGAGTGTAATTTTTACACTACATGATAGAAAAAAGCTATAGTCTTTAGACACCAAAAATTTTAACATGGTAATATTCAAAATCTGTAGATCCTCACATTCAATTTGGAAGTTTTTCCACTGATTTCCCCCCTCACTAATCTCTTTTGTTTTCTTTCCTCCCTGCCTTAATTAGTTGATAAACTATAATAAATTTTATGAGAGAAATCATATTTATCTTAAATGCACTAAAAATAAGTTACTATTTAATTCTGTGAAGAATCCTGTGTAAAGAAACAAATCCTTCCTTGTGAACAATCATCCTCAAATACCTGCTACCTTACATTTTTCAAGTTCTTGTTATTTTAAAGCAGAATATATATGTATTTTCACTGCATGCATAACTATAAGTATCTCTCTTTTGTTTAATACAACAAAGGGAAACCAACATCTGTGGGATGGGGACGTATCTGAGGCTAGCAAGAGCAGGAGCTAGCTACCAGTAGCAGGGCTAAAAGTGGAAAGGGAGAGATCCATTACCAATAACCAAGAAGACTGGTGGTTATAGGAAAGGAACATTGTACCCTTTAATGCAGTAGTATATCCACTTCCCTCCCACTGGCCAAACCCAATACTGATTGATGATATCCATAGAAGTCAGAATCCTAAAGCACAAACCAGGACAGAGAAGCATGGAAATGAAACTTGTGAGCCCAAAATGTGCACCTGGAAGTTTGGCACATATAAAGAGTATACAGGAGATAAAATAAATAAGGAAATGTTCACTTACTGAATGTTGAGACTACCAATCCTATTCTAGTAGTCAGCTCCAGAATGTCAGCAGCCAGACTCTGATACTTCAGGGAAGAAATTGGATGGTTCATCTCTGAGAAATTAAAAAGAATTTAAAAACTAATTTAAAATTTGAATATAAAATTGAGAATAAAATCCTCAACTGTAAAGTAAAAAGACAAATGGAAAATGAAAAGAAATTATGAAAAAAGTAGAATTAACATGAATAAGAGTAGTAGAGTTTCAGAGAGATAAGAGAAAATGGAGGAGAGGAAATCATCAAAAAAAAAAAAAAAAAAAAACTAAGAACACTCTCCAGATGGATTTCCAGATTGAAAAAATCTTTCCAACATATATAGCACAATAGATTAAATTAGGCTCTCACCAAAAACACATTACCATGAAATTTAAGAACACAGTGACAAAGCAAAGATACCAAATGGGATAAAATCAGGTCATATACAAAGAGTGAGAAACAATGCTATCTCTGACTTTTTTTTAATTATTATTTTTTAATTTTTACAGACTGCATTTTGATTCATTGTACACAAATGGGGTACATCATTTCATTTCTATGGTTGTACATGATGTAGATTCACACCAATTTTGTAATCATACATGTACACAGGGTGATGATGTCTGTCTCATTCCACCATTTTTCATATCCCCACTCCCTCTCATTTCCTTCTACATAATCTAAATGGAGGAACTTTAGATCATCTCTGACTTTTTAATGGCAATATAAGAAGCCAGAAGGCAAGGAAGCAATGCCTCCAAAATTCTGAAGGAATGCAATATCCAAGTGATAATTGTATAATTGTATTCAGCTAGACTATCAATTAAATAAGGACTCTGTCAGATATGTAAGAATTCCAAGTTTTATTTCTTAGCATCTCTTTCTCATTTAGCTACTAAAATAAGTGTTATACTAACATGGAGGGTATAAACCAGAATAGAGGGAGAAATAGGATGCAAGGAACATGGAACCCAGACAAAGATATCCCAGATTTCTCCATACACGCTAGGCTTGGAAGAAAAACTAGTCCAATTTGGAGAGATTTCTTCAAAGAAAACTTTAAAAAAATACCTAATAATTATGAATGCATTAAGGAAATTTTAAATAATTAGGGGAAGGAGTCGAGTTTTCAACAAGAACGTGGAATATTAAGTAATCATAATACAAGACCAATTATTATTGTAAGAGAAAAATATTTTATAAGAAAAAAAGACATGATATATAGCTTAGTTACAGATAATGTTCTCATACTTGTGCTGATGTAAACACTTAAGACTGCACTAATTTGCATTATTCTCTAAATATATTGGGAGGACAGAATGCTAGGAAGTCTGTGTGTGGAAGGTGAATAAAGAGAACCAAATCAACATCTTCCTCTTTGGGTTATCAGTGAAGAATATTCAAACCTGGGAAGAAGTAGAAATAAAAGAAAATAGAGATAAATACTCAAAGATATAGATAAGAGATTATTGTATTTTTCTATAAAAATTTGAACAAAATTAATATGTGAAAATATACTTCTTCCTGCCTTAAAAAAAGGAATATGGCTTCATAATTTAAATTAATTTTAAAATATAAATTTCAAAAATTTAAGGTTAAATACTAAAAAGAATGTATTTGTCATTTTAGATATGTAACAGCTTACAAAGTACAGCATGCTATTTCTTTTTTTAAAATGATTTTTTTAAAATATGTTTACCTGCAAAGGGAAATATTTGATATTCTAATTGTTTCACAGAATATGATTAAACAAAATGTTAGCCTTAAAGCAAATGATTTTGATAATTTGGTTTAATAAGAGCGTGAATAAAGAATTTAGATGCATCTTTGAGAATTTCTAAATTTCTACCATATTAATCCTAGAAGTATGTTTAGATTATTATGACTTGAAATTCTTCTTAAAAGTTCATACTAAGCTGGGCATGATGGCACACTCCTGTAATCCCAGTGGCTTGGGAGGCTGCAGTAGGAGGATTTCAAGTTCAAAGCCATCCTAAGCAAAAGTGAGGATCTAAGCAACTCAATGAGACCCTGACTCTAAATAAAGTACAAAAGAGGGCTTGGGATGTGACTCAGTGGTTGAGTGCCCCTGAGTTCAATTCCCAGTACACACACAAAAAAAGCTTGTATTATCCCAAATGATGAAAATTGTAAATTTTATCTTCTAAAACTGACTTTCTTTGTCAAGACTTTGATGAACAGTTTCTAGCAATGACATTTTCTCAGGACAATTTGAAGACTGTCAGAAATCCCAATTAAGTTCTGCTGCTTCAACATGTCAACACTACAGCACATCAACAATGTGATTTTTCTGCTCTGTTTTGTGTAATGTCTTTTGAAATATATACTAGGAAAAAATTTATCTTATTCAGTTCACTGTTACTCTGGGGAAAAAACAAGGGAATCTGGCTACATATTGTGTTTAGGGACTGGATGAAAAATGAGAAGTATGCTAAGAGAATATAAAGTTTACCTGTAGTTTGTTTATATAGTAATTTGAAAATATTATGTAGCTACTTAGTTTAATAAGGCAAAATGAATAAGAGAACCAAAGTAGAAACATTATCATAAATTCTAAATCAAAAGGTGAAAAAATAGTATCAGGCTATTTCACTCACATTTTATATTTATTTACTAATCTTGAAAACAAGTCTGTAAAATAAACACTATTACTGTAATAATCTATTTTACAGGAAATGAAGCTGTCATGACAAAGTAAAGAAATCCTCCCTGTTGGAAAGTTGTAGATTGACAGAGTAAACCCAAACATCTTTGAGCAAAATCCATCTTTTTAGGTACTATTCTGAAAGATTTCACATTTAAATTGTAACTAAATGATGGTATTCAAGTGGATTATATTTATGTGTTAAAAAACATATGATCGATTGATTTCCCCTCATTCGTATTCTAATTCAATATTATCATGCATTTTCTCTGGTGTTTGTGATCTAGTACCAATCCAGTTTTCTTTCTCAAAAAGGAAAATAGAAAAAAAATCCTCTTAATCTTAAAATGTTACCAATCATGAAATATTACCAAAATAGTGACTTCTGGTTTATACTAAATGCACTTTATTTTATTTACCACTTGGAGTTATAGAAGTTTTGACAACCTTTTTTATTTTTTACACTGAGACAGGGTCTCAATAAGTTGCTTAGGGCCTCACTAAGTTGCTGAGGCTTGCCTTGAACTTGCAATCCTCCTGCCTCAGCTTCCTGAGCCACTGGGATTACAGATATGTGCCACAACGTCTGGCTCAGGACAAATTCCTGTCTACTTAGTCTAGTTACTCTGAGTTCATCTATCTATGTCCTGGATATTTCCTTGCAAATATAGTGACCTTACATAGTTATGGTATTTAAGCATTAAATTTAGTACTGAACTTCTTATCAATCAAGTCATAAGTACATTAGGGTTACCTAATCTTTAAAAGTTAGGTGCTTTTACAAAGCTGGAGGCATCATCATACCTGACTTTAAATTACACTACAAAGCTATAGCAACAAAAACTGCAGAAAAACATATACCAATGGTATAGAATAAAAAACAAAGAGACAAATCCACACATCTACAATCGATCATCTTATCCTTGAAAAAGGTGCAGAAAACATACAGTGGAGAAAAGACAGCCTCTTTAACAACTAGTGCTGGGAAAACTGGTTATCCACATGTAGAAAAATGAAACTAGACCCTTATATCTCACCCTGCACAAAAATAAATTCAAAACAGATCAAAAACCTAGGAATTATACCAGAAGTTATGCAACTCCTAGAAGCAAATGTAGGGTCAGCACTCCAGCATATAGGCAATTACTTTATCAATAGGACTCCTAAAGTTCAGAAAATGATGCCGATTTAATAAATTGGTTGTCATCAAATTACAAAGCTTCTGCACAGCAAAGGAAACAATTAGGAATGTGAAGAGAAAACCTACAGAATGGGGGAAAATATTTGCTAGCTACTCTTCTGACAGAGGATTAATATTTAGAATATATAAAAAGTACTCAAAAAACTCTAACAAAATCAAACAATCTAATAGGCAAATCAATTAAACAGAAACTTCTCAAAAGAAGAAATATAGTCAATAAATGTATGATAAAATGTTTAATATCATTAGCAATTAGGGAAATTCAAAACAAACCTACACTGAGATTTCATCTCACACCAGTCAGAATAGCACTCATCAAGAATAAAAACAATCATAAATAAATGCTGGAGAAGATGTGGAGAAAAAGAAACACTTTTATATAGTTGATGGGATTGTAAATTAGTACAACCACTATGGAAATCTATATAAAGATTCTTCAAAAGACTAGGAATGGAACCACCATATGACCCAGTTATACCACTCCTCAGTAATTATCCTGAAGAATTAAAGTCATCATACTACAGTGATACATGCATACTCCTGTTTACAGCTGGAAAATTCATAATAGACAAATTATGGAACCAATCTTGGTAGTCATCATGGAGGAATGAATAAAGAAAATGTGGTATATATCATAATGGAGTTTTATTCAGCCATAAAGGAAGACGAAATTATGTCATTTTCAGGAAAATGGATGGAACTACAAACCATTGTGTGAAGTGAAATAAGTCAAATTCAGAAGGTCAAAAGTCTAATATTTTCTCTCACATGTGGAAGCTAGGAAAGAAGAAAAGGTGAAGGTGAACCTAATGGAAACCAAAGGGAGATCAGTAAAGGAAAGGGACCAAGTGGTAGGAGGTGAGGAAGGAGAAGGAAAGTGCTGGAGTGTGATACTGGCCAAATTATATTGTTATATTTTGTGCATGTACTAAATATGTAACAACAAATTCCATCATTATGTACAAATATAATGCACCAATAAAAAATGTGTGAAAAAAAATGACACTTTAAAAATTTCTATTCAGCCCAGGATTTAACAGCAAGTACTCCATAAGAGACCCTGGCCCATGATGCCTCATTTGTAGGGTCTAACCCATAACCTACTTTATACATAATACTCCTCTGTTAAAATCCTGAAGTGTTATGTTCAGACTTTCTCCAAATTTTCACATAAACAAATATATGTGTAAATAGTAAATAGTACTATTGTCTTTTTTCTTTAATACTGAAATCAATTATTCCTGTCCTCTTCCATACCTAACCTCAGTTAAGAACTTCATCCTAAGTAGGTACCTCAAGAATCCTTCCCAAATATTTTGGTATGTTGGTGCTTCTGAAACAAAATACGTAAGATGGAATAATTTCTTAACAAAAGTTTTTTCACAGTTATGGAAGGTAGAAAGTCCAAGATCAAGGTACTGACATCTGAAGAATGCTTTCTTGTTATGTCCTCAAATGACAAAATGTGGAAGGACAAAGGAGATGAATTCATGTCTTCACAATGGCTTAAGAGCATAATGGAGAACCACCACTGCAAGACCTATTTATAGTTTCATTAATCCGTTAGACCCAATTCGCTAACATACTTGCATTACAGATTAAGTTTCTAACACATTAACTTTAGGGACAAATCTGACAACTATCACGTTGTGATCAATATTGTAAAGGAAGGAAAATATTTCTGGGATTCCATGTAGAATGACTTTATCATCTAGATCACAAATAAAATATAGGGAATCAAATGACATCATTAACAGTTTCTTTAAGAGAATTTTCAACAATAAAGATATGCTTTCTTATTTCCTTTTTCAAAAACAGCTTTACTGAGGTATAATTGATGGATAAAAACTGTACATTTTAATGTACAGATTGTTGAATTTGGAAATATTTCACACTCCTTTGATACCACCATCACAATCAACAAAATAAATACATCCATAACCTCCAAAAGTTTCCTTATTTCTCTTTGTGGTTCTGAGTACGTGTAAACACACATGCACATGTGGGCAGTAAGAATACCCTATGTACAAGTATGATTACATGAATGGTATGAATCTACATCGTGTACAATCATAGAAACAAAATATGTATGCCATTTGTGTACAATGAATCAAAATGCAGTCTGTAAAAAATAAAAGAGATCACAACAGTAGATATACTTTCTTAACAAATTTTTAGTGCATAATACCATATTGTTAATTATATACAGGCAACAAAAGAAAAATATAGACAAGATTATAACATACTAAAAAGATTTAGCACATTAAAAGAAATTATTAACAGAATGAAGAGGCAAACTGTATATTGGGAGAAAATATTTACAATTTATCTTATAAAGGGTGAATATCCAGAGTAGATGTTTTAACTACTGCAATTTGATGTCATAAATAAATAATAACAATTTTAATAATAGGCAAAGAAGATATCCAGATATTTCTCTGAAGAAAACATAAATGACTACAAGGAATATGAAAATAACCCCCAAATAACTAAACATTACGAAAATGCAAATCAAAACCACAAGGAGATATCGCCTCATACCCAATAGGAAGGCTATCATTAGAAACAAACAAAAAATAAGCATTTTGAAGGACATGGAAAGATAGGGACCTACATTCATAGTTGGTGAGAATGTAAAATGTAGGCACTATGAAAGTTAAAAAAAAAAAAAAAAAACAAGCAAAAAAGTGATCCAGCAGTCCAACTTCTGGTCATATATCCAAAAGAACTGAAATAAGGACTTCTTAAAGTACTTTATTAGGACATTATATTTATACATAGTAGTTGGGTTCATTTTGACATAATCACACATGCATGGAATTTAATTTGCTCCATTTCAGTCCTTGGTGCCTCTCCTTGCCCTTCCCTTCTCCCTCACCGATGCCCCTTCCTCTACTCTACTTGTCTTCCTTCTATTTATTTATATACTTATTTTTATTTTTTTCTATATATACATAAAGGCAGAATTCACTATAGTATATTTATATATGCACATAGCATAATTTTTGTCAAACTCATTTTGAATTTCTTCTCCTTTCCCGTCACTCCTCCCTACCCCTCAATCTCCTTCTATTCAACTGATCTTCCCTCTATCCTAATGATATCTGACAACTTCCCCATTTTCTCCCTTACTTTGCTCTATTTTCTGCATATGAGAGAAAACACTCCACCCTTGATTTTCTGAGTCTGGTTTATTTCACTTAGCAAGATGTTTTCCAGTTCCATCCATTTACTGGCAAATGCCATAATTTCATTCTTCTTTATAGCTGAGTAAAAGACCATTATGTTTATATAGTGTATATAAAAATAATATATAACATATGCATAATACACATACATAATACATATATACATATACATAATACAATATGTATACATGTGTTATGTACATATACATATTTTCCCACATTTTCTTTGTTCATTTGTTTGTTGAAGGGCACCTGGCTGGTTCCATAACTTGACTATTTTGAGCTGCACTGATATAAACACTGATGTCCCTGTATCACTATAGTATCCTGATTTTTGTTCCTTTGAATAAATGTCACAGAGTGAGATATCTGGGTTGTATGTGATTGTTCTATTCCTAGTTTTCTGAGGAATCTCCATACTGCTTTCCAGAGTGATTATACTAAATTGCAGTATTACCAACAATGGCTGAGTGAACTTTTCACCCCACATCATTGCCAGAATTTATTATTATTTGTATTCTTGGTAACTGCCATTCTGACTGGAGTGGAATGAAATCTTACTGTAATTTTGATTTGCATTTGCCTGGTTGCTGAAGATTTTGAACATTTTTTTCATATATTTGTTAGTCATTTTGTTTCTTCTTTTGAGAAATGTCTGTTTACTTCATTTTCTGATTGGGTCGTTTGTGTCTTTATGTTGATTTTTTGAGTTCTTCATATAGTCTGGATATTAATACCCTATCTGAGGAGCAGGTGGCAAATACTTTCTCACATTCCAAAGTCTCTCTCTTTATGTTTTGGTTTCCTTTGCTGTGCAACTTTTAAAATTGTTGTCATCCACTTATTCTGTTTTATTCCTTGAGCTTTTTGGGGTCTTGATAAGGGAGTCTGTATTTGTGCTAATATTTTGAAGTGTTGAGCCTATGTTTTCTTCCAGCGGTTGCAAAGTTTCTGATATATTCATAGGTCTCTGATCCTCTTTAAGTTGTTTTTTGTGCTGGGCAAAAGATAGGTATCTAAGTTCATTCTTCTACATATAGATAACAAGTTTTTCTAGCACCAGTTGTTAAAAAGACTATTTTTTTTCTCCAAAATATGTTTCTGGCACCTTTGTTGAGTATCCAATGATTACATTTCTGTGAGTCTGTCTGTTTTCTATTCTATTCAATTGGTCTTCATGTCTATCTTGATACTGATACCATACTTTTTTGCTACTACAACTCTGTAGTATAATTTGAGATTGGGTATTTGGATGTCTCAGCATCGTTTGTCTTAATTAGCATTGTTTGGCTATTCTGGGTGTTTTATTCTTCCAAATGAATTTTAAGACTATTTTTTCTAGTTCTGTGAAGAGTATATTTTCAATCTTCCTCTAATTATTCCATGAAATAGAAAGGGAGGGTATACTTCCAAATTCATTGTGTGAAGCCACTATCACCTCTATACCAAAACCAGATGAAGACACATCAAGGAAAGAGAACTGTAGATCAAGATCCCTGATTAACATAGATGTTAAAATCCTTAATGAAATATTGACAAATCACATTTAAAAACACATCAAACAGATAGTGTACAATGATCAAGTGGGTTTAATCCCAGGGGCTCAAGGTTGGTTCAAATCAGTAAATGTGATTAACCACAAAAAATAGAAGGACAAGAATGACATGATCATTTCAATAGATTGAGGAAAAGCCTTTGACAGGACCCAGCACCCATTAATTTTAACAATGCTGGAGATACTAGGGATAGAAGGAAATTACCTAAACATTATAAAATCTACATACAATAAATCCAAAGCCAACAACATCCTGAATGAAAAAAACTGAAAGCATTTCCTCTAAAGTTAGGAAAAAGACAAGGATGTCCATTCTCACCAGTCCAATTCAATATAGTTCTTGAAACTCTAGCCAGAGTAATCAGGCAAGAGAAGGCAATCAAAGGATACAAACAGGAAAATAAGTCAAATTATGTCTGTTTACTGATGACATGTTCCTGTATCTAGAAGACCCAAAAAGCCCCATCAGAATCCTTCTAGTACTGATAAACAAATTCAGTAAAGTAGCAGGATACAAGATCAACATACAAAATCAGTAGTTTTCCTATACTCCAATAATTAACCTGCTGAGAAAGACATCAGACAAACTATCCCATTCACAATAACCTCAAAATTCAAATACTTAGGAATAAATCTAGCCAAGCTAGTGAAAGACCTCTTCAATGAAATCTATAGAACACTGAAGGAAGAAACTGAAAGACTTGGTAGATGAAAATACCACCCATCTTCTTGGATAGACAGAACGAATATTGGTAGAATTATCATATTACCAAAAGTGTTATACAGATTCAGTGCAATCCCCATCAAACTACCTATGTTTCTATTTCTACTTTATAAACCATATGTAAGGTTAAGGACATAATACTTTTGGAACCTCAAAGAAAACCAACGGGTCTTGCAGTCAGAAGGCTTGAATTTCAGATTGCAATTGTTGCTACCAGGAACCACAAGGTAGTCTATCAAAGTCAGCTTCCTCACATACAAAATATGGATAAAAGTACTTTTTCCAAATATTAGTATGAGAATTGAATCAGCCAACATATGTAAAACATATAGAACAATGCCTAATATACAATAAGCACAATGTAAGAATTAGTGTCACCTGTGTATTACTCAAACATCAAATATCCATCAGCTAGGATAATTTTCAGGTGTAGAATTTAATTCCCTATAAATTCACCTTTTAGTAAAATGAAGACAAAAAGCACAGAACTCATGCCATGATTAATCACACACACACACACACAAAATTATGAAGCAAAATAATAATAATAATAATAATAGGAGATCAGTAGAGTAAGTAGATCGGGGGAGGAAGGACAGGAGGGATTGGGAAAGTACTAGGCAATGATATTGATCAAATTATGTTATGTGCATGTTCAAATTGATCACACTGTTATGTGTATTATAATGTATGTTATGTGTAATTATAATGTATCAATAAAATAATAAAAAGGACAAAATTCTGCAGTTTCTGGTAATAGAAACATGGCTTATATGAAATTTTTCTTTCAATAATACCTAGCAATGCTGAACCAAGCTAAATCATTTAAGACTGACCAGTTCAAAATTCAAAAAAGAATTTTTATTTGCACAGAAATATAGATTTGAAAGTCAAAGTATTGGAAGCAACCTAGAAACTTTACTTATATTCAAAGCAAATTCTTACTAGCTTATATGAGGTCATTCCAGGGGTTGGTATTTAAAGTGAAAGAAAATATTCTTTGTCTTATTTTTAATCAAATTTATTGAGATAAAATTTATTTATAATAAATGCATCTATTTTGATGTATAAGATGATGTATTTTGGCAAATATACACCATGTAGTCACCATCATATTCAACATAAAGAACATTTCCATCTCCCCCAAAAGTACTCATTGATCCCTGCCCAATTGATTCATCTTCCTATCCTCAACTCAGACAACCACTAATCTGTTTTTTTCACTACAACCTATCTTTGACTTTCCTAGAATTATATAAGTAAAGTCATACAGCATATATAACTTCTTTTATTTTAAATCTGCCTTCTTTTGTCTAATATGTGCTTTAGATTCATTAACCAGGAATGTATCATTAGGACTGAAGATGTAGCTCAATGGTACAAAAGTGCATGTTTAGCATACATGAAGTCATGGGTTCAATCTCTTGCTACTCCTAAAAGAGGAATGTATTCATAGCCCTTTGTTTTTCATTGCTGAGTAATAGTCCACTGTAAGAATATACAATACTTTCTTTATTCATTCATCTACTGATAAATATTTGGGTTGTTTTCATTTTTATGTATTATGCATAAAGATGTGAACACTCAAAATCTTTGTGGAGATATATGTGTTCATTTTTCCTGGGAAAATATCAAGGAATGGGATTGCTAGATTGTATGATAAGTATGTACTTATATTTTTAAGAAACTGCTAAACTATTTTCTGAAATAACTGTATTTAAAATGGGCAAGACTTCTACTTGTTCCTCATCCTTATCAACATTTGATACTCTCACTTTATGAATTTTAGCCAGTATAGTAGGTGTAGTTTTAATTTGCATACCCCTCATGGGTGAAGGCATTGAGCATTTTTCATAGGCCTATCATATCTCCATTTTTTTAAACTGTTCAAATATTTTGCCTACTCTTTACATTGGGCTGTTTAGCTTTTATTATTTGTTTCTATGATTTTCTTATATATATTTGATATGAAACTTTGATTTTCATTCACAAAAACGATAATAAATGAAGACTTGGATGGGTACAAAGGAAGAATTTGGGGTAGAGACATTCTTCTAAAAGCAGAACCATTGAGAAGGGAAGTGCCCCCTGTGTCTCCACCATCACAAGAAAATCACCAGAAAAATTGCCTCAGTCTTTTGCTTCCAAATGGAAAGAGCAGTCTCATAAAAGCTTGAGGTCTCAAGATAGTGTCACACATGGTTTTTGAGTCTAAATGTGCCTTAATTAATAATGCTAGATTTTTCAAGATGACATAATAACAATAAATATTAGTCCTGAACTTCCTGCTTGAAGTGACTAGCAGACGAAACCAAAAACAAAAAAACATACATTTTAATAGCCCAGTCATATTAATTCCCACTATTTAAAAATCCTAGCTAAAGATGATGAGATAATTTTTAAATAAGTAAATGATCTATCCTGAAATATTTCATATAATAAACAAAATGCAGGAATCAACCAAAACTTCTTTGAGTTAATAAAAAAATATTTTAGACACTGCAAGAATAATAATATATGACAAAAGGAAAATCTAGAAATAAACTGAATATGACTTTTATAATGAGAAATGTATCCTTGAGGCTTGTGAACTATCTGATTGGGAGGTGAATTTAGATGGTCTTTAAAATTCCATTTAGTGCTGTCATTCTTGGATTCTACTATCAAAGTGACTGCCTTTCTCAGATTCTGCCAATGTGCCAGGTGAATGAAGGAGCCCTATATGTTTTGCCCTTGTTCACTGTCCTAGGGTTGCAGACATGAGGCAGCAGTTCTTTTGAACACCAACTCAAGCTAAATTGGGCCTTTAAAAATATCTAATATTTACATGTGAGCAAGTATAAATAAGAAACATAATGACAAAATAACAAGTCTCCTCAAAGACATACAGAATAATAATCATCTAATCCTACTTGTGAACCAATGCTTGAATTCTTCTATAACAGCCTGGCAAGTAATTATTTTTTGGACAATCACTGTTAGACGATCTCAGTGATGTGAATTTTACCATGGCCAGCAGGTCTGAATTCAATTTTGGAGCTACTTTAAATTAATATTGTCCTACACTGAAGCCAAATCAGTTTAACTTACTATTTCTCCAAACATTTTCTAATAAGGAAATAAAGACATAAGTGGGATGAATGACAGTGGCCACTGGTCTTTGAAATGATTCAGGACACTCATAACCTCTATGAAAAATGGTATATGGAAAACAGCTATGGTCACTCAATATTCAAACCAAATGTCCCCAGCCCCTTTTATTGGTCACCAAATGGCATGACTTTGACTCCCTTCACTATTCTGATAATTCCTCTTCAACCCAATCAGTTTATCTTTTTTTCTTAAAAGTAACAACCAAAACTAAACAATTTTCTATTTGTTGTAAACCAATGGAAAAGGTTAAATATTTCAAAATATATCAAGTAAACATGTTATGAACATAAGAACATTTTTAAAAATAAAACATAATGGGAAAGATAAGGAGATCCACGATGACGGACTAGAGGGAGACTGCATTCCTTGTCGCTCCATAACTCCGGTTTCAAGCAGAGGATATCTGTTTCTTGGTGAGGCAGTTTTTGCTGCTTATTGATCCCCTGCTGTTTACCCCATTTGTCTGCTGTGATCACCTGCAGTCTGCCAGCATATCGACACCTTTTTTGAGTGCAGATTGCTCACTGTCAGGCGCCTATCATCCGCCATTTGCCTGCTTCTCGCCTGTCCATCACCTGCCTTACACCTATCCATCACCCAACCCACGAGGTTCACCTCCCGATTGTCTGACAACAGTCAGCCAACTGATCACCCACCACCAGTGGAGCACCAGCTGCCTGCTGTTGCCTGGAAGCTCACTGTTACAGTACCTGCAGGTTTGATTACACATGGCTGCTGCCATTTTCAGACAATAGCCAGGCCCCCATAGGACCCCTGGCCAGACAGACTGAGCCCCATCCCCAGGATCCCTCAGCCCGACCCATCACTCCCTGCCTCTGGGGCCCTCACATCCACTAACTGCTCCCTACCGCTAGGACCCCCATACCAACTGACTGCGCCCTATCACTGGGACCCCAGACCAACTGATTGCACACGGCCCCCAGGATTCCGCAACCACACCAAACACACCTGACCTCCAGGACCCCTGCCCAACCAACTGCACCCTGCCTTCAAGACCTCCAGCTGACCACGTCCACACCCTGATCTGCAGCTGCCCATTTGCCAACATATTTGGAAGCCAGAGCGGCCATCTTGGATAATCCTGGAAGCAGTAGCTCTGATTTTTAGGTGGGGAAAATCCCATCCTGAGATGCCTGCTGGAGACTTGAAACTCATTGTCAGGTACCTCTCATGCATCAGGCTGCTGAAGACTGGGAGGTTTCATTACTATATGACTGCTATACTGTAGATTTTCTTTTTTCTCCTTATTGAAAAATTTTAAGTTTTTATTACTTTACTTTTCTTGCTCTCTTTTCCTTTTGTTTACCTGTTCCCTCAGGTCTCTGTCTCCCTTTTTTGCATGCTAACATCCAATTTCTTTTGATTACACTCTCACCCTTTCTATTACCTAGATCTTCTGTATATTCTTTTCTTATCCCATTAACAGCTACATTCTACATCCCTCTGCATCTTCTTTGTCCTCCATTTGAAACTGCACACCTTATTGCAAACCTGTTTGTTTTACTGATGATAATATTTGAACTCATTATATTTATTATGACAATATTGTTATTGTCCTCATAGGGGCTATTTGCTCTAGGATTCCACAGTGTGTGAATTGGGCACTGCTAATATTGATCTCCCCTTAAAGAAAAGGTTTTGGAAACTTATAGGGCCACTATAAGCCTACAGGGGGAAATCTGCAATACCCCACATCTGCACTGCTAGAGGGGAAGATACATGAACAACACGAAAAAACAAGGGAAGAAAATTATCCAAAAAAATCTAGATTCTATATTAATAGAATCTAATGACAGTAAGTTAGAAGAAATATCAGAAAAGGACTTCAGATTATACATGATTAAGATGATTCACGAAGCAAAGGATGACATAAGAGAGCAAATGCAGGCAATGAATGATAATACCAATAAGCTGAAAGAGCAACTGCAGGAAGCAAAAGATCAATTCAACAAAGAGATAGAGATTAAAAAAAAAAAAAAACGGAAATCCTTGAAATGAAGGAAATAATAAACCAAATAAAAAACTCAATGGAAAGCATCACCAAAAGACTAGACCACTTGGAAGACAGAACCTCAGACAATGAAGACAAAATATTTAATCTTGAAAATAAAGTTGCCCAAATAGACAAGATGGTAAGAAATCATGAACAGAATCTCCAAGAACTGTGCGACATCATGAAAAGAACAAATTTAAGAATTATTGGGATTGAGGAAGGCACAGAGATACAAACCAAAGGAATGAACAACCTATTTAATGAAATAATATCACAAAATTTCCCAAACCTGAAGAATGAAATGGAAAATCAAATACAAGAGGCTTACAGAACACCAAATGCACAGAATCACAACAGATCCACACCAAGGCACATTATAATGAAAATGCCTAACATTCAAAATAAAAATAGGATTTTGAAGGCCATGAGAGAAAAGCATCAGATTACATATACGAGGAGAACAATACGGATAGCAGCCAACTTCTCAACCGACTCTAAAGCTAGAAGGGCCTGGAAGAACATATTTCAAGCTCTGAAAGAACATGGTTGCCAACCAAGAATCCTATACCCAGCAAAACTAACCTTCAGATTTGAAGATGAAATAAAATCCTTTCATGATAAACAAAAGTTAAAAGAATTTACAAATAGAAAGCCTGCGCTACAGAATGTTCTCAACAAAATATTCCATGAGGAGGAAATGAAAAAAAAAAATGGAGGTCAGCAAAGGGAGGAAATACCTTAGAGAAAAACCACTCAAAGGAGAAACCAAGCCAAATTAAAAACCGAAAATAAACCCAAATGACTGGGAATACAAATCATATCTCAATAATAACCCCGAACATTAATGGCCTAAACTTATAAATCAAAAGACATAGACTGGCAGAATGGATTAAAAAGAAAGACCCAAAAATATGCTGCCTGCAAGAGACTCATCTCATAGAAAAAGACATCCACAGACTACAGGTGAAAAGATGGTAAAAAAGGTACCACGCACATGGACTCAGTAAAAAAGTGTGGGTTTCCATCCTTAAATCAGATAAAGTGGACTTCAAGCCAAAGTTAGTCAGAAGGGATAAAGAAGGACATTTCATACTGCTTAAGGGAACCATAAATCAGGAATACATAATGATAGTAAATATTTATGCCCCAAACAATGGTGCATTCCTGTACATCAAACAAATCCTTCTCAATTTCAGGAATCAAATAGACCACAACACAATAATTCTGGGTGACTTTAACACACTGCTGTCACCAATAGATAGATCTTCCAAACAAAAACCAACCAAAGAAACCATAGAATTCAATAACACAATCAATATCCTAGAATTAATAGACATATATAGAATATTACATCCATCAATGAGTGGATTCACTTTCTTCTCAGCAGCACATGGAACCTTCTCAAATGTAGACCATATGTTATGCCACAAAGCAGCCCTTAGGAAATGCAAAAATATAGAGATACTGCCTTGAGTTCTATCAGATCATAATGGACTGAGAATAGAAACCAATGACAAAATAAAAAACAGAATTTACTCCAACACCTGGAGACTAGATAATATGATGTTGAATGAAACATGGATAACAGAAAACATCAAGGAAGAGATAAAAAAATTCTTAGAGGTCAATGAGAACGACAATACAACATATCAAAATCTCTGGGACACTATGAAAGCGGTACTAAGAGGAAAATTCATTGCATAGAGCGCATTCCAGAAAAGAATGAAAAGTCAACAACTAAATGACCTAACATTACAGCTCAAAGCCATAGAAAAAGAAGAACAGAATAACAGCAAAAGTAGTAGAAGACAGGAAATAATTAAAATCAGAGTTGAAATCAATGAAATTGAAACAAAAGAAACAATTCAAAAAATTGACAAAACAAAAAGTTGGTTCTTTGAAAAGTAAACAAAATAGACAAACCCTTAGCCACACTAACAAAGAGAAGGAGAGAGAAGACTCAAATTACCAAAATTTGTGATGAAAAGGAAATATCATGACAGACACCACTGAAATACATAACATAATGAGAAGCTACTTCAAAAATCTGTATTCTAACAAAATAGAAACTACCAAAGACATTGACAAATTTCTAGAATCATATGCTCCTCCCAAAGTGAATCAGGAGGACATACACGATTTAAACAGATCAATATCAAGCAATGAAATAGAAGAAGCCATTAAAATCCTACCATCCAAGAAAAGTCCAGGACCAGATGGATTCTCAGCCGAGTTCTACAAGACCTTCAAAGAAGAACTCATTCCAATACTTCTCAAAGTATTCCAGGAAATAGAAAAGGAGGGTCCCCTACCAAACTCACTCTATGAAGCTAATATCACCCTCATACCCAAACCAGGCAAAGAGGCATCAAGGAAAGAAAATTTTAGACCAATATCCTTGATGAATATAGATGCAAAGATCCTTAACAAAATATTGGCAAACTATATCCAAAAACATATTAAGAAAATCATGCACCATGATCAAGTGGGGTTCATCCCTGGAATGCAAGGATGGTTTAACATCCATAAATCAATAAATGTAATCCAGCATGTCAATAGACTTAAGGATAAGAATCATATGGTTATTTCAATTGATGCAGAAAAAGCGTTCAACAAAATACAACACCCTTTCATGCTCAAAACACTAGAAAAAATAGGAATAGTAGGAACATACCTGAACATTATAAAGGTTATTTATGCTAAGCCCATGGCCAACATCATTCTTAATGGAGAAAAACTGAAACCATTCCCTTTAAAAATGGGAACAAGACAGGGATGTCCTCTTTCACCACTTCTATTCAGCATTGTCCTCGAAACTCTAGCGAGAGCAATTAGAGAGACTAAAGAAATTAAAGGAATATGAATAGGAAAAAAGGAACTCAAACTATCCCTATTTGCTGATGACATGATTCTATATTTAGAGGATCCAAAAAACTCCTCCAGAAAACTTCTAGACCTCATCAATGAATTCAGCAAAACAGCAGGCAATAAAATCAACATGCATAAATCTAAAGCATTTTTATACACAAGTGATGAAACATCTGGAAGGAAGTGAGTAAAACAACTCCATTTGCAATAGCCTCAAAAAAAATAAAATAATTGGGAATCAATATAACCAAAGACGTAAAAGATCTCTACAGTGAAAACTACAAAACATTGAAGAAAGAAATTGAGGAAGACCTTAGAAGATGGAAAGATCTCCCATGTTCTTGGATAGGCAGAATTAATATTGTCAAAATGGCCATATTACCAAAAGTGCTATACAGATTCAATGCCATTCCAATTAAAATCCCAATGATATATCTTACAGAAATAGAGCAAGCAATCATGAAATTCATCTGGAAGAATAAGAAACCCAAAATAGCTAAAGCAATCCTTAGAAGGAAGAATGAAACAGGGGGTATTGCAATACCAGAACTTCAACTATACCATGAAGCAATAGTAACAAAAACAGCATGGTATTGGCACCAAAATAGACTGGTAGATCAATGGTACAGAATAGAGGACATGGACACAAGCCCAAATAAATACAATTTTCTCATACTAGACAAAGGTGACAAAAATATACATACAATGAAGAAAAGATAGCCTCTTCAACAAATGGTGCTGGGAAAACTGGTAGTCCATATGCAACAGAATGAAACTAAACCCCTATCTCTCACCCTGCACAAAAATCAACTCAAAATGGATCAAGGACCTTGAAATCAGACCAGAGACCCTATATCTTATAGAAGAAAAAGTAGGTCCAAATCTTCAACTTGTTGGCTTAGGATCAGAATTCCTTAACAGGACTCCCATAGCACAAGAAATAAAAGCAAGAATCAACAACTGGGATAGATTCAAACTAAAAAGCTTTCTCTCAGCAATGGAAACTATCAGCAATCAAAGAGAGAGCCTACAGAGTGGGAGAATATCTTTGCCACTCATACTTCAGATAGAGCACTAATTTCCAGAATATATAAAGCACTCAAAACCCTCTACACCAAGAATACAAATAACCCAATCAACAAATGGGCTAAGGATATAAACAGACACTTCACAGAAGAAGATCTACAAGCAATCAACGAACATATGCAAAAATGTTCACCATCTTTAGTAATAAGGGAAATGCAAACCAAACTACACTAAGATTCCATCTCACCCCAATTAGAATGGCAATTATCAAGAATACAAGCAACAATAGGTGTTGGAGAGGATGTGGAGAAAAAGGTACACTCATACATTGCTGGTGGGGCTGCAAATTACTGCAGCCACTCTGGAAAGCAGTGTGGAGATTCCTTAGAAAACTTGGAATGGACCCCCCATTTGACCCAGCTATCACACTCCTTGGCCTATACCCAAAGGACTTAAAATCAGCATACTACAGAGATACAGCCACATCAATATTCATAGCTGCTGAATTCACAATAGCCAGACTGTGGAACCAACCTAGATGCCTTTCAGTTGATGAATGGATAAAGAATCTGTGGTATATATGTACAATGGAATATGACTGAGCCACAAAGAATGATAAAATTATGGCATTTGCAGGCAAATGGATGAAATTGGAGAATATCATGTTAAGTGAGATAAGCCAATCTCAAAAATCCAAAAGACGAATGATCTCACCGATAAGCGGATGATGACACATAATGGGGGGTGGGAGGGGGCAAGAATGGAGGAAGAAGGGACTGTATAGAGGGAAAAGGGGGTGGGAGGGGTGGGGGGAGGAAAAATTAACAGAATGAATCAAACCTCATTACCCTGTGTGAATGTATGACTATGCAAATGGTATGCCTTTACTCCATGTACAAACAGAAACAACATGTATCCCATTTGTTTACAATAAAAATAAATTAAAATTTAAAAAATAGAAAAAAGAAAATGGAGTAGACAAAGCAGAATGTTGGGAAAGGCTGAGGGATAGGTTAAGGAAAAACAGTGGAATGAATTTGACCTAATGTTGCTATGTACGTATATGAATATACCACAGAGAATCTCAACGTGTTACATCTACAAGATACTAATTTAAAAAAAGGTAAATAGCAGACAGATCAATGGAGTAAAGGGAAGTAAATAAGAGTTGGGAGGAAGGGAGGGGAAAGGGAAGTACAGGGGACTGAATTAGAACATGTGTCTATAATTATGTCACATAAATTCTATTGTTATGTATAACTAAAAAGAACCAATTAAAAAATAAATGAAATTAAAAAAAACATTATGGTGGAAGAATGCAATACCACCCTCCTAATAAATTGCCAGACAAAATAAGGGAAGGGAAGGAAGAATAAAAATAATCCTAAATACTAAAAATAATGAAATTGGCTTAGAGGATCATTGCCAAAACTTCCATACCTCATAATCAAGACACATTCTTTCTTTTTTCCTTCAAAATATATGGAATATTAACAACAAAAAGTCCAATAGAACCTTAATAAATCTGGTATAGTAGATAACTTAATAACAAAGAATGAAGGATTCCAAATACTTGGAAATGTAAAAATTCAATCTGGAGTAAATGCAATTAAAACAGTACCCAAATTGCATGATCAAATTGTTTACAAATTAACACTAAGAAGCTTATTTATGAAATAAACAGAACGTGGGCAAAACTTGTTCCGTTGATTATTTATAACCCTAACATTTGTTATTTCCATATCAAAATGTGAAAAAGCTATGATGAACCCAGCAGTCAACTCAAGATTTTAGAAAAATCATAGCAAAATAAACAAGAACAAAGAGAAAGGAATTTTTAATTACAAAGCAAAATAAAATAAGAAGGACTAGAACTGATAAACAAAACCAAGAACTAATACATTTTAAAGACAAATGAAATTATCACCTTCTGGGAAATTTGAAAGAGAAAAGAGAAACTGCAAATATGCAACATGAGAAGTCAGAAATGAGATACCATAAAAACGGATTTTAAATATTATATGAAAACTACATTTATTTCAATAACCTGCAAATCTTAGTGTAATGGTTGTTTTTTCAAAAGCATAAATTGGCAAAAATAGCCAAGCAAAAGTAAAAATTCAAATAAAACCATATTCATAGTACAAAAATGTTCATGACCCACATGTTTTATGAGAGAATGGGGATTTATCAAATATTATAAGGTAAACTAATTACTATATAATTAATGCTTCTCTGAAACATAAAAATGAGTTTTCTAACTTGGTTCTTGAAGTTAGTAGAATCCTGATACCAAATCCTAAAAGGGATAGTGGCATAAACGAAAACCAGATCATGTACAAGCATGGAAGCAAACACCTTAAAGAAACTAATACCAAAGTCAGTCTAGAGGATTTTAAAGTAATTCACCATGACCAAAACCAGTTTATTTCAGAAATACAAAATTGGTTTAATTTTTGAGTCAATTAATGTATGATCTGTCTGATAGAAGTTGACAGGTCATCTGATAAAAACATTCATGGTTTTAAAATTAAATCTTATTAAATTAGAAATAGTACTGTACTTGATTAACATTAAAAACAAATTTAAAAAACAGCCATCCAGATGAAATATGAGGCATTACCACCATCATTAGAAGCATATATGCTAATTGCCTAGACTTGATCATCATACCACATATACATGTATTGAAATACCACATTGTACCTCATAAATTTGTACATTGTATATCATTTTAACAAAAACAGGAAAACAGTCAGATGTGGCAGTGCATGCCAGTAATCACAGCAGCTCGGAAGACTGAGGCAGGAGGATCATGGGTTCAAAGCCAGCTTCAGTAACTTAATGAGTCCCTAAGGACCTTAGGGAGGCCCTGTTTCAAAATAAAAAAGGGGTAGGGATGTGGCTCAGTGGTTAAGTGCCCCTGGGTTCAGTACTGGTGAGAAAGAGGAAAGAAAAGAAAATTAAGGAAGGGAGGGGAAAGGGAAGGGGAAGGGAAGGGAAGGAGGAAGGAAGGAAGGGAGGGAGGGAGGGAGGGAGGGAGGGAGGCAGGGGAAGAGAAAGAAGAAAAGAAAATGAAAGAAAGAGAAAGAAAAAAGAGAAAACTTAGACTAAACTAGAGGTAATACTTAATGCAAGTAGGAGCCAGGTTGGGCTTTGCTCACCACTGTGTACTTAGCACAGTGCTCCATACATCTAACTTTTCTTGTCTCACTACCTTCTCCTTTGTTGACTTCCCTTTGTCTTCCCAAGTTCTAATAGTTGCCATTGAATACTTCTTTCTTAACATACATGCCCTGGACAACCTCATCCATTCCCATAGCTTTAAAGAGCTGTAAGTTGATGACTCATAATCTTCTCAACCTTTCCATTTTTCTACTTAACATTTGTTTAAAAATAAATGGCTCTTGCTCCCAGTAAAATTTTCTCCCTCTCCAAATCTACTCCCTTCTCAATAAGTGGTGCGACTATCCAACCAGTTCCTCAGGTCAGAGAGCTAAGCACCTTCCACATTTGTGCCCTAACTTTTCACCTACTAAATGGATCAGCAAGTCCCATTGGCATTAGCACCAGAATGTATAGTGAGTTCTGACATTTTTCATGTTAGCACTGCTTGCTACCTGGCTCAAGCCACCAACTCCTGTCACTTGGATAATTATAAAAACTTCAAATTAGTCCTCCTGTTTCTACTCTCAGTCCTCTATTGTCTACCACCCAGCAGTCAAAGTATTCTTAAAGATCAAATTATTTCTTTCCCTTGATTAAATTTCTCCAGTGACTTCCCTTTGTGGTTTGAAGAACACCTGAACGTTGCCTCTTTTATCTCAAAATCTACCTTTTTAATATCCACCAATCACACTACAGCCACATTCACCTTCTTGTCCCTTGAACATGACAAACCTGTTCTTTCTTACAATCCTTGCACTGACTGCTCTTCCTGTTGCAATACTCTTCTACTAGAGTTGCATGACTGCTTTCTCCTCTTATACATTTTATCTCAAAAGTCAACTCCTCTAAAGGGTCTTTCCCAATTTTAAAATACAACCCTTATTTCACAGTCCTCCCCTTTTGCATTTCTCAAATTATATTTTCTTTATGGCTTCATCATTTATTATTATGTAAACCTGTATTTGTTTATGGTCCTTTCTACTGGAATATAAGTTCCTTTTAAGGTAATGAATGCAAAGGGTTTTTTTTCCTGTATTTTAATCAGTTTAGTTTCTCCATGTTCTCATGTGTTTATTTTTTGAAATGTCGTTTAAGCCAATTTGTCAATGTAAAAATATTGTTGAAAATTTTGTTGGAATTACATTAACCTTATAGACTATAATATAGTAGGTAATTAACAAAATATTTTAATAGTGAGTAAAGGGATTCAGAAAATACAGAATACAGAGCTAACAATTCTCATTGCTAAAAATTACCATTTTATTCAACATTGCCAGAAGTTATAGAAAATGACATATGCCAAATAAAAACCTCACCATACTTAAATATTGCAGAGATAAAACTGTAATTAGTTGCAAATGATATCTTTCTAGACATTAAAGGAGAATCATCTAAAAACAATAAAAGAGATTCAATATGGTGGCAAGTTATAAATTAATAAACTAATTTTTCCTGTATACCAGAAATAACCAGTTGGGAAATGTTGGTGAAATGAAATTAAATTCTACATAAGACCAAAATGTATATATACAATACTTAGGAAGAGATTTAACAAAAAAAAATATTTTGTAGAACATTTATGAAAATAATTACCATACTTAGGGATACAAATGAATACTTAATAAATACAAAACAATAGCATGGTCCTTTATAGGAACTCATATAGAAACTCACAGTTTCAAAATGATTATTTTCCTCAAGTGAATCTAAAAGGATAACTACAATAAAAATTACAATATTTGAGTATTGACAAAATGACTTTAAAGATCATTTTAGAAAACAAATACTAAAAGTCAAGAATCTCTTGACAAAAAGAATAAGGTTAGACTTGTTCTCTCAAACATGAAACCATATTAATTAAAAAATATAAGCTGGACATGATTCACATGCCTATAATCTCAGTGTCTGAGGCAGGAGGATCATAAGTTCAAAGACAGACTCAGC
The DNA here is from genome assembly GCF_902686455.1 of Sciurus vulgaris. Lineage (NCBI taxonomy): Eukaryota > Metazoa > Chordata > Mammalia > Rodentia > Sciuridae > Sciurus > Sciurus vulgaris. Next base: position 119,572,797 of record NC_136471.1, on the reverse strand, counting down.
AACTGAGTGAGACTCTGTCTCAAAATAAAAAATAAAAAGTGCTAGTGATGTGAGTCATTGGTTGGGCACCCCTGAATTCAATCCTTGGCACCAAAAAAATCCAGCCAGTTCTGGATTATACACACAGATCAGTGAAAAAGAGAACAAAGTTCTAAAATACTAAAATACATAATAATTAACAAATGATACAGGTGGATTCTAATCCCTGAGCAAAGAATTATATAATAAATGATGTTAGGAAAGCTAAATAATCATTTTTAATAAGTCAATCCCTCATAAATATAAGTGGCATATCAAAATAACAAATAGATATATAAATATCCATTTTCTGAATCCAGTCATGTTAGAACTTTTCACCATATCTTATATCTCTTTTACTTTTATCTTCATATTCCATTTTTTCTGTGTTTTAGTTTGCACATTTTCTCCTGAGCAATACTGAAGTTCAATAACACTACTATTTTCATTTGTAATACTCCTTTTTATTTTTTATCTGTAATAATTTCAGTAAGAAATCATTCAAAACAGGATAATAAGGAATCCAGCAGAAAGAAAACAAGGAATAGCCCAGGACAGGAGAGAAGAGATTATTGAGGATCAAACTGATGATAACCTAGAAAAAGAATAAGAGATTGTTTAATGTCATCAAGAGGTCCAATGCATTTTGTTGACCTGTCTGAAAGGCCATATTTTCCCATCTTGCGACATGAATATTGAATACTAACGGCTAGACTAAAATCCGGATGTACTACATTTATAGCACTTCATTAATCCAATAATTGTTTTTTTTTTCTGTGAATCATTTGTTCATCTTGAGTAGTATATATTTAGAGATACTTATTAATAAGAAATTTTACACTAGTATCCAAGTAATAAGGAAGATTTCTTCAAAGAAGAGTACCTGCAATTAGTTTTCCTTTTAAACAGGACTATTGAAAACTATGCCATTTTAATTCTCTGCTCATTTATGAAATAGACAAAAGAGGGATATTTCAAAACTCAATAATTAAAGGGCAACCAGTTGATATTCCTCTCTGCATCTGTAGAACTCAAGTTTTCAGGTGATTGGTATTTAGATATTATGCAGTTAGAAGAATAAGAAATTGGCAATAGCAGACTCAAGAGAGAAATATATAAATCTCTACAGATTCAGGAACACATGTGAATGTTTTTGAAAATGCCTAAAGGCTGACTGACCAGTTGGGGGGTAAATTATTTTTGAAGAAAAGACTTTGGTATAAGTTGAAAGGAGGTGGCCCTTTACTGCCAAAGGGTCAGATCAAAGGAATGTGGAATGTTTCCACATGTGTTTTAATGATTCAGTAGTCAAGGTAAAGCAAAGTGCTGTTCTCAAAAACTGCTCCTAGGTATGTTACATATTTAATTTAGTCTCAGTCCAGTTGAAAAAGGTTACAGGATGTAGTCCTCAATATGAATGACTATTGCATTCTTACAATGCTGTTTGTGTGCAATGCAAAGAACAATTTCGATTGCAAAGTTTTCAGTTAGAAGATGTTCTCTGAAAACTGTCAAGTGCCTGGAATCTAAAGCAGCTGACTGAGGGAAAGGTAGGACATTTCTTGTTTAGAGATAACCTCAACCAATGTTAATGACCTGGGTTTGAAGAGCCCCATACTGCTGAGTGAGGAGCTAGTCTTGACACAAGTACAATTAAATCTGTAAGTATACATCTATTCTTATAAGAGCTGCAGCCCTGTTTTCTAGTTGAAAGAAAACCATAAAAACTGTGACTGATAACTATTATATAGGCAAATGTGCATTTAGTTACATAAACATTAGATAGGAACTTTAATCTGTGTTAATTATAACCAAGAACATCCCTATTTTACTACCTATGTTAATAAAACATAATATCATGTATGAAAGATGTTGTTATGGTTAAGGCTGAAAAGTCAATTGCCTACTAAATGACATTTTATAAATTATAGTTCCAATTCATTTCCCACCTACCAGAAGCTGTGTTGAAATAGCTATAAAAAAGATCAAATTTCTTGTAAACTGAACATTTTCTAAGTTAAAAGATTTGAAGTTTTAAAAGAATAGGAGTTATCATCTGTATTTTTAAAAAATATACCAAAAGTGAATTTAAAGTTTCTTTTCAGGTATAGAGTGAAGGGGGAAGGGGGTCTGCTTTGTATGAAATTTTACAAAAACTGCATTATCCTAATGACAACCTATTGTAAACAAGGATGACAGTGATCTCTAGTTCTTAATCTATATATTTACTTAAAATGTTTCTTATTTTTTGCCTTCTTATTTTCAAACTTGTCTAGTTAATTCTTATTAAGTATTTCAGATTTGCTTTGAAAGATGAAAGAAAATATGATGAGAAAAATCTATAAAACTTACAAATAATACATTAGTTAGTGTTCCATTATTATAATGAATGCCTGAGATGAATCAACTTAAAAAGAGGAAAGGTTTATTCTGACTTATAGTTTTGTAAGTTTCAGGACATGGTTGGCGGGCCTTCATGCTTTAGAGCCTATAGCAGGGCAGCATACCATGGTGAGAGCACATGTTAAAACAAGTTACTCACCTCATGGCAGACAGAAAGCAAAGAGAGAGGGGAGAGACAGGGTTCCAACAAATCCCTTCCAAGGCATGCCCCCAGTGACCTAAGATCTTCCATATGTCCCACCTCTTAAAGGTTCCACCACTTTCCAGTAGCAAAGTTGAGGACCAAACCTTCAACACATGGGCCTTTGGAAGACATTCATATCCAAACTATAACACTGACATGTATAAAATATTCAAACTATCACAGGTCAGTTACCTAATTTGGGTAAAAAGCAATTCTGTTCATATGTATCAGTGCTTGAAAATACTCATCAATTCTGGGCTCCTTCCCTGATACAAGACTTAAAGTACTTCAAAGGCATTTTTCTTTACTTCTGAGCATTAGTGCTTTAGTGAAAAAATAAAAAGAATGGACCCAGGGTCCCAATAAATAATTGTTAATTGTTAATTGGTCACAATGCTCTTTTACCCAAAGAACAACTAACATAAAAACCTTGATTCACAGGAATAAATCCTAGTCATTTTTAAGACAGATTGTTAAGATAGATTTTTTTGACATTTTTAAAATGATAGAATAATATGTGTTAACCTGATTTGGAAAGCAAAATAAAAACTATTGATTTACTAACACTTCTTAGTGAAACCAATTTTACCCCCCAATTATACACCATTTAGGATTTAAGCAAACAGATTCATTAGTATAGGTGGCACAATTTAGAGATCTCTTCTTACTTGTCTCAGAAATTTTAAGCAAAATCACTAAGGAAATTACAATTGCTAAAATACATTTACATTGCCATTTTGATTTAGACTACAAACACATGAAGTCTTAAAATCATCATTGCACTGATCAACCAATAAGTGAATACAAGCCAATGATGATGCCATTTCCCCACCCCAACAACAAAAAATAAACCAAAACAAAACAAAAATCAAAACAGAGACCATTTTATATATACTTTCTTATTTCTAGAGCCTTTTCATTTCCATAATATTAATAAAACACAGATGTCCATAACCATTCCAGTTTCATGGTGATATTCTTACTACAGAAATTTTTGCTAATCTCATTCAGTTCACAACAGCTTTATTTGCAATTCAGAAGCTGCTATAGCCCCCAAAGCCTGCTTACTGATCTAATGCACAGTCATGATAAATAAACAGAAAGGAGAATATGAATTTGATAAGAATTCATATATTGGCAGTCAGCCAGGCCTTAGTTAATCTATAACTCACCTTAGGCTCAAGCTACATTATTTAGCATGGTTGCTTTCCTAGAGACATAAATATTCTATAAAAAATACAGACTATGAATATTTATGTATTATCATATTTGTTTGCAATTCACTCAAATTTAAACATAGAAAATATTATTAAGTAAAGTATACAAGATTTTACAAATAATGCTGCTATTGTGAATGTAAACTAGTTTTTGTCTACATGACATCCTAAACTTTGTATAACTGCAGTATAATGTTTAATGTTCCATGTTCTACCTTTGATTGACTCTAAATTAGTGTTTACAAATAGACCACTAGTATAAAATGCAGACTCATGAAAAACATTTAAATATAACTGAAAGAAAAGAACTTCTTAGATGAAGTATAGTTCCATATTTTGACCATCAAAACATAGTATAGACAATTTGGTTTAAAATATCTACAGTCCAATGTTCTTTTCAATATTATTCATGAGACATTTGATATGGAAGCAACCTAAGCATTTATCAAGGAATGAATGGATAAAAAATATGCAATGTATACTCCCAATGGAACACTGCATAACTTTAAAATGGAAATTCAGTTATTTGTGGATGAAACTGAAGAGCATAAAGCTAAGTGAAAAAAAGGTAGGCACAGAAAGAAATGCTGCATGATCTCACTTAAATGTGAACTCTAAGAAACGTCAATCTCATAGAAACAGTAGAAAAGCAGTTATCAGCGACTGGAGAGAAGGAGAAGGGGCAGGGAAGGGGGAGATGTTGATCAAAGAGCACAAAGTTTTTAGTTACAGTGGAGGAAGAAGTGATCTATTGTACTTTATGGTGATCACAGTTAACAGTAAAGTCTTATGTCTGAATTGCTAAATTGATAATCTTTTACATGCTTCCTACAAAATTAATGATTTTTTCATGTGATATATATGTTAATTAACTTGGTTTAATCTTTTTAAAATGTATGCATAGATCAAAACATCACATTGTGTCCCATTTGTCAATTAAAAATAAATTTATTTAGAAATATAAATACAGAAGTACCACTGCATATAAACCTATTATAAAAATTTTATAAAAGGAAAGACACGAACCTGAAAAGACTACATAGTTTATGGTTCCAACTATATGGCATTCTGGATAAGGTAAAACTATGAAGAAAGTAAAATTATCAGTGGTCATCAGGGGTAGATAGGAGGAAGAAATGAATAGGCTGAGCAGAGCACAGAGGATATTTTAGTGTTGTGTCATTATTCCATGGTAGATATGTGCTATCACACGTTTGTCAAAACCTATAAAATTTACAGCACTAACAGTGAACACTAGTGTGAACTATGGACTTCGTGTGATAACAATGCATCAATTTAGGTCCATCAATTGTAACAAATGTACCACTTTGGGGATGTCAACAGTGAGGGGAGACTGTGAATGTGTGTGAACTAGGTATTATATGGGACATTTCTGTGCTTTCTGTTCAATTTTGTTATAAACCTAAAACTACCCTAAAAATAAAGTTTAATGATTAGGAGAAAAAGCTAAATGAAATAATATGTAATGTTAGGCTAAGAATATATCTAATATAACATATATGTATGTACAATATCTAATGAGAATTAAATGCTATAGTATGTATAATTTTAGTAGTAGCAGTACTACTAAAGATTATATTTGAAAAATACAATGATTCCAAGTAAAAATGTCGTCTCTATTACTGAAATTTTATATATATATTTATCAGTTTTCCATACAAAATCTAAGATAAATTTTGGCTATATTACCCAGAGCTGCACACACATACACATACACTTGTTATAGTATTTTTTATTTGAATTGTTTTGGGATAATTTAATTATGTACTTTTCTAATCACTAAAACACTTTTATTCCTTAGATAAAAGCTTCAGAATATTTGAATTTATAAAGAAAATAAGATATTTTCCTGTTACGTGAACTCATACTAACCATTATATTTAGCATGGCTGTTTGGTCCTCAAATTGATAAACATACACTTTAAAGATATCATCCCAACACATCCCTTCCCAAAATAAATGCACTGCAGGAATAATCTTATGTTTAGTAAGTGATAAAGTATCATTTAACATATGTTTGAGAGACCCAAGAAATACATCTCTCCCAAAATATCATCTTCATTTTTCTTCTCTGCTGCCTGGTATCAATCACAATGCACTCATCATCCAATAAATTTTTACTGTGTGTCTAAAATGAAAGTAGTGGTGACTGTTAGTGCCAGTATTTAGGACACTGGAGTCTGATGTTCATGTCAAAAAAAAGTGAGGAAAGACCATGTCCTCTTTGAAGAGAAATATGGAACTGAAATAGAATTTGAGGAAGTCTGAATGTACTTTCAGTGAAATCGTCTTCAAGAAAAAAAAATAGAGGAGGTTGAGGAAGACACGCTCTCTGCCAGAGTTCTATTGACCTGAAGTTGATATTAGCTTAAATTCTCATTTTGTCACTGGCACAGTCTAGAAACTCTCAGATTGAGAAATTAATGGTAGACATTGGTCTTAGGATAGTGATATCCCAGGACTCTTGGCAGAAACAAAGGTAAAAGTAATATGGAGGAATGCTCATATCACCCAGACACCATGACCCATCATAGATAGATGAGTTTACAATTCAAAGTTATAAAATATTATAGGAAACAATTTTCCATAAGTGAAAATGTGCATTCTTACACAAAAAAAATTAAAACTAAATAATCTGAGATAATAGCAGAGTAATCAGAAAAACTCAAAATATGTTTAAAATGATGAGGTCATAAAAGAAAAAATCAAAAACATAAGAGTATATATTTTGGCAAAGGAAAAATCAAAATCATAAGAAAAAACATGATGAAAAGGCACATTTAAATAAAGAACTAATTAGAACTTCCAGAAATGAAAAAAATTGTTAATGAAATTAGTCAAGAAGGAATAAACAGTATTTTTTAAATAAAAAAGCTATAGAGACAATGATCTAAAAAATAAGGCACAGGGCATTATGAAAATAAAAAAATAGGGCACAAGAGATTAAAAGATACAGAGTATATAAAAAGATTCAATATGTTCCCAGCAGCAATTCCATAAAGAGAGAAGTGAGTTAATTTACTGTGTTCTAAGTAGAAAACCGCATTATCTGAGAATAGTAGTTTTGCTTCTTTGCTTATAATGTCTGTAGCTTCTTTTGCTTTTACTGTCTCAAAGGAACTGGCTAGGTCCTCTATGATGTTGAATAGAGGTCATGAGAGTGGGCAGTCCTGCTTGAATGACATTTCAATACTAAGTCATTGCTATTTTGGAACACCCTTTATCAGGTTAGAAAAATGTCATTGATATACATTTTAAGGGAAGTTTTTTATCATGAACTATTGAATTTATTAAATCTGCATCTACAGAGATGATTATATTTATTCATCTTTTAAACGTTAATGTGAATTTACAATATTAGATGTTTCCAATGTTGAAACAACTTTGTAATCCTAAAATAACCCAACTTAGTGATGACATATGAATATTGTTCATTGTTGGATTGTTGGTTTCATTTGTTAATAATGTGTTAATTGTTTTTGCATCCATATCCTTTCTGACACTGTATTTATTTAATGTGGGTAACCAGGTTATACATGATACATAATATAAATTGAGGAACTTGGAATTTGCAAAAACTAGCTTTATCAGTTTATGCAGTGTCTGGTAAAGTGTCTGGGTCTTGTGTATTCTTTGCAGGAATCACATCATTCTTTGCAGAAAGAGTTTTTACAAGTAATTATTCTATACTTTAAATGGTTATAGGACCACTGATGTGTTTCTTGACTCCTATTTGGTGATATTTCTCTAGAAAAATTTCCACTTTAAAATTGCTAGCATCTGGGGCTGGGGTTGTGGCTCAGTGGAGGCCTAGCATGCATGAGGCCCTGAGTTTGATCCTAAGTACCACATAAAAATAAAACAAAGGTTTTTGTCCACCTACAACCAAAAAAAAAAAAATTAAAAAATTGAAAATTAAAAATAGCTAGCATCTGCGGTTTTTCCTATAATTGCTTATTTGTACCACCTCTTTCTTCATCAATGTGACCAGAAATTATTAATAAATTTTCTTAATGCTTTTAAAAAATACAATATATGATTTTGGCTACTGTATCTTTTCCCATTTAATTAATTGTTTTAATGTTTATAGATTTTCTTCCTGCATTATTTGAATATAGTTTGTTATTTTACTAATTTATCAAGTTAGAGATTAACTCACTTATTTCAGCTTTTTCTCTTCTGTTATTCATACTTAGGGTTACATACGCATGTATAATTATTGCTTTAGATGCATGACAAATTTTGATGTGACACATTATAATTATACAGTTTTATTTTCATATTTTTACCTTGATTTCTTCTTTGATGCATGAGTAATTTATAGGTGTGTTTTTATATATAAAATATAGATGTTTTACAGCTTAATTGCAAAAAAATATCATATTTATTGATAAGACAATATAATTTGTAAGATAGCAATTCAGTTAAATTTGTTGATACATTTTTAATAATCCAGTCTGAAGTCCATTCACATGTACTTTCTAAAAGAAGAAAGTATATTCTTCAGTTTGTAATGTAATTTTCCTTAATAGATAAAATGCTAAAAGAATGTTATTTGTTGAAATATTCTTTTATATATTTGAAGCTATGTTATTATCTGCATACAAGTAAGGAGAAATTATGTATTACTGTTGCTCTCATCCTTCTCTTAATGTGTACTGTATCTATTCAGCTCTGATAATACTTTTTATCTTAAAATCTATTTTAGAATATATGTATAGAATTTGATATCAATTTTCTTGTGGTTGGTATTTGCATTGGATCTTTTTCTATCCTTTCACTTTCAAGAAATTCTATTTTTTCTTAGCTCTAACTCTCCTAATATCATTTAGCTTGGATGTTGTTTTTAATTCAGTATTACTCTATTTGTCTTTTAATTGGAAAAATTTGTCTATTTGCACATATTGTGATATACACATACATAAACATTTGAATACAAACTTTTATGTTTTCCTATTTTTCCAGTTTTTCTAATTTTTTTCTCCCACACTTGCCCTTTTTTATTTCATAAAAGCTGTTAAAGTATTTTTTCCTCTTTATTTTTGCATTTTTTTTCTTTTCACGTTTTTGGAAATTAAAATCTCTTTATTCATTCTGTGATCATTCTTGATAATTTAGCAAACATACTCTTCCAATGTCTAATGTTAATGTTTTTACCTTCCTGTGGAACAATGTAAAGATTCTGAAATATTTCAATTCCAACCATACATCCCCAGGCTTTTGCTAACATTGTCCAATATTAAAATTCTACTTGAATTTCAAGCCCACAAACTAGACATTATTATTTTAGTATTATACCATACCTTAGTGGTATATATTTGTACCATTTGTTGATATATTTAATCATACTTTTGCCTGTTACTGAGTGAAAGGGAAACTATTGCAAAGTTTTCAACAAGGGAGTGAGGCTGAAAAAGGCTCTTTCCCATGATGCTGACCTTCATGAATATTATCAATCAGTTTCCCTGCCCTCTGGCTTCCAGGTAAATTTGGCTAGTTGGAATCACCAAAAGGAAATCATAGAAAAGAGAGTTTAGCATGTTTATTCTCCTGTTTCCTTTCTGCTTGGCTGCAGTTCAGTAGTGGCTGCATTTATCTATCTAGGATCATAGACCCTGTCAGGGAGACCTTCAGGCATTGTTGTCACTTAGTTCTTGTGATATACACATACATAAACATTTGAATACAAACTTTTATGTTTTCCTATTTTTCCAGTTTTTCTAATTTCATTGTTGTCCCACTTAGTTCTATAGTAGCTCCCTCCCCTTTTCCCTTCAGACCTAGAGATGGCAATGGGTTCTTGCTGTTACCAACACTAAGTACTTTACCATACCTTGTTGATTCCCTTAATTTTCCCTATTCCTTTGTAAGTAACAATTTCATTATTTAAAAAAAAAATTTTCAGTAACTCCTTAGAGTGTGCCACGTTTTCTGCTAAGCTTCTGATCAATAAAGAGGGAATAAAAATCAAAATACATTATTCACTTTTATATATGTAAAGACATAGAAGTTTTCAGCCATATGTCCTATTTCCATTCCCTACCACCAAAATTTCTTTTTAAAAATAACTGTATAAATGCTTTGCATTTTTCACTATATATAAGTTGGGGCATTTTGTATGACAATGCAGGTTTGTTGAATGGACTGCACAACTATTCAAGAATCTAGTATTTATTAACTTTTGTAATCATCATTCCCATTTGAAGGGAAGATTATAGTTATAATTTAGAGCATGAATAAAATATTTTAGAGGTTCTTTTTTCTCTGTCATTCATTATTTTTATGCGAAGGAGACAAGATTGTAAATCAAGTCTTGGACTTCCTCCACTTTCCTGTAAAGAAGTTTAACAATAGTTAACCTAACCTTAATCTAATTTCTTCTCTGCCTAAATACTGCATTGACCTGAGGCTATCAGAATGCCACACAGAAAATACTAGCTAAGAATTCTTCTGCCAGCAGTGGAGAAAATGTGTAATTTTCTAAGTAGCATTTTAGGATTCTTGCATTTTATAGCTTATGTTATCACCTGCATGAAACCTGATATCCCCAGAATCAATCATAGAGGCAAACTGGTCCAGTATTTATTTTTTTCTAACAAAGAATCCTTCCTCTGCCATATAGGAAAGATAACCAGGAAATCGCTGCTCAAGCATTTCTAGTATGTCTAATATGAGCTTAAATATTTTAATATGAGCTTAAATAGTCTATTAACTGTGTTTATTAATAAAATGTGTTTTATTATGTTGAACCAAAATTTGGACAACCAAAAAATTCTCAAATCAGAGTCTATGACAATTTTGGGAGGCAAGAAGTCTACATACAAGCAATTATTTTTCCTTCATATGCTAACTCAATTTCTTTTCAGAACTTTGCACAGTACCTGGCACATAACAGGGTTTCCATGATATTAAAGAATTTGAATAAATAAAAGTTTATATACATCTATATCAATATCTCCCCAGGTTTTCTTTAGGATGATGATGCTCAATTTAATTATATTTAACTGATGCTTTCTAAACATATTATAATTGATTGCACTCATTTGGAAAAAACTCAGTTTTTACATGACCTCCTAAAAATGTGGTTATCAGAACAGAACAAATAGCTCCAGATAAAGACTGACAAAACATCCTGAAAGTGGTCCTCTTCTTTCTTTCCTTTATTTATGATACGTCATGTCTAGTAATGAAGTCTAAGCATTTGTCAGCATGTCTGATAACTCCACTCTTGGCTTTCATAGAACTTGCAATTAATTAGAAGAGCCACATTGTAACCAATGAATGCACCAACTTACTTTACAGACTTTTGTAGACAAGAATGTAGATATGAACAAATACCTGCCCCTAGGAAAAGGCAACTTTTTAAAATTTGGGGGTTTAAAAAATGTATCAATAGATGAAAGTGATGAGAAATTAATGCATAAATATTATAATGATTAGTAACATATGGTATTACAAAAGAGCAGGGTAAGTAGTTTAAAAGGGGGTGATAAAGAGGCTACAACAATGGTATAAGAGAAGATGTCACTTAGGAGATGATGACATTTGAAAAGACACCTAACACAAGAGGAAGCAACAAATAATGCAAAAATTAGGAGAGAGAACTTTCTAGGCAAAATAATTACATATGGTATGTCCTACAAGTGAAATATTTGAGAAATAAAAAGTCACTGTAGCCAGCAAAGAGAAAAAAGATGGGTAATAGATGAGTAGTAGGAAATAAGCAACCAAATTATGTATAGTTTTATATACCATGCTACAGGATTAGGATGTTATTCCAGGTATGATGGAATGACATTTTAGGGTTCTGAGAAGAATGAGTTAATCTGATTTACATCTTTCTAAAAAACTATCTCTGGCTGTGCTATGTAGAAGAGCAAGAATTGGAAGATGAAGTAGAAAATTTCTGTAATAACCCAGTGAGAAAGGATGAGTACTTTTAATCCAAGGACAGATATTTTGTATCAATCTCAGTTACATTTTTAATTAAACTTTTAAAAAACTAGGATAGTTTTAAATTTAGAGAAAAACTGCAAAGATAGTACAGAGAGATACAACCATGTGCCCCACACCTAGTTTCCCCCATTGTTAACATCTTTCATTACTATGGCACATTTGTCTTAGTAACAGAAATATTGACACAAACATTAATTTAATACTTCATTCAAATATTTTTAAGTTTTTCCCTAATAACCTTTCTCTGCCCCAGGATCCCATCCAGGATAACATTATTACACTTAGTTGTCATATTTCCTCTGGCAATTCTACATTGTAACAGTGTCTAAGACTTTCATTGTTTTGATCACCTTAATTATTTTGAGGAATACTGGCCAGGTCTTTTGTATTATTCCCTTAATTAGGGGAATCTTTGATGTTTTTTCATGGTTAAATTTGACTAATGGGTTTTTGAAAAGAAGACCACAGAAATAAAGTGCTATTATCCTATCATCTGAAGAAAACATATATATCTAAAAAGAATTTTAATTTTTTTTAAAAAAAGTACATGTAATTGATATGATTTATCACTAGTGATGTTATCCTTGATTACATAGCTGAGGTAGTGTTGGTCAGGGTTTTCCAGTTTAATGTTACCATTTTCTCTGCTTTCCAGGTACTCAATTGAAAGAACTCACAATGCATAATCCACACTTAAAGGAGCAGAAATTTAAGCTCTACCCCCTTGAGATGGGAATATCTACAAGAATTACTTGGAATTCTTTAGCACAAGAGATTTTTTTTCCTTTCTTCCTTACTTATTCAATAATTTACATTGGGTTAGAGTCACAAACTTTTTTTTTAAATTTTGGTACCAGGGATTGAACCCAAGAGTGCTTTCACTACTGAGCCACATCCCCAGCCATTTTTTTAAAATTTTGAGACAGGGTCTCAGTGGGTTGCTTACAGTCTTGCTAAGTTACTGAGGCTGGCTTTGAACCTGCGATTCTCCTGCCTCAGTGTCCCAAGCCACTGGGATAAGAGGCCTGCACCACCACGCCTGGCACAGACTTTATATTTTGAGTTATAATCCAATATTGTGTTATTTGTTGTGTTGCTTAATTGTTTCATCTCTGGTCATTGGAAGTTCTTTCATTTTGTTCCTGTGTCCTTTGTCATATGTCCATCATTACTATTGTTATCATCTTTTTCCTCTTTTAGTTTTTTTTTAGCACTTCCTTACTTTATGGCACTACAAAATACTCAGGTACTTCTTATATTCTTTGCCCCAGTCCTAGAACCAGCCACTTCTCCAAAGATCTCAGCCTTGTTTCATTGCAGAATGTTATTTGAAACCAAAAGCTGGACTTGGGATGTGCTCATTTCTAACAGGGTGCCATAGCTACTAGGCCTTCTCAGCTAACCAAAAAAAAAAAAAAAAAAAAAAAAAAAAAAAGGAAATATGTTTGTATAGTAATCTGGGTATGTACACAAATCTATAAATATTTATAAATGTATTGATATTTTCTTTTTTTTTTTTTTTTTGGTACAGGTGATTGGATCGAGGGGTGCTTAACCACTGAGCCACATTCCCAGCCCATTTTTAGTTTTTGTTTTGAGATAGAGTCTCGCTAAATTTCTTAGGGCCTCACAAAGTTGATGAGGCTGGCTTTGAACTTGTGATTCTCCTGCCTCAGCCTCCCAAGTTGCTAGGATTACAGGTATGCACCACTGTGCCCAGCTAAAAGTTTGAATTTTATATTAGGCAAAATGTTGAGCTCTTACTGATGTCTCCAAATCTAATTCACTACCACATAAGTCATTTTGTTTTTCACCACTTGTCCATAGCTTGCCATTTCAACAGTGAGAAAGCAGCCTCCCAACATTTGCCACTGATTTACTTAGCCATTCAATTCCAGTATATATGTATAACAGTTTTGGAATTAGTCACCTGTATTCCCATGGGAAGCACCACAGTTTATCCATTCACTTATTGAAGGGCAAATTGGTTGCTGCTGATTTTTGTAAACTGTGTATGCTATTTTTCCATGTATTTAAATTTTTAGAATAGTTGGGTACTCGTTTAAGAATATTATTTTGTATTGTTGGTCAAGACTGAACATGCTTTGTAAGAAACTATTTATTTGACATCCAAAATAGAACTGTACAAGCTTTTATTCCCACCAGTAGTGAATGAGAGTTCATTGAAGTCATTTATAAACATCTTTTTCCACAACTTAACCAGCAGTAAGTACTTTCAGATTTATGGATTTTTGCTATTATAATGGGTTTTTATTGTGAGTTTAATTTGCATTCCAAATAATAAAAATGATGTTGAACATATTTCCGATGTTTATTTGCCATCTTCTTAAATGAAGTGCCCAGCAATTTTCCCATTTTTATTTTAATTGAGGCTCTTTGTTTTCTTATCATTTAATTTTAAGGGTTCTTTATATATTTTATATATGTCCTTTATCTGATATGTAATTTTCAGATATTGTTCTCAGTTGGTGATTTATATTTTCATTCTCTTAACAGGATTCTTCTGAAGAGCAGGTTTTTAATTTTAGCAAAGGCTAACTTGTCAATATTTTCTTCTTTGGTAAATAGCATTTTTGTGTTGTATCTAGAAATGTATCACCAAACATAAGGTCATATAAATTTTATCTTATATTTTCATCTAGAAGTCTTACAGTTTCACTTCTTATATTTAGGTCTGTGGTACACTGTGAATTTATTGTTGTGTAAAGTGTAAGATTTTTATCCAGGTTTTATTTTTATCTTTATTTTTTGTATATGGATGTCCAAATATTCCAGGATCATTTGTTGAAATGACTATCCTTTCTGCACTGAATTTCCTTTGTACATTTGTCAAAAAAAATCAGTTAACCATTCTATTTTATCTTATTAATTTTGATTCATCCTTCCATCCTGTCAAAACAGTTTCATGTTTTCATTTTTTCAGTCAGTATATGTTCTATCCCAGAGTAAACAATTTGATAATTAGGGCTGAGGGTATGTATATCTTAGTGATAGCAAACTTCCTTAGTGTGTGTGAGGACCTGGATTCAATAAGAAACTCTACAAATAATAATAATAATAATAATAATAATAATAATAATTTGTTAAGTGTGTTCAACAAGTAATCAAGATAGATACTAAATAGTTTTGTACTATGGACAGAGCCCTGAAGCATTCCACTAGAAACCTGCAGGTTGATGTTGATTTAAGAACTGGAACTTTGTCTTTTTGGCCATTTTCCATAGTTCAAGGTATGCAGTTATACTATACATACACATGCAAGATTCTATGGTTGTACAGATGCAATTCATTTTAACAATGTTGAATTCATTTGAAATCTGAAAGTACTCTGGAATCATCTTCTTTTATATCTGAGCTTTCTGTTTGCCATTAATGAAGCTTATTTTGCTCTTTCTAACTTGCAAATGTATATAGTTTTCTTATCTCTACATCATGTACTAACATTGCATTACCTTCTTGAACTCCTTCCTTTTTCATGTTGCATAGAAGATAACCATTACTTGTGTTTCTGAATTTTATCTTCACTGATGCTTTTGGGAATTTGTACATGTTTCTTTTAGGAAACATTATTTTAGTCTTAGCTCATTGTACTAAAGAAAGACACATGACAATTAAATGAATTACTTAATTCTGAACTGGATCATTTTGCTAAACAGATATAACTGGGATAGTTGGTGAAATTTGAGTGAAGCCTGAGGATTAATTATACCAATATGTTAGTGTTAATTTCATCATTATTATGGTTTTATAGTAGATTAGAAGAATGTCCTTCATTTTAGAAATACACACTAAAGTATTCAGGGATGACAGAGCATCCCTATAATTTCTTGTTGGTTAAGAAAAAAAATTCTCTGCACAGAAATTGCTGCTTTTCTAAAATTTGAGATTGCTTTAAAATGAAATGTTTAAATTAATTCAATACTTAAAATTCCACTCATCAGACAAAGTTCAAATGCACCAACATTAACTTCCTAAAATGTCCCCTATCCCTTCTATTTCCATAAGTAAAAATTCACAACTGTGAAGTCTGAAATCATTTCCTGATTGTCCCATCTCGTTCTCTCCATGCTGTCCTTATAAGTTTCTGTATGAGTTACATTTTTTTTTTATTTCTTTGTTTTTTGGAAGTTATCTTTCCCCGTGTAACCATGCCAAAGAATTTTCAGATGCCATGGTCAGTTCTATTCTCAAAATCTCCAACTCCTCCATATTGACACTATCACTTGACCATCTGTTAATCTCAAGTCCATCTATCATAGCACCTCCCTAATCGTTTCCCCGCCTACTGGAAAAGGAATGACCAAAATAGTCAAATATTTTCCAGATATTTCATGTTTTGTGTATTTCCTTTATTCTCACTGCCACTTTTTACTGTGTTTTCCTTCCTCCTAGCTGGAGCTTTCCATACTGATATGTGCATTCCTAATTAAAATACCTGAGGCAACACAGCATCAAAATTCCTACATATCATTTAACTTATGAACTCCAAATTCAGAGATTTACTTGGACCAGAGACACTATTATTTGGTTAATCACCCTCCATAATCTTCCCAGATCTTCCAATCTATAATATTTTTGAAAAGGAAATTTTCTGAAACTTTTTGCTTATTCTGAGTAAATATTCTCATTAAGGAAGGTGGTTAGAACCACATCATCTATTTTTCTTAGCCCAATTCTGAATAAACAGCCATTTCTTAGTAAAAACATGGAAAAAAGAAAAGGAGCCATAACATGCCTACTTTTGCTTGCATAAACATATACTCTCATTCTTTCTCCATTCTTCCTATCTCCCTTACCATGTCTTGCTATTCATGTTTTCCTCAAAATTCAGAAACACAAATAAGGCCTTTTCAACTAGTTAATCTAAGAATCTAATCTCTGAAGTATTTTGTTACAACAACAAAACTACAATTCCTATATTACTTCTACTTTTACTTTATTTTACATCACAGAAGAATCATTTTGATGTGTGTAGTGAGAAGGCAAAAGTTCCAAACACTATAAAACAAAAATGCAAAAAAAGCTTTGACATTACACAGTGATCCAGGTTTCATAAAACTTCATGTTGAACATGGAATTACATGGTCATTCTTCTAGAAAATGAAATCCCATTAAATAAGGCCTATATGTAATGATTGTTTCACAATAATAATGTGAGATATTAATCAAATTGGAAAGCTCTGGCCAATGGCCTATAAAGCAATTTCCCCCTCATTTAACATCATCCAACATTAAAATGCATTGGTATTTACTTCAGAGTCTTTAAAAAACCTACTGGTATGCATGTTGATTTTTTTTTTCATATACACAAAGCAGGAAACTAAGCAACCATGTTTATAAGGCAATAAAGAGAAACAAATTGATAACAGTCAATTAAAAAACTTAACCACAATATGCTAAAATTTAAAAGGGTCTCAGGGCAATGAGATAATTCAGATAGTGAGGCAGTAAGCTAAAAGTAACCACTGTATAAAAGAGGCCCTGACTTAGTATCAATTAACAGACAAATACTCTTTTCATCTAAGGTGGGAGAAATGCTTCTCATGTACTTTGTTATAAGACAGGGAAATCTTACAGCACATTTTAATCAATATATATTTCATAGAAGCCTGATTTTCCAAATAGGTCATGCTTGGGCATGCCTATTAACCATACCAATGGTATATACTACTAGTTTTATGTGACATATCTTAGACACTTGGCGGCTTTTCAGAAATGCAGATTCTTGGTAACCTGGGAAGTTTCAGGGGTGTTCTTACAGTTATCATGAAGATTTGAACTTCTTGATTTGCATGATTTTGTGGAGCTGTCTGGACCATATGAATAGCAAACCATTTTCACAGATCATCTCAGGCCACTTTCAGGAAGAGCTCCAAATATTTCTGATTGTTTCTCATGCTGCTTTCCAGCAAGTTACAAACCTTAACCTTTTCTGTGCAATCACATGATTTTTGAATATGAGGAAGAAATTTGGCTGAACCAGAATCCCACATCTAAATTTAGGTTCTCTTTGCAAAAAATTAAAGAATTTATGATTCATCCTGGGCTTCAATTGGAAAGATGTGCTGCTATGTCCTAAAATAAATAAATAAAACTGCAAACTGAATACCATACCTATTCCTTCTTCTTCCTAAACATCCAACTAGATTGTATTTTCCAGCTATCCTTGTAGGTAGGTTTGGCCATTTACTAATATTTATCTAATAAAATATGAACAGAAGAGATATATGCCACCTCCAAGTTTGGCCCATGAAAGTAATGGAAGTCCTCCTACACATGAATGATGTTTGGTGCCCTGTCCCCTTTACTGTGTGGCCTTGGAAGCTATTCACCAAAGAAAATGGAGCCAAAATATAGGGATTGAGTCTCTAAATCATCATAAAGGATAAAACTGCCTTCTAATGAGGAGTATTGTAAGTGAAAGATATATTTTTATTGTGTTAAGGAACTGAAATTTGGAAGTTTCTCTTCCAGAAGCTGGCAACACCTAATATACTAGAGTTGTCACCATTATTTTCAGATAACCAAAAGCATAGGTATCTTCCTTTATAGAGTTGTCACAGTCACAATCTTCCCAAGATTAAAACTACCTGAGACACACACTGTTAGGCAATACCTAAAGAAGAGAAAGTGTTTCTTGTCCTGTCATCAAAGGAATAAATGAAATTCTGCACTCAATGTGGATCATTGGTCCTTCTCCACATCAGATATCTCAGCATGTCCACACAGGAGAAAATAAATGCTATATTCATTCTCAAAATTAATGTATAATGTTTGACTAAGAAATGGATTTATTAGAAAATAAATATATACATTATGTGCATATAAATATACATTGAATATATTCTTTACGATATTTACTTCTTTTTTATTTTTATTGTAAATAAATGGGATACATGTTGTTTCTCTGGTTGTACACAGAGTAACAGCATACCATTTGTGTAATCATACATTTACACAGGGTAATGGTGTTTGATTCATTCTGTTATTTTTTCCTTCCCCCACCCCTCCCAACCCTCTTTTCCCTCTATACAGTCCCCCCTTCCTACATTCTTGTCCCCTCCCCCCATTATGTGTCATCATCCACTTATCTGATATGAAACTTTCACTTATTCCACAACATATCAATTAGACAATTAGAAACAAAAAAATAGTTCATTAGAAGTGACATGTAAACCAATGTCTTCAGTTGTTGAATCAATTTACTGAGAAAAGATGAGCACTGCAACATTCTTGGGAGTGAACTCTGAAAAAACAATTTTGTAAAGCAAACTGAATTTCTGATATTCTGACTCAGTAGCAGATTGTATCAAATAATATTCAATGTTTCAGAATGAGAAAATTGCATGGCTATATTCATCATCCATATACAATATAACAATTCCTACAACAAGCAGAGAAAGCTCCTTATTTCTGGTAGAAATGCACATCTGGGCCTAAAATTACTTGAGTTATCAATAAATATTAGTATTTGTCTGAAGAACATTAAGTGCTATAGGAACCACAAATACAAATTTTAAAATCATTGCCCTCAAAGAGTTCACTGAATAGGGCAACAAAATAGAATAAACTTAAGGCAAGAGTACTCACACAGGAAACTTTAAGACTTTTAACCCAACTTTAACTTTGAACTCCAGATCTAGATAGAACAAAATCAGGGCAATATTTTGAGAGGACAACGATGTCTCATGAGACAAAATCAGTGGGAAAATCAAGAGAACTGAAAATGATGCTGTCCTTGTGTTTGTAAAAGTGGTTCCTATCAGTCCATGTTTATTCCCTTGTCTGTGTATGCACTATACTTGGTTCTTGCCTCCATAAACACTTCTTATTGCACTACATTGACATCATCTGTTTGCCCCTTGCATATATGAACTCCTCAATGGCAGGACCAGGTCTTGGTCATGTTCATGTTTATCCCTAGAAGTTAGCTCAGTATCTAGTTAAAAGCAAAGTAAAGACAGCAAATGCTATTAGAAAGTACAGATAGATGAATAACAAATATCTACAGCCAGTCATCAGCATCCCTGTCTCCCAAATTACAGCAGTACAAGGTATCAAGTAAACACAGAGATATCCTTCAGAGTGGCCCAATGCTAGCATTAAGATGGCTAAACTACTAGCACATTCTTTGATTTAAGAAGAACTGCTTCCGTTAAATAGTTAATGACTTTTAACATGTGATAAGTATTACCAGATTCTCCCTCTGAGGTGTGCGTATACATACATACATAAGTATATATGTGGATAGCTGGGCCTAACATTACCTGATCCATCAGTAAATATCACTATTTTTCAGATGAGCATTAAGTGCTATAGGAACCACAAATGCACACATGCACACACACCCACATACATGTATACACCTTTGAAGCAAATCAGCATGGTTTACTAAAACATCATAAAGTCATTCACTAAGATTCTTTTGCTCTAATTATGTTACTATTTTTAAATTTTAATTTCTGAGACTTACCAAATATGAACAAATAACTCATCTTATTATGAACTATCTGTAGATAATAGGTCCAGTTCAATACAAGCCTTCTAAAGAAATTATACTATTTTAGTAATCAGCATATTTATTTTCAGAATTTGTAAGAATTAATCCAGTCAAATTATCTTTGACCTATGGTACTCCAGACGTGGAAATGACCACCATGGATGATTCTGGAGAATCTATTAGGGCTCTAAATCATGGTACCAAAACTGTCCCCCAAAATGGTAAATTCTTTCATTTGCTTCAGATCCAAAAATATTATTTAGAGATATGAAGCTCTTAGACCAGCTACATTGGGAAGAAAAGAGTTCAACTTTAATTATTTAATCAAGGAAATATTTCAAAATCTGAAACAAAGGAAAATACAAACTTAGGATGTTAGTAGAACATAGCATTTTGCAACATGTTTTAAATTTTGAAATTTGTTTCTATATTAGCTTCTAAATTGAAGAGTTGTTCTCCAGAGGAAAACAGAAGATTCAAATAATACTTTTTCTGGATTAAAAAAAATCTTCATGGATATATTAAAAGAAAGAGCCTGGCATCTCTAGAGCTGTTAAAAAGTGCATTTTTATGAACTCAATTAACTGGACAGGAAAAAATTATTATGAATACTACATTTTTCCAACACTGTCAATCTCATCATCTTATACATTTAAATTATATTTGCTGGTTTTAAACTAATGTTTATATTATTTTTGATATTCATTAGTTTGAATGATTAAAAAATACATTTCCATGGAACATGATATAAATGCTTGCCATTTTAATATGTGTGCATAATTCTCTGTATTTATATAGCATAGATTATTTGTCCTTCACAAACTAATGGATATTTTTATCCAAATTTCACATAATTCATTTCTTTTTATTTTGAGTTTTTTACATTTGAATATGTTCCCTATAGTATGTATACTAGGTTGAAGAGTCATGAAATTTGTAATAGGTGTCTGGGCTGCTCCCACAAGTAAAATCAATGAAAAGCACAGTTATTAATGCCTACTGTACTTAGTCAAATGTAAGCTACCATCAGCAGTAAGACACACCATTGTTTTCTATACCACTGTTTTAATAATATTCTTTTAGTTATTGATGGACCTCAATTTTATTGATTGATTGATTGATATGTGGTGCTGAGAATTGAACCCAGTGCCTCATGCATGCTAGGCAAGCACTCTACCACTGAGCCACAATCTCAGCCCTTTCTCTACCACTTTGAAAGTTTAAAATATTGCCATTTCAGTGCTGACTCAATGTTAAGATATCATCTATTATAAGAGACATCCTGATTTCAAATATATTAAAATACAAAGAAATGTGCATATTATCTTTTAAATGCATATTTTTTCCATACTCCACTAATATTGGTTATATCATTGTTTTTCTTTTACTAGTTCGTGAATATATAATGTTCCTGAAATATTTCAATTTGCACTGGAGCTACTAATAAAGCTGAACATTTTTAAAGGGGATGATTTCCTCTTATATAAACTGGCTATTCATATCCATTTATTAACCAGGAGAATTGTATGAAAGTTTATAAAGATTAGAATGGTGAGAAAATTCAGCAGATATTTTGGGCACATACTGAGATTCCTCCACCCTATTCAATTCCTCCCCTTTTGGTGTGGACTATATTACATTTTGAATGGCAAAAGTGATTTACTTTTATAAATTTAAGTTGATCCATAATCAAAATCTACATTTCTTAAATAATCAGAATGCATTTCCTCTATGAATACCATGGAAATATGCTATGTATTTTCTACTATTTTGTGTTCTTTTTATGTTAACTCTCCATTATAACTGAAATTTATTGCATATATATGGTTTGAAGTTTTGCTTGAGTTTACATTAATGTGTCTCTATGTTGGCTTACAGTTTTTCCAACAAAATGTGTTAAATTTGTGTTCTTATCCATAATTCAGTTGTTTCTAGTTTTCACATGTATAATTCTATCAAGTTACAGATTGTATATTTAATATGGTTTATTAAGCATGTCACATAATCTCATATAATATCAACAGCTCTTTGTGATAGATAAGGCAAAAATATTCCATTTTACAAGTGAAGAAACTGAAACGACTCAGAAAGATGAAATAAAAGACCCAAAATTACATCAAAGCATGACAGAGTCATGACAATAACCACAATTCTTGTCCTGGTTCAGAATCTTTCCCTTGTGCTAATAATCATAGTAATTAGAATATTTTTCAAGATGCTCTATTCTACCCTGCCATTCAATGGCTTTATATCTAAATCAATAGTCAGTTATTGTAACTATCTATTTAGAATGTTTTGAAATTTGAATACACTTATTATTAAATTTGGGGGGACCATCCACCATCATTACATTTTTATTTTTAAAAATGTTCATTAGTATTATTAGTCATGTTTTCTTCCAAGTGAAAATCATTATTATTTATTTCAAAATTTGTGAATTACCCTATAAAGTTACTAGGTTATATTGTCTATAATGTAGCTTAGAAAATTGCCATCTCTCCTGTAGTTTGTAATGTACCACCTTATTTTTACATGTTTTCTTCATTTTCCCATAGTGTTTTATCATATGCTATAACAAATTCCATGCAAACTGTTATATACCAAAATCACTGAAAATTATTGCAAATAGATTATTCATTATATCTTCAGAGTGTCTTTCATTTATATATCAATGTGAAATTAATATTTGTACACTTCATACATACCACATCATTAAAGTATCCCATTTAAATAAAGAGATTTTAATTTTCCTCTGTAGTGCCTCTCAAACTTTGATGTGCATAAGAATCACCTGGACAATTTGATAGAGTGCATATTCCTAAGACTCACTCCCCAAATTCTTGAATCAATTAGTGTGGAGAAAACCCCTGCCCCCAAATCTGCATTTCCTGCATCAGATTGCTTTCCCCTAATAATTTGCCAATGATTACCAAAGGATACCCAAAAGGAGTCTCAACAAGTGAACTGTGGTATCTGGGATGGCCCAGATATATGATCTGTGACTTCCTAATCTCTTATCCATTGCAAGTTACATTTGAGGTGTGAATAATGAGGACTAACTGTGAGTGGTAAAAGTTAGCCCAGGAATTCCACTGGTTTGGGGCTCTCTTGGTTTTATATTTTGCTAGTCATCTAACCAGAAGCTCTGTTAGGCTAATGTCCATTCTTCAGTTAGCCACTAATCCATAAACTGAAGAGTTGCAATAAATAATCCAAATAGATCAACTACGTGCTGAGAAAAGAACTCCTTAGATAAATAGGCAAAATGGAAGAGTTTCTCTTCTAGTTAGTAAATTCTCAGTATACGGAGGTCTCATTGAGATCAAACCCAGTTCCAACATCCCCCCACATGAATAGAACCATGTTACAGACCCACTGTTAATATTTTATTCCTTGCCATAGATCCGGAATTTCAAATATGATTTTAGTATTCAGAATTTATTATTCAGTTAAAATCATTTTTTTTATTTTGACTATCATCTCAGTTAAAATTAAGTCAGACAAGGGCAAGGACATAATCTGCTTTGTTTACCAGTGCATTCCCACCAGAACTGACAAGAGATCTCAGGAAATATTTGTTGAATCGATACATTAACAAACCCAGTCATTCCCTATTGTTCATTACATACTAAAATGTAAAGAATTCTGTAATTATCTTAGTAGATACCAAAGAGTTAAGTTATGCAAGAAAACATATTAGTTCACACTAAAAATTAAATATCCACAGATTGTATTTAAATCTAAGAAATCATAGGGAAAACATAGCTATTCCTTTAAAAAGAGAGACGTTTGGAACTGTCCTTTGAAAAAGCCCTCATTAGACAAAACATTAGAAATGTTGGAAATAGCCCTTTGCAAAGAAAAGAAAAACTAAAGGTATATCTATAAAAGGGAATATTTTCATTAAATGAAGTCAATCATCTGCTTAGACTGTCCTATGATATTAACCAAACAAATTATTAACAGGATTGATAACTAGTGATAACTCATGATCAAAATTGACAAAAGGAATACATCATTGACTTGATTAAAAAAAATTAATAAAATCACAAATAAGAGAAATATGAAAATAGTATAATGCTATTATAATTCATTACAACTAGTACCTGTAGAGCAAATGTTGAAAAGTTTGTTAAAGATCTTCCCCCAAAATAGTCACCAAATCCATATTGTGTATATGTAAGTTCTACATAATCACCATAATATAAAAATTATTTCACAAATAAACTACATGTACATATAGCTTTGTCTCATGGTCTGATTTGGGAGAATCCAAACTAAGACCATGGGAATCTTTGAAACTTTCTTAACTGTCACCTCTCCACAGGATTATGTCTCATCCCAGACCCCTTAGACAATAACCAGAGATCTGCCCTGCCAATGTGAGACAAACAAACCAATTGTAAAATCCCCTTGTTCTCAACAGATTGTCTAATTTGGGTGTTTCTAATAGACTCATTTGCCACAGTTTCTGTAGCCACTACACATTAGACTAATGATTAACAGATGTCAAGACCATTTCTAAAACCAGATGAATTCCTGTTGTCCCCATACCACACTGCAAATTTCTTTCACTGAACACAACAACAAGCTGCAGGTCTGTATAAAATAAAGACATTTTTAGCATCGCATTGTTTATACCTGTCCATTGTTTGTCTATAATAATATTTTTGAGGATACAGACCATTTCATATTCAGTGCCAGACACAAAAATGCTTTCAAACAATAGTTCATGTATAACTGAAGGAACAATTTTCCCATTTGATATCTGTAAACAAGATATTCAGCAGGTTTTTTGAGCTCAGTATGTTAAAAATGGAATTCATCATCTCTCCCTCTCCATTTTTCCCTTTTTGTTTTACTTCATTGTTTTTATCTCATTGATGTACACTTAAACTTTTTTGAATTTCTTATTTTTATTTTACTATGCACATTCAGAGAAAGAAATTTAACGCTATTTATTCTTGGCTGAAACATCATTTTTGATGCTATATTCTCATTTTTATTGCTATCATTGTATTGGAGCTCCTCCCTAATTTGGGAATTACTCAGATAGTATTCTATTACAATGGGGTGACCTATTTTACAACTTTTAAAATGTTTACTAGTCTTAAAATGTAGATCTAGTGTCTGTGTAAAAATATGTAGTTATTTCCTGCAAAATGTTAAGGTAGACTTAAAAGAAATTATATTATTCTACCCCATAAAATTTTTTTTTCTTTTTTGCATTGTTGAATAATGTTATTTCTAGATCAAGTCTTCATTGTATTTGTTTGTCCTATTCTGAGAGTAGACACAGACCAATTATGAGCAAGGTTCCTGGGAACCAAGCTTAGACTAAAGGCATGATACCATGCTGAGGTGTATTTGGGTGTGCAATGTCAGTGATAGGAAATCAGATATATATGAGAATCAAAGAGGAAATTTAAATGGAAGCAGAGTCATATTATCTGATGACAATCACAATTCTGTCCTTATAGCAGCTTGATTTTTTATTTTGTTTCTTAGAAGTTTGTGGCACAATAGTTATTACACGAGTTAAATATTTTGCTTTTGGTTACTATCTTTTACTGTGATGGTCAATTTTACTTTCTGTAATACTAAAATAACAACCCTCATTCTAACATTCTGCATTGAGACCTTAGATTATTTTATAATTTTGTATGTAAATACACATTAGTTTCTTATGTTTCATTTTGGTTTTTTATTTTAAAGTAGCTGTTGACCTTTTAATTCATATTTAATGTTATGATTGATTTTTATATCATTCTCTATCTGTGTTCATTTTTGATGTTATTATTGACTTGCTTTTTGTATTAATCTATTTCAGTAGATGACTTCAAACTCCTTATACTAAGCCAGGAAATAATTTGACCTACTTTTATAACATCATTATATGCCACTAACACTTATCTAGAGCCTCATGTTTCATAAAATGTTTTTATGAAGCATTATTGTGTGAACATTAATCCAGTTGTTTCCAATATTTCCTAATAGAAATATCAATTGCTATTTTCAATAATTACTCCATCTTAATCTTGCATTTAAGTAAGAAGAAAATGTTACTAATGTGGGTGAGCCTCATCCGATCAATTGAAGACCTGAATAGAAGAAAATGACTAAGAGGGAGTTCCTGCTGCCTGACTGCTTTGAGTTGGGATAGTGGTTCTTTCTTGACTTTAGATTCAAACAGAAACATCAACTCTTTCTGGATATCAAGACTGGTGGCATCTGAATTTAAATACACCATTTAGTCTCCAGTATTTTCGGCTTACTGACTCCAGATCTTAGAACTTGTCAACCTCCATAATTGTATGATCCAATAACTTATATCTCTATCTTATCTATTAATATATACATACATATATATTATTCATTTATACTATTTATCTGGAGAAGCCCGATTAATATAATAACAAACTGAACATTACCAATTTATTTGTAAGCAATCCTGAATTAATTGTCACTGGGAACATTGTCTGCCATATTGTTCAAACATTAGAAGAGGCTCAGCTGGTGTCTATTATATGTTGGCAATAATAGCTGGAGCATCCTTGTAAATCTTAACTACTTCATACTGTTTTGTCCTTAGTAGCAAAGAAGATCCAGGATTCATCAAAAATCTCATCCTGTTCCTGAAAACCAATTTGAAACCTTCAGGTATGTTTTTTTCTGAAGAACTACACCTTCTTCATCCCATTCTCATAGTTTTTTTTTTCCACAAGAACTCTATTCATGTCTTAACCATCCTTTATTCTTCATAAGTAATGAATTTCACAGCACTCTGTTAAGCACATGGAAAGGGCTAAAGCTACCTCCCAATATTGTGGTCAGTTTGTAACTTGTTGGAATCATGTCCTTTTTTTCCTTATATGAAGACAGATGTTCCCTGGTCTGCTTCTTGGGGCCTATTTTATTCCCTCCTTAGTCATCCTTTCCTCCAATTACTACTTTAATGTGCCAGCTTTAATTTCTGACATTTGTGCCTACATGTGCCAATTCAATGGTTATTGTGCTCACCCATTTAATTTATAAATAAAACAAATGAGTTAAATTGGTCAAAGTTAGTTAGGACAGAACTTTCCAATGGATGAGGTTATATATAGACCTCGTCTAAGGTTTTTGGTTAATCTTACCGTCTGCTTAGGTTACCTTCACTTGCTTTTTTTAAGAATCAACTTCTACTTCATTACTCATGAGGGTGTCAAACAACTTATCCTCAACTTACCATTCAAGGATCACATTTAATTTCCCTAGGGTTAAAGATAGTGGTGCAATGATAAGCCCCTGAATTATATTCTTTAAGAAAATGGTTACCAGTTTACAACTATCTGGCATACACAGTGTTCTCCTCAATATCTATGAGCTTTCTTTTAGTCAACTGAGATTATTACTACCTCTTTTTCATTTACTACACCTATCTGTCTCAAAGAAGAAATTAGATTTGATAGTGCTTGCTTTTGCTAAAACCATACTAGTTACTAAGCAATATGCTTCATCTTTCTGCATATATACAATTTGATCTTAGAATGAGATATTATCTTATTTTCCAGATATTTTTTCAAAAGTTAATTTATTGATTTATGATTTCCTTTGAAGTAACAGCATTCAATATTAGAATATTTTCACTTTTTCATTTGTATGTTTATGAATTCTCAAAATTATACTAAGCCTTGAGCCCACTTTTGATGGAATGTAAATCAAGTCTCTCAAGTCTCTCTCCTGATTTCCTATACTGCTAAGAAGCTGGGCTTAACAGACTTGGAAAAGGACTGTTTTTGCTGATATAAACAGGTAGTTCTGCACTATAATTCTTAAGATATTTTTCTACAACAGGCAGTTATTTCAGCCAATGTTTCCTTAATGGAAGAATTCATAATAAAATTTGTGTGTTCATCATGCATGTTATCTTAAAGTTGCAGCCCCATTTTAGTGGCAAAAGACCTTTGAATTTTATTTATTCCTTTTTACATTGGAACAAGTAATGCATGCACTTAGTTAAAAAATAAAGTAACTGAAGGATTTATAATAAAAAACAATTCCTCCACCCTTTGCCACACACATACACATATCAATCAGCTCTAATCGCCAGAAAGAAAAAAATATATAACATTTAATTTTTATTTTTTCTACAGATTATTTCCCTAACTCCAATTAAAACTTATCTCACTCTACCCTTTAATCTTCTTGGCAGGGTATAACCTTTTACATTAAAAAGGTCTCCCTTATATTTTATTTTCCATTGTCTCTTACATTCCAGATCACTCAAAAGAAATATGATCTCATATTTTTGGCAGGTAAACTCCCATCCATGTCTTAGAAGCCTTTCGGATCTTCTTGTCCCTTCTGTGTCCTGAAATTTTATTTCCTTGAATTTGTCTTTTTCCATCATTTATTTCATATTCACCAGATTTCTTCAACATAGGTAAAATTTCTTTTTTCCACTTTAAGAAACACACTTTCACAGGCTGGGGTATACCTCAGTTGGTAGAGTGCTTGCCTTGCATGCAGAAGACCCTTGGTTCAATTTTCAGCACCACAAGAAAAAAAAAAGAAGAAATGCACTTTCAGTATATTTTTACTTCTTCCCCTTTATTTTCTATTCTTTTTCTAGACTTCCTACTATCCAAATGGATAAATTGGATTGCTGATCTTTTCTCACATTTTCTACAAGTTTTGCTCTATTCTGAGAATTCTCCTGGACTTTATTTTCTAAAACTTCTACTTGAAATTATACATTGGCAATCACATTTAATCCCTGGAGGTCTTCCTTCTTTTTTTTTCCATATTTTTCTGTTATTGTGTTATACTCAATATCATCTCACCACTGAGGATTCCAACTATAGGTTTCTTTTATCCTATTTCCAGAACTATCTCTGTTTCTTTCAGAGTCAATTGGTCTCTTATCTCTGTTATCTCTTGTATCTGTTACTGTTTTTGTCAACTATCTGGTGGTCTTTGGTTATGCTTTCCTAATTAAAATCAATTGCCAATCTACATGTAGATCTTATCCTGCATTGTGAGGACCAGATGTTAGATTAGGGGAATACAATTGGTATAATCATTCAGTAGGTAACATTTCATGAAATCACCCTCATCACACACTTCACCACCCTTTTAAGTACCCTTCCATTTTCCTGCTAACTTTGAGTGTGGAAATCTTCAAGGATAATTTTAAAATATAATCTCCCTTAGCTGCAAAGTCCTCCTATATTTCTTAATCTGGTATTTCCTATTTTGTCTATCAACAGGCATGCAACCTCTTTCTTGAATGGTATACATATATTTCTTCTAGAAATTTCAGATTATTTTCTGTATTTGGGGCTTATTATTTTACTATCATTTCATGGTCCTCTCAGGTAGGAGAAGAGAAAAGCACATGGTTGTGGTATAACTTTGAACCAGAAACCAGAATGGAATCTCTGTTCTGTTGCTCCAATAATGAAGAAATGGCATTGATCTACCCCAGAAACTACCAGTGTGTGGGCACTGAAACATGGGCATCAGCATCATGTGGAAATGTGTTGAAAATGCAAATTTTCAAGCACCAGAACACTAAATGAGAAACTTATCGGGTGGGTCTCAGCATTCAGTGTTAACAAGGCCTCCAGAAGATCTGTGGCATGCTCATATTTGCAAATCTCTGAACTATACACACATGTTCACCCATCTTCCTATAGCTTCAGGACACCTATTTGCAATTCCCATTGGCCTGTGTCTATCAGATACATCCTAATTCCTAAAAGTTTTATCCCTTGTCCTTCTTCAAAGCTAACAGTCATCAATATGCACACAAAATCCAAAGTCTCCCCGAAGTCCTAGGTGCAAAATGTATTATAGCAGCACAGGTTCTGTTGTGATAATTGGACCAGATATGGAACTTTTTGATTCACCTTATCTCCAAACCAATATTAATATTCCACTTCTGACATTTACCTTCATTCCTGTTTCACTAATTATACTAATATCTCAGAACCTTGAGAAAGGTGTTCTACTAGCTCCCAGTCTACTGGATTTGGTTATTCCTGACACACAATTCAGCAAAATGTCTGGAAACATGTACCATGCTTGATTTTATATCTCTTCCCAGATACTTATTGCAATGTTCTGCCCATCTGTCAAAATCCCTTAGATATTGTTTTCCTTCTACACGGTTTTGCATCTTCTATTGTCACTCATACTTGGGTCTGATAACTCAGACCTGATGGTGATACAATATGTAACCACTAAGGAGAAATCAACCAGTAACCTTGGTAGCATTTATTCTGAGTCCAAGTCAAAGAAACTGACTGGTCACTTACAAAATCAATTGGCAACTGACACAGGCAATTATATGTGGCATGCCATTTTTAGAGTGTCACTTGTGAGTACATTGAGACTGGATCTAAGGAGGAAAATTGCATTTGCCAGGTGAACTGCAGAGAAGCCTGCTGGGGAAGAATAAATAAGGGGAGCACTGAACTTTTGGTCCCAGGAAACGACATCTTGGCCTCCCTTATGGGAAATTCTCTGACTACTTTGGTAGAGTCCATCCTGTTCCATCTGTAGCAATCTCAGCAGGGATTTGCAGAGCGTATGGAAAACAGCAATGGATAATTATCTCGCTCTGAACAAAATAGTGAGAAAGAGCTTGGGAAAAGAGGAAAGAAAACCTCTTGATAATTTGCAGATCTCTTGCAAGCTACCAAATCATGAGCAGCATATTTGTTCCACTTGACCTTCCCCTCCTTTCCTGAATCCCAAAATTGCAGAGATGCCTTCTTGTTCAATGAATATTTTATTCCCCATTGTATTTATAGAACAAACAGAGGGAATTTCTGATTCCAGGGCATGTAATCCAATGAATAAGGGGCTTTTGTGTCTTAAGAAAAACACTTGATACAGTCATTAAGAGAGAAAAAGTTATAACCAAGGCCCTCATTTCTAGATCAATCAGCAATATAAAGAGTATTATGAATTAAAATCCTTCTTGATTCAGATTTTGTATAATTTATTCAATGAAAGTGATAGATGGGCAATTGAAAGAACGTTATTAAAAATAAAATTTCCAAGTGGAACAGTTTTTCGTGAATTCATATAATCAAGCTAATATTAGTAATATATGAAGGTGCTGAAGTAAAATCACATGAGAGGGAGGGATAATGTACCATAACATTTTGTGAATTTTGACAACATGACGGTACCAACAGAATTCTAGGATATACATTTCCACTTGTTGCTTAAATAAAAATAAAAAGAATTGTTTACTCTGGGAAGGCATTGTGCTAAACACTGGAAAATCACAAAAAGGAATGTGTTTTTATCTTCAGTGAGATAACTGAATTACTGCTGATGAAAATACATAAACACATTAAATTAAAAAACGAAGTACATTTTGTTGCTAGTAACTCCTTTTGCCCCCATGCATCACTTCCCTCACTATGCATTAATTCAAAGAGTGTAGTATAAATGTGATTCTACATATTTTTCACTACACCTCATCTGATCCTCCAGCTAATACTTAAATGATTTGCATTCTTAACTCTTCTCTGTAAAAACAGTAGAAAAACTGGATAAAATGCAGTGGAAAATAGACTTCAAATCATTATATATATCCTTCTCTTGGTTTTTTTCTTATTCCTACTGCTTTGCAATAAAAATTCAAGGGAAAAAAGAACTAAAGTCATAATTTCTGGATACTAATTCTTGTTGCAACATTTCTTGGGAGAAAACACGGAAAATAATTGGGATTACAGCAATTTAGGGATATTCAATCCCCGCATTTATTTTGCATTTTACAAGACTTGCAGAATATAAGTAGAGTCACTACATGAAGGTGTATAAGTTGTATACTACACAAATCTAGGGTACAACATTTACATAGCCTAAGATATTAATGGGAAACCTTTGGAATCATTTATGCATTCCTGAAAGTTACTTAACTTCACAGAGGTAATTTGAACTCCACTGTGTAAGTGTGATCTAGCAGAACACCTAACCATTACAGCAATTGCATCCATATGCCTGAAAAACTTAATCAAATGACATTTTCATTATATCAAATATTATCACCATGACTTGCTCTTTTTTAAATAGTACCATCCCATTTGAAACCTTTTGATACTTTGCCATCCTACCCTCCAGCTATATATCATTCAAGGTAGGTTGAAAAAAAAAAAACATGTTACTCAATGAATGGCTTGCTTATCTGTAGTATTACCAAAGACATTGGATCTATGGCAATTTCATTAAAAATAGATAAACAACATTTACAGCCCTATTCTATTTCATTGCTGAAAGAAAACTGTCCTTCACAAAGGGCATTTCATATTCTAGGAAAACATACAAGTATGTGCCAGAAACTTCTAGCAAATGTATGCAAAGTATGCCATATACTTATTAAAGGTGAATTTGGACAAGATGATTTTTCATTCATCCGTTCTCTTTTTAACTGTTAATAGTGTTTCATAATCCTGCAGCTCCTGTTTCCTTGTGACAGTCAACTTAAAATTGCCAATGACAGGAGTATTTGCAAAGATACAAAACAATGTTCAACCTATGTACTTTAACCCTGATTTCTGAAGTAGTATTTAAAGTCAGTATTCTAATCACATATAAGGAAGTTGAAAGATAGTTTTAAGTAGGCTTGAGAAAACTGATTTTAATTCTAACCTTTAGTAGGATATTAATCTGCTAGTCTTCCATTCTTCTGAGCAAGCAATCATAATGTATGATCCTAGTGAAAGTCTTTGAAATGTGGTC
Organism: Sciurus vulgaris; assembly: GCF_902686455.1. Taxonomy (NCBI): domain Eukaryota; kingdom Metazoa; phylum Chordata; class Mammalia; order Rodentia; family Sciuridae; genus Sciurus; species Sciurus vulgaris. Next base: position 119,539,736 of record NC_136471.1, on the reverse strand, counting down.
CTCTCCATGGGACATGTCAAGGGACGGAGACACAGGTAATCAGTCAATCCAACAATCTCCCTGGCCAAATCTAATTTCAGGCATTTTGTATAAATATTTGTCTTAGCCATGCCTTGTTCTTATTTGTTCCATCCTTATGAATTTCTAAAAATACACATATAGCTAAAGAATCAAAGTTCTTGAGGGAACAGCTGGCCCTCTAAGTACACCCCAAAAATCCATCCTTTGGATTGACTAAGCACAGTTTTCAGTTGGGTCACAAAAATACATGAAATAGTATAAGAGAACAACGTATACTCTAGAAAAGCAGAAGGAGCTCATCAATGAATGAATTATTAGTAAGGAGGCACAAAGAAAGGAATTGGGACAAGCCACCTGGAAACCTTGTTGAAAATGAAAAATAACTTGGTATAACAAAGAGGGGTGATTTTAGAAATTCAATAATTCATTTCAAATCCCAAGTCTGCTACTTCCTACCTAATGACATTGAGTAGGTCACTAAAGCTCTCAGACTCAGTTTCCTCATTTACACAGGATGATAATGTCAGCCCTAAAAGTTCCAATATAACAGGGTCATTGTAAAACTGAGACAAAAATTCAAATGTATTTTGTAAACAATGAAGAACTATACAAAACTAAGAAATTCATTTTAAGGGATACAATGGTCATAAGACTTGAAAAAAATCCTTCAAGTGTAGTAATAATAAAATATGACCATCTTAGTAGGAAAAAAGCAAAGTTACTAAAAATTCTCATCCTAAGGAAAAATGATGAGCACATATTATCAGTTTCAACAGAGTCTATACAAAACACTATTAGAAATAATTTCTCTTTATTATGTTTAGATTATTATTCTAATGTTTAGAATAATTTCTATTCACTAATGTTTAGAAGCCAAAACTTATTAAAGTCTATTTGTAGCAAAGATTGTTAATTGCCTATGGCATATTTATTATTATTCCTCAAAACAGAAACCTTGAGTTACATATGATAATAGTAATAAATGAAGGAAGAAAGTGAAATGAGGCAGAAGGAAATGGAGTGACAGGAGGAAGAAGGAACAGAGTTAGAAAGTCTACAATTCTCAGCCTACTATAGATAAATGGTAGCCGATGAGATGGAATCAAAAGTCTCTAGGGCTTCTAGGAACTCTTTAAAAGGGACTGATTCAACTGGTATTATATACCTTTACTTCTTCTAGCTACTAGGAACATGAATGAAAAGATTAAGATTAAAGCAGTCATCTTTCACATATGGTAATGAAGAACTAAGGTGGCAAGGAGATGATAGGAAGAGAGGATAATCAGTATACCTTCCCTGTACTGCCACCCCCAAGATACTTTAGAAGTCACCATTATTAGGTTTTATGTTATGCATTTCTATTCCCTATTTTTATTAACATTCCATCCATATATTGTATTGAATATAATGTAATATAATGTGTAGATGTTTATTCCACTTTTATTCTAATTTGTAGTGATATTATACTATTAAGATTTATTATTTAGTAATTGTTTGCAATTCAATAAATTAGTTCCTATTTTGTAAAACTAAACTTGGGTCAATAAGATATCACATCATACATTCAAGAGTATTTCACAACAAATTCCCTGCCCCATTATCTTAATTAGGATCCATACGTTTAGTTTTGCTTTTCTATTTTTTAAAATATTCTCTGCAAAGCCAGAACATATTCTATTGGCTTCTACAAGAATTAATGTTGCCAAGACAGCTGGAGAAGACTATGAATGCTTGTTGGACCTTGCAGTGAGGCTTTGTGTGTACTGAAGAAAAACAGCTGAGAACTCTGAGGCCTGATTTACATAATAAGAACATACTTGCATTTCAAAGCCACACTTAGTTCAAGCACCCAGTTTTCATATAGTGATAATAATATCTACTAGCAGCAGGTCCAACTTCTCCTCTAAATATTTATGCCATATTCCAATGGGAAGCTACTCATCATATTGGGCTAGAAATAGTTTAAATGCATCAGTGAATTAAGCTATATAGTACCACTCGTTTTCAGATATAAGAACATCATTCTTATTGTGATGAGTTGGCATCTGCATGAATAAAGTACAATGTATTCCATTTTTCTACATCCAAAGTGATATAATTAAGATACATAGACAGACATGGTTTAAGGGTATGAAGAACCTCTGTTTTGCCATTCACTATACCATGTGAGCTACAATGTATCTATAATTCTAAGTTTGGTTTCTCTTAATAAAAACAGAATATCACTTTTTGTCCAGCCCTTCTTTTGGTGTCACTGGGTGAGTCAAATGATACAAATCCCTAAAATATCTTTTGTAAGATGATATGATGATGATAATGATCTCTGCAGTGCAGCATACCCAAAATATTTTTTTGTTTTCAAGTTCTTTGTGACAATATTGTTCCCTTTATTTATTCTGAGTGACCTCTATGCTTTGATTGTAAAATCATATCCTTCAAATAAGTACTACCTTGCAACATTGTCACTTTGTCTGTTCCACCCATAATAAATTTTGTCACTTGTCCAGTGATATCTTTCTAGCAAAAGAAAGAATTTTAGACTTCCCCCTTGTTTAATTAGTTCTTTCAGAAATAAAGTAAGCTCAGAAAGAAAGTAGAGACATCTCATCATATTCTGCAGAGGACCTTAATGTTCAGTAATTCAAGTTCATCAGCAAGGGAGAGAAATGGGGCAGGGACCTTAGTGGGTTCTGTACCTCCCTCACATGATCTTTTTGTAAAGGGATATAAAAGAACTCTGTAAATTGCATATCTGGAGCAGCTGGAGACTTCTTCCCAGGCTGTATTTAATCAGTATGTCTTTGTTTGAAGAGTGGAGAGTTTTAGACCTCTGGCATACCCATATGCAATTGTGAATGCAAATTCCCAAACCAAAAAGAACTTGCATTGGATTAGAAACCATTTAAAATTATGAACAACATAGAAAACATGGGAACTGTACTTGTACATATTCTAAATCAAAGCAAAATTTTGGCTAAAGTAATAGACGATTATATGATTAAAAAACACAAAAATCATTCCCTAATATAGCAACTCATAGTTCTGAAATATTTGAAATATGCTAACTAGCTCAAGAACAAATTAAAGCACATCAGCAGCATAATAAACACATGATCCAAGGTACTATGGATACCCACAAAAGAACAACACACCCTGCCCTCAAGTAAATACAATTCTATGGGACTTCCAGTAATTTAATTAAATAAAATTTGGAAAGCCATGAAAAATATTTAGATTGTTCATCCTCCCTCATTTTCACATGGGGAAAAACAACAGATTAAAAATGTACATCATTTTAACTGCTTTAACTAGCATTTATTGAGAATGAGTTAATGTGAAGGAACAGATTACCAAATCAGAAACTCAAGTCAGAGCTAATACCCAATAACATGTTTTACTAATAATTTCAAGGATATGAGCATCCAGAAAACATAGATGAAGCTAAGAAAGGTTCAGGATGTGAAGAAGAGGATTATCAGCTCCTTCTTCCACACATTAGAGATGTGCTCTCTGGCCTTTAGCCAAAGATGAATTCTCCAAGTCAAGTACACAGTCACCTCATAAGGCAGGGAGTATTTTAGGCTATGAAATATCTCCATTTACAAAAAAGATAGATACAGAGCTTACATGACATTTTCCAGGGAGTCATGTCCCATAATCCATGTACTCTAGATATGTTTACCATAAGCAATCCTAATCCAGAGACATCCTGCCAAAAGCAGTCCATAGACATGAAATCTTCTCCTTGTAAATACCACTAGCTTTTTTGCCAGGAGATCATTTATTAGCATGTTTATAAGAAGTTCAGTCCAAGTCATCCTCCTTCTTGCTTTCTCATGAATGCTCCTTCAGTAACAAGAGAGAAATGAATTGTATTTCAGCTGCTAATCTCCTGCCGTCCAGGAACATTTATCATGTCCCAGACAAGATTCCTAAATTAATTACATTTGTTATTTCTCACATGTAATAAGAATCCTCTCAACTCCATGAGGTAGATACTATCATTTTATTTTCCAAATAGAAAATCAGGGAGGAAAATATTATGCAAATTGCTGAAAGATCCACAGCTGGACTGTGATAAAATAAGGACATAGGTTCTAGCATGTTTGCCTCAAGATCTGTGTTCTTGGGAATGACATGATTCACTTCTGTAATTAGAGTTCATTCTGTGAGTTTTTTTTAAACTCATGCTACACACTTAGGATTAGACAAAGCTTCTAAGTTTTGATATTTTCAATTGCAATAGATTAAAGATAGATGAAAATCATTTTATATTCTTTCCATTGAGAGATGGGGTCTGTGGTCTATTTCCACCCCCTGTCCCCTGCCTTTAAATCTGGGCAAACCTCTGCTTATTCTCCCAAATAACTAAAATAGTGGAAGTTATACTGTGCCAATACTGGGAATATTTTTAAGGACTTCTACCTTAGAGTCTTGGTGCTCTGAGCTACTACACAAGAAGTCCCATTATTGTGAAGAAGAGACCATGCCGTGTTGCATTGAAAATGAAAAGGGAAAGTAACCTAGCTAAGCCCTCCTTTGCAGTCATTCCTGCTACAGTACAAGGCATGAGTGTACTTGTGGTGAACCTTTCAGACCAGACTAGTCACCAACTGAATATCCGTGAGTGACATCAATCAACAACATATGGAGCAGAACACTCAACCAGTTGAGCCCTGACTCAATTCCAAACCCACAAAATTGGGAAAAAATGAGTACTACTTTCCCATTCTCCACAATGCACATGGGTCATATAAAAGGAATTCCTATAATAGAAAATGCTATGCCACAAAGAAACAAGAAAAAATAAGGAGGCTGCCTTTTTATAAACTACCATAATTAATTTTTATAGTTTTTTTGATTAAAAAAGTACAAGTGAAAGTTTGTATTTAATAAATGATTGGTTTTGGTTTTTATTTTGTTTTTTGTAATAAAGGTGTTTCTGCTCACATAAAAAATAAGACTGACTTTTCTTAAAAGTTAGAAAAAAGTTTTAAGGTAAAAAGTACCTTAAAAGCATTGAAAGGCCCAAGACAGGTTACTTCATAGGTGAGTTTGCAGGCAAAATAATCGATTGTGGGTAAGACTTTTGAGAGGGTTACATGCCTGTATTTTCAGTGGAAAACTGTGTGTGGTTTAAATTACACCAAAGCAGATTTAAATTGATGCAACTGTGTTAATATTAGCCATATATACAAAGTGCTAAATTTCTAAAAATAAGTCCATATTTCTCTGGGTAGGAGTTATAAGTACTGTCTCAAGATTAGAGCACATATATATTGCAATCTTCAACAGGTATACTAATGGCAATCACATGGGTTTAGCTGTTATGAGCAAATGAATCATATTCTCAAGGTCAAAGAGCAAAATGTATAAAGGCATATCACTGTAGTGAATCACTGTGTACATCCAGTTTTATAATTTCAGTCATCCAATATTCTATGATGGATGACTCTTTAGATGAGATTGATAAAATGTCACAATGTGTCACCACTACATATGTGGTTACCCAAAGGGTCAAGATCTCAAGATTTCTTTCACAAATGCAAAAAAAAAAAAACCTCTTTACATATTGAGGAAATTCCAATATTTTTACATACATGCCCAATGTTTACATGAATTTGAATAAATTCAAATTCATAAAACATGCATAAAACAAATTAGAACTCTCTGAAAGTCTTTTTGCAATTTATACCAAAAATAATACTGACACCTTATAATAGCTGGGGAAAAACTAAACAGAAAAAGAATAAAAGCAAATTAAAAATCAACAAAAAAAGAGAATGACATGAAAAGTATATTATAGGGATAGATTATGGGTAATTGCATGAAATAGTAATCCACAATAACTATTCAACTTTCACAATCACTATATTTTGACATGTATCATAATAATTAGCAACATATTTTTTCATTTATGGTGTGGTTCTCATTGAAGAACATGTTCCCATTCATTTTCTATATAGCAAATGATACTCATCCCTTCAAATTTACACACTAATCTTTTCTGGAAACATAACAGACACACTCAAAATAATGTTTCACCATATTTCTAGTTATTCATTCTGTCCAACAAGATGCAAGTGCTCTACATACAACAGAAAACACACTAATCCCTCTCCCAGAATTTGGTTCTCTACTCCTCCTATGCAGTCCTATTTTTAAAAATAAGAATTATGGTTATTATAGATTTGGGCTTTCAGCATTTCAACATTTTAGATTTTAATCATTTAAGATTGTGCTTTTGGGATTTCAACATTCAGAAATATGGCTTTTGGGATTTCAACATTTGGGAATATGGCATCTGGGATTATATCCTTTCAGATTATGACCCAACCCCTTTATTTAAAACCTATAGTTCTAAAATATTTTATAAATTAAAGATAAATATAGCCCATTATAACTTAAAAATCAAGTACATTGGCCATCAAATTGAACATAAGCAAAACAAACTACAAAAATTTATAAATTATGCTTAGTACATAAATTATCTAGTCAATCAATCTGATATTAACTGAGTATATTTTCATCTAGGCTGAGATGGGCAATACTATTCTATCTGAAATATTGTTCACAGTAGACTTATAAGTTAGGCATCAATTTATCCATTTATCAGATGAGGAAACAAGCTCCAAGAAGATAAATGACTTAGAAAATAATTACACAGATATCATTAAGCAGCAAACAGAGGATAGCTCTATTTAAATTGTGCTACTATAATAAAACATCTGAAACTAGGTAATTTATGAAGAACAGAAATTATTTCTCACAGTCCTGGAGACTGGAATTCTAAGATCAAGGTGCCAATAGGGTTGGTGTCTGGTGAGGACTTAGTCTTTTCTTCCAAGATGGCCACTTTTTGCTTCATCCCTTAGAGTGGATGACTTCTTTTACCTCACATGAAAGAAGGCAAAAGAGCAAAAGAAATGGAGGCAGCTTCCTCAAACTTATTATATAAGGGCATTAATCCCATCCATGAGGGTTCTGCCCTCATAATCCTCTCTACAGGCCCCACTTCTCAATACTACCACACAGATGATTGAGTTTTAATATACATATTTGTGGGGATACATTCAGATTATAGTACTTATATTCACTGTCTTTTTAATATTCCCCAACTCCAGCCCAGTTCTACATAGAGATTTGTTCCTCATAATTATAAAAGTTTCATATTATTCATGGAAAAGTGAAAGCCATTTTTAAAAATTTCATATAACATTGTTACTATAAAAATTCACTCTACAGAAAAAAATTAGGCCTTCTGATAACTGTAGTGTTACATTCCCAAGATAAATGTGAAAAAAATCAGTAGAAAAGACAACAATTATGAATTTATGATATATGCAACAAAATAACCCCTGTAATAAGAAGCTATGGCATAGGGGCCTAGGAAATGTGTCAATGGCAAAAGCTGTCAAGGTCTTATCCATCAACCTTAGGGTTCAACTCAGAAGTCATCTATTACCTTGCAGATAGTTCCTGTATATACCAAGAACTTTCTACAGCAAGCAGTTATGTCACTGAGTCTAGGCCACAGGAATGTGTTAAACACTCTGCAATGCAGGCATGAAAAGCCACAGAATTAGCACCCCAGAACAACCCTTAACCAGTGTAAGATAGGAGGTGAGATTGGGGATCAATCTAACCAAGAACCATTCACAGTCTTTGTGGAATACTCACTGAAATTGTCTCACTGAAGAATGTATCCTGTCTTCCCGTTCTTCATGAGATAACTTCGGGGAATATTCTACACAAACTGCAAAAGATTTTGGTTGGTTTGATCCCCAATCACTCATAGTAGTCACTTATTTATTAATTTACCCTTTAGTGGCTCTTTTCCCTCTCATATTTTACTTTCCCACAACTCCTGTTGCACTTCCTGGAATCAACTTAAAAAAAAAACTTATATTCTGCAGCAGAACATATTTTCCAAAGACAGCAAGCAGCACTAATATATCCCATCCCATATATTTTTCTTACAATGGGATATTGATACTCCTACATGAAGATGTGAAGTATATGTTCCTTCCCTTTTAATCTGGACCAATTTGTGATTAAGGCAGAAAAGATACAATGCAACTGCTGAGACTAAATCATAATGGGCAGTATAGTTCCTATCTGACCTTTTTGAAAGGTTCACTCTTGAAATCCAGCTTCTCTTCTGTGAGAAAGCCAAATAGCTACATAGAAAGACTAGATGTAGATGCTATAGTCAATATCCACAGCTAAGATCCCAGCCAGCATCCAGCATCAATCCCAGACATGTGAGTGAGTCTTCAAATAATTTTAGCTCCCAGCTAGAAGTAGAGCAGAGATTGAGCCATGTCTAAATTTCACATTTGTGAGAAAAATGTACTGTCATTGTTTTAAGATACTAACATTTGGAGTGGTTTGTTACTCAGCAACAGGAAAGTAAAACATGCCCAAATTCTCTCAGGGTTTGCTTTAGGAAAAACCCCAAAGTGAGACAGTGCCCAAGGTCATTTGACTAGCAAATGAAATAAAAACTCAAACTGCCTTACTTGAAGTTCATACTGTGTCCACTAAACCCCACTGTCTGCTCAGCCAAATAACCATTTACTCTCTTAAATATAAAGGCCCTGATATCTATCAGAGAGGCAACAAGATGATATTGTGTTCTTCATGATTCTTGTTATGCAATAGATACTAAACCTGGATACAAAACAGTCCTGAATGATTGTGCCTTAATTACTTTTACTTTACTTAACTCTGACATTCCAAGTCCTACTCATTATTCTGGGTACTTTTGCCAGTTTCAACCCAGAAGAAAACTTAAAGGACATTACTGTAAAGAAGAAGAAAAATATAAATAGCTAATTATAGGCTTTAATGTTTTGTTTTTCATCAAAGTATTCTCAGCTGAGCAGTAAAATCTAGGCACATTTTCAACGAATTACAAATAAAAAAAGCAAATAGTGATTCATCTAGTTTTCTATTCTATGTTGAGTTTGGAAATAATGTTGATAACAAAAGGGTATGGACCTGAAATATATGTATTTTATTCAGGAATTTTCATTCAATAGGCAAGTCTTCATAAGAGTAAATTGCTAAAAATTAATCTGTAAAAAGAAAATTCTGTGTCTGATCCAAAATATAATCATAATTCTCACTACTAAAATCGAATTAAAGGGAAATTCCAATATCATTATGCCCTAAAAATATTACTCACCACATTAAATCCACTGCAGCAATTCAATAAAGTTCTGCAAAAAGAATTAATACATGAAAAGAATAAATCTCTACTTCCCTAAAATTCTCTGCAGTACTGTGAACACAATACTATTGTTACTTCCAAGAGGTTAACTATAAGAACATCAGTTTCAAAGATATAAAATACCAAATCTATCAAATCCTTCAACCTATCATTGTGTCTTTCTTTGTCAAATATGCTGCTGCAATTATTTTAGTGGATATATCTAACCTAACTGGGTTTCTTTTGATAAAATTTATTTACTGAAATCAAATCTGTGTTTTAACTCCATCATTCAACTTTTGGCATTTGTCTACTTCATCCATGATTAATTTGAGTGCTGGCTGGAATTTTCCTTAACTCTAGCATATTTGCTTAATAACATATACCTTAAGATTGGATTCTAGCCCACTCCCCATTTTGAAACAAAATGATGATCAATAAGACATATCTTTTGAAAACATTAATGGATTTCAACCAAATCAAATTACAGGTAGAGTCTGGGAGATTTCACTAAGTCTGGTCCACTTATTTGTTTAATAGCAATGATAAAAACAGTACTTCTACATATACAGCTATTTATATCATTCATTGAACACTGAATCTCTGAGAAGGTATAAGAGACACAAAATGAAACCCTTTTCCCCTAGAAACTTGCTCTCTTTTGGGTCATGGATATTATTCAGAATGATTTTTAAGATGGAATCAAAAGTCTTGAAATCTCTTTCAGTAGCAATGCAATTACATAGCTGTGCCTAAGGCTTATAGAGGTTCAAAATATGCTCCCATAAAGAGATCCAAGAGAAAGAAACTATTTGTATCATTGCTGTTTTTCTGTCTTCATCTAAAAATTTAACATATAGTACTATTGTGAGATCTTCAGCACTTTTTAATTTCCTATCTGGGCCCTTGTATCAGAGTAAAAGAAAACAGAATCTTATTAATGATGATGATTAATAATGATGATTAGAACTCATGGTCAATTATCACAGAGTAAATTTATATTTTCTCAATTTTAAAAAAGGGGGAATCATAGTGTCTGCTTCTCCTAAGGATACTGTTAAGACTCAAATGTTGGTAGGAGTTATGTAAAAGATATGAGGTGGTGATCCAAGATGGCGGACTAGAGGGTGACTGCATCTCCAGTCGCTCCAGAACCCAGGATCCAAGTAGGGGAGGCATTGAGAGACTTGGACTAAAATAGAACCACGGGCTGAGTCTCCCCCACCCAGCGAAGCTCAGCTGGGCGGCAGGCCTGGATTCCAGTGGCTTATTAGAGTAGAACAGGGCAGATAGAGTCTCCCCCAGGCAGCTCTGTGCAGTCTGTCGGTGGGCTCCTCCCACAGGGACAGATCCTCCAGCCTCGCAGAGGAGGCCCCCCAGTGACAGCCCTTCTGCACAGAAGCAGCGCGGCCAGCTCCAGCCAGCTCCGGCCCACCCCACTGCCAGCTCCAGCCTGCCTGCAGGTTGCTTCAGAGACCAGCACAGGGCACCAGGGACTTCCCCAAGCAGCCCAGCCCCCTCCAGCACGAAGCGCCTGTCTAGGCTAGCTTCCCGGGGCAGACCGCCCAGTGAGAGCCTCTCGACGCAGAGCCAGCCACAAGTGCCCAAGCCAGCAGAGACCTCTGACACGCAAGCAGCTTCTGGGACAAGGGGGGGCAGCCAGAGACCTCTCCAGGCAGCCTTGTCACCCTCCAGCTGCAGGCTTTTACCACGGGGCGATCCAAGATGGCGGACTAGAGGGTGACTGCATCTCCAGTCACTCCAGAACCCAGGATTCAAGAAGGGGAGGCATTGAGAGACTCGGACTAAAATAGAACCACGGGGTGAGTCTCCCCCACCCAGTGAAGCTCAGCTGGGCTGCAGGCCTGGATTCGAGCAGTTTATTAGAGTAGGACAGGGCAGACAGAGTCTCCCCCAAGCAGCTCTGTGGACTCTGGTGGTGAGCTACTCCCACAGGGACAGAACCTCCAGCCTCACGGAGCAGGCCCCCCAGTGAGAGCCTTTCTGCACAGAAGCAGCGTGGCCAGCTTCGGCCCGCCCCGTGGCCTGCTCCGGCCCGCCCGCAGGTTGTTTTAGTGACCAGCACAGGGCGCCAGGGACTTCAACAAGCAGCCTAGCCCCCTCTGGCGGGAAGCGCCTCTCGAGGCTAGCTTCTCCAGGCAAACCGCCCAGTGAGAGCCTGTCTACACAGCGCCAGCCACAAGTCCCCAAGCGAGTGGAGACATCCGACCTGCAAGCAGCCTCTGGGACGAGGGCTGGGCAGCAAGAGACCTCTCCAGGTCTCTCTCCCTGGAACCAGTAGTGGGCTAGGGGCAGCGTTTTTCGGAAGCACTACATTATCAAGTTAACCCAAGACTTCTGCCTACTGAAGGCTGGTAGGTGATACACTGGAAATCTACAGGGATACTATAAGCCAATAGAGGAAATCTACAATATCACAGAGTCCCACTGACATCGGACAAATATGAGAAAACTAGGGAAGAAAATGTCCCAAACAAACCTAGATAATATATCAATAAAACCCAATGATAGCACAGCAGAAGAAATGTCCGAAAGGGAGTTCAGAATGGACAAAATTAAAACAATCAGGGAAGCAAACGAGGAGATGAAAGAACAAATGCAGGCATTAAATGAACGCACCAATCAACTGTTAAAAGAGCAAATAAGGGAAGCAAAAGAACATTTTGATAAAGAGTTAGAGATACTGAAAAAAAAAAAAAAAACAGAAATCCTTGAAATGAAGGAAACAATAAACCAAGTTAAAAACTCCATAGAAAGCATAACCAATAGGATAGATCACCTGGAAGACAGAACCTCAGATATTGAAGAGAAAATATTTAATCTTGAAAACAAGGTTGACCAAACAGAAAAGATGGTATGAAATCATGAACAGAATCTACAAGAATTATGGGATATCATGAAGAGGCCAAATTTAAGAATTATTGGGATTGACAAAGGCTTAGAGAAACAAACCAAAGGAATGAACAATCTATTCAATGAAATAATATCAGAAAATTTTCCAAATCTGAACAATGAAATGGAAAACCAAGTACAAGAGGCTTATAAGGACTCCAAATATGCAAAATTACAATAGACCTACACCAAGGCACATTATTACGAAAATACCTAACATTCAAAATAAAGACAGAATTTTAAAGGCCGCGAGAGAAAAGAATCAAATTACATTCAGGGGGAAACCAATAAGAATATCAGCAGACATTTCAATCCAGACCCTAAAAGCTAGAAGGGCCTGGAACAACATTTACCAAGCCCTGAAAGAAAATGGATGCCAACCAAGAATTTTATACCTAGCAAAACTTACTTTCAGATTGGATGATGAGATAAGATCCTTCCATGATAAACAAAAGCTAAAGGAATTTACAAAAAGAAAGCTGGCATTACAGAATATTCTCAGCAAAATATTCCATGAGGAAGAGATGAAAAACAATGATGTAAATCACCAACGGGAGGAACTAGCCTAAAGGAATAGCCAATAAAGGAGAAACCAAATCATGTCAAAAAACAAAAATGAGTCAAATGACTGGGAATAAAAATCATATAACAATAATAACCGTGAATGTTAATGGCCTGAACTCATCAATCAAAAGGCATAGAATGGCAGATTGGATTAAAAAGAAAAATCCAACAATATGCTGCCTGCAAGAGACCCATCTCATAGAAAGAGATACCCATAGACTAAAGGTGAAAGGATGGGAAAAAACATACCATGCACACGGACACAGCAAAAAAGCTGGAGTATCCATCCTCATATGAGATAATGTGGACTTCAAGCCAAAACTGGTCAGAAGGGATAAAGAAGGACATTACATACTGCTGAAGGGAAGCATAAATCAGCAAGACATAACAATCATAAATATCTATGCAGCAAACATTGGCTCCTCCATGTATGTCAAAGAAATCCTTCTCAATTCCAGAAATCAAATAGACCACAACACAGTAATACTAGGTGATTTTAACACACCTCTCTCACAGCTGGATAGATCGTCCAAACAAAAATTGAACAAAGAAACCATAGATCTCAATAACACAATCAACAATTTAGACTTAATCGACTTATATAGAATACACCATCCAACCAAGAGTGAATACACTTTCTTCTCAGCAGCACATGGATCCTTCTCTAAAATAGACCATGTTTTATGCCACGAAGCTACTGTTAGCAAACACAAGAAGATAGAGATACTACCTTGTACTCTATCAGATCATAATGGATTGAAATTAGAAATAAATGACAGAATAAAAAACAGAAACTTCTCCAATACTTGGAGATTAAATAATACACGATTATACGAGGAATGGATAACAGAAGACATCAGGAGGGAAATTTAAAAATTCTTAGAAGTAAATGAGAACCAAGACACATCATATCAAAATCTCTGGGACACTATGAAAGGAGTACTGAGAGGAGGTTTATTTCATGGGGCACATTCAACAAAAGAAGTAGAAATCAACAAATAAACGACTTAACGCTACAGCTCAAAGCCCTAGAAAAAGAAGAGCAGACCAACACCAAAAGTAGTAGAAGACAGGAAATAGTTAAAATCAGAGCCGAAATCAACTAAATTGAAACAAAAAAAACAATCGGGAAAATTAACAAAATAAATAGTTGGTTCTTTGAAAAAATAAGCAAAATTGATAAACCCTTAGCCACACTAACAAAGAGAAAGAGGGAGAAAACCCAAATACTAAAATTCTGAATGAACAAGGAAATATCACAACAGACACGAGTGAAATACAAAACATAATTAGAAGCTATTTTGAAAATCTATACTCCAACAAAACAGAAAACCTCGAAGAATTCAACAAGTTTCTAGAGACATATGAATTACCTAAACTGAACGAGGAGGACATACACAACATAAATAAATCAATTTCAAGCAATGAAATAGAAGAGGTCATCAAAACCCTACTAACAAAGAAAAGTCCGGGACCAGAAGGGTTCTCAGCCGAGTTCTACAGAACCTTTAAAGAAGAGCTCATTCCAATACTTCTCAAAGTATTCCATAAAATAGAAGAGGAGGGAACCCTCCCAAACTCATTCTATGAAGCCAATATCACCCTGATACTTGAATCAGACAGAGACACATCAAGGAAAGAAAATTTCAGACCAATATCCTTAATGAACATCGACGCAAAAATTCTCAACAAAATTTTAGCAAATCGCATACAAAAAAATATATTAAAAAGATAGTGCACCACAATCAAGTGGGTTTTATCCCAGAGATGCAAGGTTGGTTCAACATCTGGAAATCAATAAATGTCATTCACCATATCAACAGAATAAAAGTTAACAATCACATGATTATTTCAATAGATGCAGAAAAAGCATTTGATACAATACAGCATCCCTTCATGCTCAAAACACTAGAAAAAATTGGGGTATTGGGATCATTCCTTAACATTGTGAAGGCCATCTACACTAAGCCCATGGCCAATATCATTCCAAATGGTGAAAAACTGAAAGGTTTCCCCCTAATAACTGGAACAAGGCAGGGATGCCCTCTTTCACCACTTCTATTCAACATTGTTCTTGAGACTCTAGCCAGAGCAACTGGAAAACCCAAAGAAATTAAAGGGATCCGAATTGGAAAAGAGTAACTCAAACTATCCCTGTTCGCTGATGACATGATTATATATTTAGAGGAACATGGAAATTCCACCAGAAAACTCTTAGAACTCATAAGTGAATTCAGTAAAGTAGCAGGTTACAAGATCAATGCTCATAAATCCAAAGCATTTTTATACATAACTGATGAATCTTCAGAAAGAGAAATTAGGAAAACTACCCCATTCACAATAGCATCAAAAAAAATAAAATACTTAGGAATCAATCTCACAAAAGAGGTGAAAGACCTCTACAATGAGAACTACAGAACACTAAAGAAAGAAATTGAAGAAAACCTTAGAAGATGGAAAGATCTCCCATGTTCATGGATAGGCTGGATTAATATTGTCAAAATTGCCATACTACCAAAAGTGCTATACAGATTCAATGCAATTCCAATTAAAATCCCAATGATGTACCTTACAGAAATAGAGCAAGCAATTATGAAATTCATCTGGAAGAATAAGAAACCCAGAATAGCTAAAGCAATCCTCAGTAGAAAGAACAAAGCAAGGGGTATCGCAATACCAGATCTTCAACTCTATTACAAAGCAATAGTAACAAAAACTGCATGGTATTGGTACCAAAATAGACAGGTAGATCAATGGTACAGAATAGAGGACATGGACACAAACCCAAATAAATACAATTTTCTTATACTAGACAAAGGTGCCAAAAATATGCAATGGAGAAAAGATATCCTCTTCAACAAATGGTGCTGGGAAAACTGGAAAACCATATGCAGCAGAATGAAATTAAACCCCTATCTCTCACCCTGCACAAAACTCAACTCAAAATGGATCAAGGACCTTGGAATCAGACCAGAGACCCTGCATCTTATAGAAGAAAATGTAGGTCCAAACCTTCAACTTGTTGGCTTAGGAGCAGACTTCCTTAACAGGACTCCCATAGCACAAGAAATAAAAGCAAGAATCAACAACTGGGATAGATTCAAACTAAAAAGCTTTCTCTCAGCAAAGGAAACTATCAGTAATGTGAAGAGAGAGCCTACAGAGTGGGAGAATATCTTTGCCACTCATACTTCAGATAGAGCGCTAATATCCCGAATCTATAAAGAACTCAAAAAACTCTACACCAAGAATACAAATAATCCAATCAACAAATGGGCTAAGAAAATGAACAGACACTTCACAGAAGAAGATGTACAAGCAATCAACAGATATATGAAAAAGTGTTCAACATCTCTAGTAATAAGAGAAATGCAAATCAAAACTACCCTAAGTTTTCATCGCACCCCAATTAGAATGACGATTATCAAGAACATAAGCAACAATAGGTGTTGGTGAAGATGTGGGGAAAAAGGTACACTCATACATTGCTGGTGGGGTTGCAAACTATTGCAGTCACGCTGGAAAGCAGTATGGAGATTCCTCAGAAATCTTGGAATGGACCCACCATTTGACCCAGCTATCCCACTCCTTGGCCTATACCCAAAGGACTTAAAATCAGCATACTACAGAGATACAGCCACATCAATGTTCATAGCTGCTCAATTCACTGTAGCCAGATTATGGAACCAACCTAGATGCCCTTCAGTTGATGAATGGATAAAGAAACTGTGGCATATATATACAATGGAATATTTCTCCGCCATGAGGAATGACAAAATTATGGCATTTGCAGGCAAATGGATGAAATTGGAGGATATCATGCTAAGTTAGATAAGCCAATCTCAAAAAACTAAAGGACGATTGATCTCGCTGATAAGCGGATGAGGACATATAAGGGGGAGGGTAGGAGGGGTTAGTGTTAGGGTTAGGGTTAGGTTTAGGGTTAGGGATAAGGAGGGTGGTAAGAATGGAGGAAGAAAGGAATGTATACAGGGAAAAGAGGGGTGGGAGTGGAGGGGGGGAAGCGAAAAAAATAACAGAATGAATCAAACAACATTGCCCTATGTAAATTTATAATTTTTAATTAAAATAAAAAAATATATTTGTCAATTGAAAAAAAAAAAAGATATGAGATGCTATAGGACCCTACTACAGCACATAACAAATTAGCTACCTGCCTCTTGGTGAACTGGCATTCACTGTATTACTGAATCCTCAACTTAGAAGGAACTTTGGGCCTTAAAATCCCATTTAGCATGATAGTTTCCCGATCCATCCATTTACTGCCAAATGTTATAAAGTTATTCTTTTTTTAATAGCTGAGTAACATTCCAATGTGTATATACCACATTTTCTTTATCCGTTCATCTGTTGAAGGGTACATAGGTTGGTTACATAGCTTAGTTATTGTGAATTGAGCTGCTATATATATATATATATATATAATATATAGATATGGCTATGTCACTGTAGTATGTTGACTTTAACTACTTTGAATACTGAGGGGTTGTATAACCAGGTCAAAGGGTGATTACCTTTTTAGTATTGTGAGGAATCTCCATACCACTTTTCAGAGTGGTTGCACCAATTTGCAGTCTCACAGGCAATGTATGAATGTACCCTTTCCCCCATATCCTTGTCAACATTTACTGTTACTTGTATTCTTAATTGTTGCCATTCTGACTGGAGTGAGATGAAATTTTAGTGTAGTTTTAATTTACATTTCTCGAATTGCTAGAGATGTCGAACATTTTTCATATATTTTTGACCATTCACATTTCCTTTCTCTCTTTCCACATTCATCAATGAATGTTAAATATATGTCTTTCCCTTTAACTATGCCCATAATGTTTGTAACAGATGGTGGAAGTAAGGTGCATTCTCATCAGAAACAAAATTTTATATATTCTTACATACTAGATATTACAGCACAAGAGAGTCCTTTTCCCATTGATTCAGTCATCATCAGTTCACAGAGAGACTATATAAAAGGAAGCCTCCTTTCCCCTACCTTTAACTACATAGGCAAAGATTTTCTAAAGTATCATTAGTGCTCTATCATTCGATTAGTTCAATTTGATTTCTCTCTCCATGAATCTAAAGGAGGGGCAGGGGCACTTTATTTCCCTTGGTTGAATAAAGCCATAAAGCCAACATTCAGAATATCCATAAGCCAGACATATATCATATGGATAAATTTTACAACATAATATTAAACAAAATAAGCCAGACACAAAAGAGCATTTATTGTACCATATGGTTCTATTTCGTATAAATTTCAAAAATAGGCAAGATGAAGCATACTCTTAGAAGTCAAGATAGTGGTAACCTTGGGATGGAGGGAAGTAGTGACTAGAGGAAGAGGTCTGGAGTACTACAAATGTCCCATTTCTAGATTTGGTTGCTGGTTAAAAAGGTGTAGTCCCTTTGAGGAAAATGCCCACTTCTCATTTATATGTCCTATTTGAATAAACAGTAATAAGTAAATAAATATAAATCCAGTATAATTTGTCATGTACAGAAGATAACTTTATACTTACAGTGAACACAATGAGATTAAATATTAACTGTACTCTTTGGCCTGCTGAAAACTCCTCATTCAAAGTTCGCTTTCTCTTTATTAAATATGGAAGTTAGCAAGTACAAGATAGGCTGTAAAGACTCACTAGCAGTGAAGAGACTTTCTCCTTGAGGTAATTAGCTGGAAACAGAGAAAACGGTTGAAGGACTATCTTACCAAGTAATTCAATGTTACTTCACACACTTTGTAGAGTTTACCTAAAATCATCTTGTGAACCACCAGTGCCAGGTTATCTACATTTGAGGAAAAATGATTCTCTCCTTCAAGATAAACAGATGCTCCTGAAACACAACTTAGCTGCCCTCCTGAAGACAACAGTTTCCTTTATTTACTGGCATGCTCTATTTCCTTCCCTGTAATCCCTCAAATATCAACACCAGCTCAAATCAAATAAGTATTCACTACAGTTCTTTGGACTTAATGACTGGTGTTCCAACCCTCTCTGGAAGTCATCAATTTTCTCATGCCTATTATTACTCACAGATACTACTGAAATTAATGGCAGCTTGCTTTTTCCCTATACTACCTCAAGATCCTATACTGTGACATGCATACACTATGGAAGCATGTAGAAAAGTTAAATAAATTTTGATAAAACCTACCTGAAAATTTATAAAGAAAAGTTTTATTGAGTATTCCTAACGATTAGGAGAACTGTAAGAGAAAACAGTTGTCAGTAGTTCCCTACAAATGTTTAATAAAATGGGAAACATCTGTTTGATTAGGTTTAAGCTTAGTACATCAAGTTTCAAGTACAGATTGACAAGTTCATTGTTCACTTCTATGTTTAATTATATCTGATTCCATATTTTTATGAGAAAGTGATTAATTTTATTTTTGCAAATTATACCTTGATAAAAGTGGCAAAAAGTAATCAAACCCCGCTTCTTTAAAAATAAAACAAAACATCTTTCTTGAGTCTTCCTTTAGGACTAGAATCAGGAATCATCATGCTTTTTTTATGGCTCCAGTTCCTAGGAGAGGGATTTGCATTAACTAGAACACCAGTGCATTTTGGCTGGGTTCAAGAGAGTCAAGTGGCCTCTGGAATTATTGTCCAATGCTTCCCTCTTTTTTGTAACTTGAAACATAAATATGCAATATTATCTTATTTGGAAAAGACTTAACTTGCACTTAAGAGTTGAAGTTTAAATATGATTCCATATTTAAAAATGGAAAACATGAGCATGTCAAAATCAATTATGAAAAACTCAAAGGAATTTGTTGTAGCTGATAGTCTTCCAGTGTATGAAAACATGTTTCCTCAGTACTTTTAGAGAAAAAAGTCTCATCTAAATCCTTTTTATCTTTAAGTATTTTGTCCATTTTGTTTTAGAGTTAGGTTGTGGTAGCTCTCTAAGTCCTTGTCTTAATTTAAAACAGCCGTTTTTAGCGTATGTTAAATTCCTTGGAAAATGTTCAGAAAATACAAGTTAAAAAATTAAAAACTACAGGTAATACCTGAAAAAAGTAAAAATGGAGTATTTTTCAGAGCAAATTTATAAAATATGTAATGATAAAATGCCCTCCTGTGGGTATGTCTCAGGCCTCTTTTTTCTCTAGAATAACATTCATATTATTAGAGTATCTCACTGCTCACTGTCCAATCCTGAATTTCTATTAAAATCAAGGGGTTAAGAATATTAATAATTTTCACCTTACACTATGGATACTCCAGGCAGAAAACAGAAAAGGTCTTGGAATATAATATCTATTCACAGTGCATATCCAAATCTTGAATGTATAATATCAAATACTCTACAAAATATCAAGATCAAATCAGATACCTAAGATACATAATTTAGTTGAATTGAAAGATGAATAGGAAGGGACTTCATATTTTGCTTTAATCACAATGATTCCAATTTCTAACTCTAAGTTGAAAGTCCAACAATTCTGTTATACTAAAGTTTTCATTTTATATAATTTGGAATATAATGATAGCAATGATGCTATTTATATTTTAAAATATCTCCCCAATAACATTAGAACAAAAATAGCTACAAATATATCAAGAAAAATAGAGAAAATATCTATCACATGACACTAGTTTGGAATTCTAAATAAAACAGTGAAATTATATCATGACTGACCCAAACCAAGAGAGAAAATCCTAACTACCAGAGCTGTCAATGGTAGAATAGGATTTTTCATGAATTAATAACCTCCGTGTCATAAAAGAAGCACAAACTAAGCCTAGATAGCCTTATTCTATAGGTGCTATATTCTAAATATTTCCACTGAGTCAAAGATAAAACTGGATGAAACCTCCTGCTACTTCAGATCTAAGGTTCTACAATACCTAATGAAGTTCCCCATCATAACCTCAGCTTCCCTAACACACCACATGGTATCTCTACACAATGGTGAAATCCATGGTTATATCAGTACAGATGGTAATGATGCAGGATAATTTCCAGCAGATTTATATTCAGATTCATCAGTACCTAAGTCTCACAGTTGTTAGTATGATCATCACCTCTGCCTCTAGAGAAGTCTAAATTAGAGTCATGGCTTTACTATTCTTCAATCTTCAAAGAAATATAATTTTCCAGTAAAGTAGAAATAAAGCACTTTGTGACCTCCTTAGAAATTCAAAATAGGACTTGAGAACTTCAATAATATAACCAGAAAAAAGGAGAAGTATGAAATTTAGACACTGATTATTCATGTTTATGCCCAAATCAACCAATAGACCTAAAAATCTCACCTGCATGCTATGTGTACACAAACCAAACACCAGCATCACTGTCACCATAAGCATGCTCACATATCAGACATAGTCCCAAAAGGGATACCCTGGGCTGTGACTTTTCCCCATGGGGCAAAAAGATAACAGAAGGACTCTAGAAACCTTCACCAGAGGACCACTACAGCTTTTGCTACCACTGCAGACATCCGTATCCTTGGTCCTTAAGGAAACCACAGTCATTGCTAAGGGTAACCTCAGCTGATGCAGGTGCATGGAGACTATGCTGACACACCTTGTGCACAGCTAAAACTATTGATAATACACTGAAGAAATACAGACCCATGAGACTCCTGACAAAAGAAACTCAAGAGAGCTAGAAGATAAAAAATATGGACCACTAAATTAAATTAGGAAAACAATACATGAGCAAAATTACGTGTTTAACAAAGAGACAGAAATCATTAGAAAATAAAGAACAAAACAGAAATTCTGGAGCTGAAAAATACAACTGGAAAGTTCAATGTAGAATTTAAATAGCAGATTTGATCAGGCAGAGAAGAGAATCAGCAAAATTAAAATTTTCATTTGAAATTACCCAGTCAGAAGAACAAAGATGAAAAACAAGAACAAAAAGAGTAAAGAAAAATGTAAAAAGAAAATAGTTTATGGGACTTATGGGACACCATCAAGCAAAACAACACACACATTATGGAAGTCTTAAAGGATCAGAGAAAGAGGCAGTAGGTTTATTTACATTAAAATTTATAAAACATCCACGAGAAAAATTTAAAAAGACACACACAAATGGAAAGATACCTCAACTTCATAGATTAGAAGAATTAATACTGTTTAAATGTCCTTAATACCAAAAAATATTACAAACACAATGAAATTCCTAGCAAAATTTCAATAATGTTCTTGCAGAAGGAGAAAGAGAAACCCTAAAATTCACATGAAAACACAATAGATCCCTAATAACCAGAACAATCTTGAATAAAAAAAAAAGTCAGAGGCAACACACTCATTGATTTCAAAATATATTAGTAAACTAATATAGAACTAATAGAAACAGTATGGTAATGGCATAAAAACAGACATATAAACTAATAGAAGAGAATAGAAAGCATAGAAACAAAGCCACACATCTATGGTCAACTGATCTTCAACAATGGTACCAAAAATACACAATAGGGAAGAGGATAGTCTCTTTAATAAATGGTACTGTGAAAACTGAATATCCACATGCAAAATAATGAAAGTGGATCTTTATTTTATACCATATACAAAACACAACTCAAAATGGACTAGAGACTCAAATGTTAAAATCTGAAACCATAAAGAAGAAACCACAGACAGAAAAGCTTTAGGTGTTGGTATAAGCAATGTCTTTTTTGGTTATAATACCAATAGTATTGGCAGTAAGAGTGAAAACAGACAAATGGATTGCTTCCAACTAAAGATCTTCTGCATGGAAAATAATTAACAGAGTAAAAACACAACCTATAAAATAAGAGAACATATTTGCAACTGTATATCTAATGAATGGTTAATATCCAAAATATATAAGAAATTCATACAACTTACTAGTGCACATGCATATACAGAAAATCCCCACAAACAATGAATAGCCAAACTAAAAATAGGGAAAGGACCTCAATAGACATTTCTCAAAAGAAGACATATAGGGGATCAATAGGTACATGAAAAAATGTTAAACATCAATAATCAGGAAAAGCAAATCAGAACCAGAATGAAATATCACTTCATAATTGTTAGACTCTATTGCTACAAAAACAATATAACAAGTGTTGATAAGGAGGTGGATAAAAAAGAACCCTTGCACACTGCTGGTCTGAAATGTAAATTGGTATAAACATTATTGTAGATTCCTACAAAAATTAAAAATAGAACTACCTTATAATACAACAATTCCACATCTGGATATATATATATATATATATATATATATATATATATATATATATATATATATACAAACAAAGAAAATGAAATCGATATTTCAAATAGATATTTGCCCTCCCAGGATTCATTTCAGCAATATTCACAATAGCTGAGATATGGGAATAATCTAAAATGTCTGTTAGCAGATGAATGACTAATGAAAAATATGAAATATACACACACAAAATGGATTATTTTCCAGGCTTAGAAAAGGAAATTCTGCCATTTGCAATAACCTGAAGGATATTATGTTAAATGAAATTAACCAGATACAGAAAGACAAATACTATATGATATAACCTAAAATATCAAACTCATAAAAACAGAGATGATAATGGTGGCTACTGTGTATGAGGACAGAAGCAAGTAGAGAAATGCTGGTAAAGAAGTAAAATATTTCAGTTATATTAGAAAAATATGTTCTGGAAACCTAATGTACTACAATGTGACTACCATTAACAATATTGTATTCAAATTTGCTAAGAGGACAGATCTTATGTGTTCTCACCACAAAAATGGCAACAATGTGAGGTGATAGATATGTTAATTAGTTGGATGGTGAATATTTCCCAATGCATAAATATATCAAATCATCAATTATATATACTTTAAATATATACAATTTTACGTTTTTCAACTGTTTCAAATTTGGGGAAAATAATCTTAAAATTTGACCCTGAATTGCAGAAGTTACTGGATCCATGGTCTTAAGCTATAATCTGTACATTTCTTTGATCTTGTACACAATTTATTCATTCATTTATTGAATAGATGTTTATTGAATATCTGTTATGTATTAGAAACACTTCCAGACCTAGGATCACCAAACTTTTTCTGTAAAGGGGCAGATTATGTTTCCACCTTTGCAGGTTGAATATTCCCTGCCACAGCCACTCAACTCCAATCTTATGTAAAAGCAGCCATAGACAGAAAGCAGGTGAACCAATGTGGTTTTGTTCCAAGAAAAAACTATTTGCAGAAACAGGAGAATGATCATATTCAACTTCTGGGCAGAAGTTTTTTAAGCTTTCGCTTGACTCTTGTAATATATCAGTGAACAAAACAAAAACTTTCCTTTCTTCATGGAGTATGCATTCTAATGAAATCAGTAGAAAATTACCATGCACCCCTCAAATTTGTACACATTTATTTATAAGTTATAATTGTATAACAGCATATAAACACTGTGTACATCTTTAAATTCACCCAATTTACATTAAAGCCATTAGAAGATTTTAAACCATGAGATTAAAATAAATATTTTAAAATATGTTTTACATTTTATTTTTGATACTCTTATTCATTTTCACTAAAATTATACTACCTTTATATTTTAGTGTGTGCAATATTACAAAAATGTTGTAGTGCTTTAAATTAACATTGATATATTTTTTAAATTATGGTTTAACATTGTATGACCCAATTGTAAACCAGTTGTTTCTGAAATTTTTTTGATGACTGTCATAGTGGAAAATTCATCCCACAAAAATGTATGGCTTCAAATGTGAGAACTGCATTATTGGCTATGCTTATAATAGCCAGGATTAACATCTTTAAATCTTATTGTCTGATTATGCAAAAAGTTTCATTAAATTTTTGACTTATATATTCAATCTTCCTCAGTGTAAATGTATTGTTACTGCAAACTAATTGCAAGTCAAATATTGGAAGTTAAATAAACATTTTTTAAGTTCCTGAATAAATAAATAGAAATTCAATGAAATCTTTAAATATTTTTAAAGATGTTTCCAAGCCAATGAATTACATTGATCAGAGATTTTTTATAAATGACACACTTATATGGTTTGAAGCAACCATCTATCATTACTAAAATCGAAAGCACATGTATATATTACCTAACAGTATACCAGGGAAAGAAAGGATTAAGGAGGCTACTGCCAAGGTCTCCACGCAGTGAAACACTCACACTTCACAAATGAAACTCACTTAAGTAATGTAACATATGGACTTTCAACAATCATTAACAGATAAGGGCTTCAAGGTCAATCCTTATGTTTAATATCAATAAACTTTTGATTCCCTTTCCTCTCCTCTCTCTCTCTGTATAGGGTTCATTTGCCTCAATAAATCACTTGGTACACCCTTTGGTGTTCACTGTGAAATCAACTGCTCTTGAGTGCTATTTATTTTGTGTCTATTTTGCATTCATAGTTGGCATCTCCAAGACCATTTTTATTTGTATAGGATTACAACCTACACCGATAGATTAACTGAGAGATTCCACCAATCTGATTCACATTCTCTGTGAGCATATTAGTGAGAGAAATGATTTTCTATTACAACATCCTTGATATAAAAATTCAGGATCTAACTCATTCATGCCTATCCCAAGCACAAATATTTTGGTATTCATTTTTTATTTCTAACTTCTATGTTTGCTCCAATCTGGAAGCTAAGAATCAGCAAACTTTATCTGAACTGTTTGGTAAAATCTTCAAAACTTCAGATGAACTTTAGCCAAGTTTTTGATATCCCTAATGAGAGGTTATTAATCAATAGTATGTTTGTAGTCATGAAATGGCTGTTTGGAATTTTAATAAATGTCATCTACAAAATTAACAAAAAAGTAATTAGGAAGATTTATTACCTGATTCCCTATCACCTTCATGGTCAAACCAAAGGAAAATGCAATAAACAATGAGTAAAACCTTAGCACTTTCTAAATATATCCTCAAAACCATCCCTAAATAGTCAGAAAGTTAGGTACTTACTCATCCTTGTTTGTGTGATATTCTACAGCATTTTTCATAATGTTAAGTAATTGTTTATTTCTCCAGTCCCTCAACCCACTCTTGAAACAACTTTAGCAAGGGGAATTTTATCTTTGATCCTTTGTGTGTCTGTGTGTATGTGTGTCCTCTAAAACAGCAGTGTTCAATTAACCTTTGCAAAATTAAATAAAATGTTGTGGAAGTTTCAAAGACTATTTTGAATTTTCATTGACAACTATTTAAGAAAATCTCAGAATATTGAACTCAGAATACTGTTTCTGAAAAATGGATGTAAAATATTTCCTTCTACATGTTGTAGCTTTCATTCAGGAAAGCTTTTATCTGAATATCATTAAGCCCCATAGCACTGAACATGCTTCCTAAAATGTATTTCAAGTGCATGGAGTTGAACATATGAAATTAATTTGACCTTACCTTCTTATAAAAGGAATAGTTAAAACTATCATTATTTGTAGATAATATGATCAACCTCATAAAAATATAATCAAATCACAACTCAGAACTAATAAGAGAGTTCAGCAAGTTTATTGATATATCAGCTTGAAAAATCAATAGCCCTTCCCTATATCAAGGAAAACCAGTTAGAAAATATATCTAAACATAAGATATCATTAATGAGAGCACCAAATTTCATCAAATTTCTAGGAATTAACTCTGTTTAAAATACACAGGACTGGTATAGAAAAAATTTAATTCTATGAAAGAACACAAAAGAAAATCTTAGTAAATAAAAAGCATTCCATATTCTTGAAGGTGTGAATTAATATTATAAATATTTCAATTTTCCCCAAATTGATCTATAAATTCAGAGCAATTTCAAAAATATTCCAACTGGGTTTATTTTAGACAAACTTCTTCTAAAATGTACCAAGAAGTCTAAAGGTCTAAAAATAACTAAGTCAACTTTGAAAAAGAAGATTAAAGATTAAGTAATTTTTCTGTGAGATATTAAGACATACTAAGTATCATAATAAAAAGACAGAAAGGTCTGGGTGGAAGGATGAATAAATAGACCAGTAGAGCAGAAGAGTGAGTCATAACAGACTTAACGCCTTTAATATACAATAAAGATGGCACCATACACAAACCACACAGGACAAAGGATGAACTGTAGTAAAATCTTTTTTGAAGAACAGGAATGAATTCCAATATTATATCTTATAAAAGTCAGACAGCAACTGAAACAAAGTCCTATATATGAAAAGTAAAACTAGAATGTCTAAAATTGACAGGGAACAAATATCTGGAATATAGAAGGAACACCTATATAACAAGGACCCTAAAAAAGTGGTCAGTGAAAATGAACAGGCAGTTAAATCAATAAGAAACCCTAGCATATTTAAGAGAGAAGCTTCAACTTACTAGAAATGAAAGAAATTTATCACTTTAATGTATGACACTTCTAATGTATCTTATTAGCAAAAATTAGAAAACTGTTATTCCTATTATTGCTATGTAGCAAATCACTACAAAACTCAGTTACTTAAAACAGCATCAAGTTATTATTTCTCACTGTCTTTATGGAAGAGAGATTCTGGAAGGCTTGTTTGGAAAATTCTGGTTGAGAGTCAGAAAAGGTTTGGAACCAGAGAAACCAGTATTGATCAGGCATTTCTCTCTCTCTCTCTCTCATGTATTTTTATCCCTGTGGTCTATCCACCTGGGCTAGTTTGGGACTCCTCAAAGCATTTTGACCTCAGGGAAGTTCGACCTTTTACATGTAGCTCAGTAATCAAGGTCAAGCATTCTAAAGAGAAAGGTGAAAGCTAATTGACCTATTAAGATCTGGTCTCAAATGTCACAAAGTGTTACTTTTGCCATGATCTTTTGACCAAGTCAGTTGCAAAAGTCTGCCCACATTCAAGGGGAGGAGAATCGGATTCCACTCCTTGATGGTGAGTGGTAAGTTTCTAGAAGAGTATGTGGGACAGGAGATTGCAGCCATTTTTGAATAATGTATCTTGCCATGGCTATATACTAAGTCCTGGGTGGCATGTAGTTAAGTATAGAGTGGTACAGTTATCCTGGAAGATAATCTGCAAGTGCGTAAAGTGTAACTCTATCATTTGATCACTAATTTTCATTCCTAGCTTTACATTCCCCCAAATTTCCTCACAGCCTATAAGAAGACATGTACAAGGTTATTTATCACAACATTCTTTGAGGTAACAGGGAATTGGAGATGATCTATATTTCATCATGAGTGAAATGAGTAGGTAATGTGATGGATGCGTACTATGAATTACTATGCAGCAGTCTGAAGAAACAGAGTAAGTAAACACACAGTAAAATGAATATATAATAAAAATTATGGTGTTGCAAAACAAGAAAAAGAATGAGATTCATAACAATTAATATTTATGTTTATTAAAATACATGCATGAAACAATATACATTTTCAAGAACACAAACAAAAGTAGATCTCAACAAAATAAATATTTGCTTGTGGACAGGTAAGAATATTGGAGAAGGTAATGAGGAAAAAAGAAGGAAGGTAAAATATAAAAGGCACTGAATTGACTAATGACATACCTTGAACTGAAAAACATAACTAAATTTACTCTTTGCATCTGATTTAATAATAGTCTCCAAATGCATATCAAGACTGGTTGTATGGATCCAAGATGGTAGACTAGAGGGTGACTGCATCTCCAGGCACTCCAGAACCCAGGATTCAAGAAGGGGAGGCATTGAGAGACTTGGGCTGAAATAGAACCACAGGGTGAGTCTCCCACACCTGGTGAAGCTCAGCTGGGCAGCAGGCCCAGATTTGGGTGGCTTATTAGAGTAGGGAAGGGCAGATAGAGTCTCCCCCAGGCAGCCCTGAGCACTCTGACAGTGGGCTCCTCCTACAGGGCCAGATTCTCCAGCTTTGCAGAGTAGGCCCCCCAGTGAGATCCTTTCTACACAGAACCAGCATGCAGCCAGCTCCCCAGCCAGCCCTCAGGTTGCTTCAGAGACAAGGACAGGGCAGCCAGGGACTTCCCCAAGCAGCACTGCTCCCTCAGGCAGGAAACGCCTTTCTAGGCTAGATTCTCGGAGCACACCGCCCAGTGAGAGCCATTCTACACAGAGCCAGCCACAAGTCCCCAAGCCAGCGGAGACCTCCAACCCACAAGCAGCCTCTGTGACCAGGGTAGGGCAGCCAGAGTCCTCTCCAAGTCTCTCTCCCTGGAACCAGTAGCGAGCTAGGGGCAGCATTCTTTGGAAGCACTGCATTATCAAGTTACTCCAAGACTTCAGGTTACTGAAGGCTGGTAGGTGATACACTGGAAATCTACAGGGACACTATAAGCCAAAAGAGGAAATCTGCAATATCACAGACTCCCACTGACATCTGACCAATATGAGAAAAAAAGGGAAGAAAATGTCCCAAACAAACCTAGATACTATATCAATAAAGCCCAATGACAGCACAGCAGAAAATGTCAGAAAGGGAGTTCAGAATGTACATAACTAAAACAATCAGGGAAGCAAATGAGGAGATGAAAGAGCAAATGCAGGCATTGAAGGAGGAGATGAAAGAGCAAATGCAGGCATTAAATGATCACACCAAACAACAGTTAAAAGAGCAAATACAGAAAGCAAAAGATCATTTCAATAAAGAGTTAGAGATACTGAAAAAAAACCAAAGAGAAACCCTTGAAATGAAGGAAACAATAAAACAAGTTAAAAACTCCATAGAAAGCATAACCAATAGGATAGATCACCTGGAAGACAGAACCTCAGATATTGAAGAAAAATTATTTTATCTTGAAAACAAAGTTGACCAAACAGAAAAGATGGTAAGAAATCATGAGCAGAATCTACAAGAATTATGGGATATAATGAAAAGGTCAAATTTAAGAATTATTGGGATTGAGGAAGGCTTAGAGAAACAAACCAAAGGAATGAACAATCTATTCAATGAAATAATATCAGAAAATTTCCCAAATCTGAAGAATGAAATGGAAAATCAACTACAAGAGGCTTATAGGACTCCAAGTACACAAAATTACAACAGACCCACACCAAGGCACATTATAATGAAAATACCTAACATACAAAATAAAGACAGAATTTTAAAGGCTGCAAGAGAAAAGAATCAGATTACATTCAGGGAGAAACCAATAAGAATATCTGCAGATTTTTCAATGCAGACCCTAAAAGCTAGAAGGGCCTGGAACAACATTTACCAAGCCCTGAAAGAAAATGGATGCCAACCAAGAATCTTATACCCAGCAAAACTTACTTTGAGATTTGACGATGAGATAAGATCATTCTATGATAAACAAAAGCTAAAGGAATTTAAAAAAAGAAAGCCACCATTACAGAACATTCTCAGCAAAATATTCCATGAGGAAGAGATGAAAAACAATGATGCAAATCAGGAACAGGAGGAACTAGCCTAAAGGAATAGCCAAATAAAGGAGAAACCACATCACGTCAAAACACAAAAATGAGTCAAATGACTGGGAATAAAAATCATATCACAATAATAACCCTGAATGTTAATGGCCTGAATTCATCAATCAAAAGACATAGACTGGCAGATTGGATTAAAAAGAAAAATCCAACAATATGCTGCCTGCAAGAGACTCATCTCATAGAACGAGATACCCATAGACTAAAGGTGAAAGGATGGGAAAAAAAATACCATGCACATGGACACAGCAAAAAAGCTGGAGTATCCATCCTCATTTCAGATAATGAGGACTTCAAGCCAAAACTAGTCAGAAGGGATAAAGAAGGACATTACATACTGCTTAAGGGAAGGATAATTCAGCAAGCCATAACAATCATAAATATCAATGCTCCGAACACTGGCTCATCCATGTACGTCAAACAAATCTTTCTCAATTCCAGAAATCAAATAGACCACAACACAATAATACTAGGTGATTTTAACACACCTCTCTCACCGCTGGATAGATAGTCCAAACAAAAATTGAATAAAGAAACCATAGATCTCAATAACACTATCAACAATTTAGACTTAACTGAAATATATAGAATATAACATCCAACAAAGAACGAATACACTTTCTTCTCAGCAGCACATGGATCCTTCTCTAAAATAGACCATGTTTTATGCCACGAAGCTACTGTTACCAAATACAAGAAGACAGAGATACTATCTTGTATTCTATCAGATTATAATGGATTGAAATTAGAAATAAATGACAGAATAAAATACAGAAACTTCTCCAATACTTGGAGATTAAATAATACACGATTATACGAGGAATGGATAACAGAAGACATCAGGAGGGAAATTAAAATATTCTTAGAAGTAAACAAGAACAAAGACAGATCATATCAAAATCTCTGGGACACTATGAAAGGAGTACTTAGAGGAAGATTTATTTCATGGGGCGCATTCAACAAAAGAAGTAGAAATCAACAAATAAACAACGTAACGCGACAGCTCAAAGCCCTAGAAAAAGAACAGCAGACCAACACCAAAAGTAGTAGAAGACAGGAAATAGTTAAAATCAGAGCCGAAATCAACTAAATTGAAACAAAAGAAACAATCAGAAAAATTAACAAATAAATAGTTGGTTCTTTGAAAAAATAAACAAAATTGATAAACCCTTAGCCACACTAACAAAGAGAAAGAGGGAGAAAACCCAAATACTAAAATTCTGAATGAACAAGGATATATCACAACAGACACGAGTGAAATATAAAACATAATTAGAAGCTATTTTGAAAATCTATACTCCAACAAAACAGAAAACCTGGAAGAATTCAACAAGTTTCTAGAGACATATGAATTACCTAAAGTGAATGAGGAGGATGTACACAACTTAAATGAATCAATTTCAAGCAATGAAATAGAAGAGGTCATCAAAAGCCTACCAACAAAGAAAAGTCCGGGACCAGAAGGGTTCTCAGCCAAGTTCTACAAAACCTTTAAAGAACAGCTCATTCCAATACTTCTCAAAGTATTCCATAAAATAGAAGAGGAGGGAACCCTCCCAAACTCATTCTATGAAGCCAATATCACCCTGATACCTAAACCAGACAGAGATACATCAAGGAAAGAAAATTTCAGACCAATATCCTTAATGAACATCGACGCAAAAATTCTCAACAAAATTTTAGCAAATCGCATACAAAAAAATATTAAAAAGATAGTGCACCACAATCAAGTGGGTTTTATCCCAGTGATGCAAGGTTGGTTCAACATCCGGAAATCAATAAATGTCATTCACCATATCAACAGACTAAAAGTTAAGAATCACATGATTGCTTCAATAGATGCAGAAAAAGCATTTGATAAAATACAGCATCCCTTCATGCTCAAAACACTAGAAAAAATTGGGGTAGTGGGAACATTCCTTAACATTGTGAAGGCCATCTACACTAAGCCCATGGCCAATATCATTCTAAATGGTGAAAAACTGAAAGCATTCGCCCTAATCACTGGAACAAGGCACGGATGCCCTCTTTCACCACTTCTATTCAACATTGTTCTTGAGACTCTAGCCAGAGCAATTAGACAAACCAAAGAAATTAAAGGGATATGAATTGGAAAAGAAGAACTCAAACTATCCCTGTTTGGGGATTCAAGATGGCGGACTAGAGGGTGGCTGCGTTTCGTGTTGCTCCAGGACTCAGGACTCAAGAAGAGGAGATATAGAGAGCCTTGGGACCAACTCAAAGCAGCCGGGAGAGAGTCTCCCACTGGGCAGGCGTTCCGGACGGGGCAGGAGTCCTGGACGGGGCGGTAGCCCCAAAAGCAGGGATCTTTGCAAAGTAGAACGGCCGGCGAGGCGCCCCTCCCCCCGCCGGAGCAGTGATCGCAGACAGCTGGGAGCATTGGAGAGGGGGCTGCCCAGAGGAGAAGGACAAATACGGGCTCGGCACGTCGCTTGGAATTGGATCAGCTGCGCCAGGGCTCCGGGCGGCTATCCGGAGGAGCAGCGTGGACTCAGGACTCAAGAAAAGGAGATATTGAGAGACTTGGGACCAACTCAAAGCAGCCGGGTGAGTGTTTCCCACTGGGCAGGCATCCCGGACGGGGCGGTAGCCCCTGGACAGGGCTGTAGCCCTGAAAGCAGGGATCTTTGCAAAGTAGAACTGCCGGCGAGTCGCCCCTCCCCCCGCCGGAGCAGTGATCGCAGACAGCTGGGAGCATTGGAGAGGTGGTTGTTCACCACAGCGCTTGGACTCGGCGCAACCCACCCGCGCTCTGGGAGGCTGCCCAAAGGAGAAGATGCTTGGTGAGCTGTTTGGACTGAACGTGACCACCCCTGAACACAGGGGGCTGCCCAGAGGAGAAGGAGAAATACGGGCTCGGCACGTCACTTGGAATTGGAGCAGCTGCGCCAGGGCTCTGGGCGGCTATCCGGTGGAACAGCGTGGTGAGTGGTTTGGTCCCAGAGCGTCCGCTCCTGAACATAGGGGGGTTGTCTGGAGAAGGAGGAGGAGCGCGGCGGGGTGCTTGGGCTCGAAGTGACTGCACCAGGGCTACGGGAGGCAGTCGGGACAAGAAGGTGCACAGTGAGTTCTTGGGACTCGTGACGCACCAGATCTCTGGGTGACTGCCTGGAGGAGAAAGTGGTGCGTGGTGGGTCACTTGGTCTTAGAGCGACCGCACGGAACAACAGGTGGCTGCCGGAGGAAAAGGCATGTGGCGGGTCACTGGGACTCGGAGCGATTGTAAGGGGCTCCAGGTGGCTGCTCAGAGGAGGGGCCGCATAGCCAGGCGAAAAGTGCAGAGCAGGGTCCTAGACGGCTTCTTGGTGGAAGGGCCCCACAGACAAACTGAGGGGCGGAGCGAAGGCTCCAGGACTGCAGGCAGCTTCTCTGAGGAGAGGCAGCCGAAGGAGATTCGTTTGCGAAGGGTGAGGCTTCCAGGCCCAGGAGGTAGGTCCGGGTCCCTGGGAACATTGCAGAAGAAGGCTGCCCAGCCCAGGCAGTAGTTGTGAATTGAACGGAACTTCTGTCATTATTTCTAATAAATAAATTTGATAGCTTTTATTTCACAGCCAGCCCATCCCTCCTACAGAATCCCTTTCCCTAGCCCATGTGGGACATGTGGCAAGAATATTTCTTAAAGAAAATAAATATTTTAATAATTTGATTATTCCTATTTATTAAAACATTTTAATCCCTATAATATCTTAGGGATTGAATCTGATCTAATACAATAATTAAACAATCATAGGTCCAATGGCAGAATGCTAGGAAATAGCCAAAGACTGTTTCATTTACTTGATATAATTTTGACAACTGAGTTCAGTGTTGGTTGACTGATGTGTACTTTCCTTTGTTTGGAATTCTTATTTAATAATGTAGTCACAGCTGTAAGACTTGTAATATTGTCACAAGAGACAGAGAAAGCTGATGATGAGCTAAAATGCTATGAGATAATTAGCCCTACAGGGTGAAAGATATATTAAAAAGTCAACCATAGCTCTAGGTTTCCACATCAACATTCTTTAAAAAAAATTAACAAAAAGGACATTTTAAATTCCAACATTCGAGAATAACTACCCTGCACCCCTTACACTCTCCCATTCAGAACCCATGAAAATTGAGCAATTTACATTTAATCTCATTCTCAAAGTTACTAACAATAAGTTTGTTTACTGGCTATTCATTTTCAAGAACTCTGAAAGGGAATAGGATTTGTAAAACAGATATGAGTTAGCCATATTAATAAACTATTGCAGTCCTCTATTTCTAAGCACTAACATTTTAACATTTTCTGAAGGCCCTGAGTGAACACAAGCAGAAGGCAAGCCAGGAGAGGCACCTTCTATTCTCATTTAAAACTGAACTTCTTGTAAGTGACCTTGCACTTTATGTTTTCTCCTTCCAAGAAATACTAATATTTAAGTTTCTCCAGAATAGCAAAATTATGTGGATTGATAAAGTATACAAAAATTTAAAAAAACATTTTAAGAAAAACTTTCCAAATGAATAATCATACTTTCATTCTGTTGCCTTTACTTGAATTAAAAATTTAATGTATACATTAGTGTCTCCCCCAAATAAGTGACATCAGAAGGTAGGTAAAGTGAAATTCAGCAACATGTGTTTTTCTCCTACTTGATAACTGTTTGCTGGGGGAAGTCCACAAATAATTCTAGTAATAGTATACTATCAAATCCATAATAATTTTTATTAAGTACTTAACTATGTACCATAAACTCTTGAACACATCAAGGTATTAACTCATTTAACCCATACAACAAACCTAGGATGTTAGTGCTAATGTTGTCTCCATTTTATAGAACCTTAGATACTGAGAAATTACAAGAACTTATCCAGACCACAGAGCTAGCTAGTAAGTGGTGGAACTGGGATTCAAACTTGGGTCATTCAGTTCCAAAACCTATACTCAATCACAACTCAATAGAACTCCGTAAAAATGATGCAAAGGGACTGAAATAACTAAATAAAATGAGTTGTCCTTTATGGTAGGCTTTTGTGAGTGTTTGTGGTCCTTACAAATGCTGGGCAAGTACTGTACCACTGAGCTATTTTCATCCTATTATAGGCTTTGACTAGTCAATAACATACTTAATTTTTCCTTGTTTTCCATATGTGCTGTCTGAATTATGTATCCCTTTTCAAAGAATCTAGGAGAGATCCTCTTCAGAATGTTACTCCAAATTCTATGTTCAGTTTTTCTATCTATAAGGATATAACTGGTTCATAATCCCCAGAGTACAATTTCAAAATCTAAAACACTCTACAAACCAAAAGCACTTTTTATCCTCAGCCAATCCTTTGACCTGACCTGAACTCACTTAACAGTATCCTCACCATTCCTCCCTTGTCCCACTGTCTAATCTTATCTTGTGAATATTTCTATGGAGCCTCCCATTTTTTTTGAGGCAGAGCCAAATGCTCCTCCTCTGTTTCCCAGTAGCATTTCAGGTTATAATTTGGCTGCACAAGGGAGTGTGTTTAAATCAACAATCTTCTTTACTCACCTACTCTGATCCTCATTTCCTCATCCTTAGAGTCAGAAATCATCCACAATGCTATCCTTAGGGACAAAAAATAAATGAGGATAAACTTCAGAGTTTAAATTATCTAAAGTACAAAAATTGAAAATATATAACAAAGCAAAACATGGTCTTAGGGAATACTAATCAAGTATCCCTGGATACAAGAGTATGTAAAGAAAATACCATTTCTGTATCTGAGACTTGCACTAATTAGTTTCAACATTTAATAAGATAATAGGCAGGGCATGAAATTCCTCATACAGATGTATTTCTATGACCTTTTACAGATTGCTGGGCACTAATGGAAGCAATGACAATAATAATAAAAATTTATTACAGAATAATTCTATAGTGAATATTCAAGTAAGTCAAGTAGTTAGCAGCCTTTTTATTGAGAAATATTTTTAGATTTTTATGAGAAAAACTAAAATTATTCAAGTTGCCTTTTTCTCTAAAAGAAAGTATGAATCATGATATATTGGTTATATATTCATATATGAATGATATGAATTTAAATATTGGATTAAAATGTTAGATTTTTTTAAATTACTTGTTGATATTAATTATACAGATAGTAGATTTCATTGTGGCATATTTGTTCATTCTTATATGTTTTTGTCAATATTACTACCCAATACCTCCCGTTACCTACCTCTAACCTAGTGGTTTCCCTTCTCCTTTCATGTTATCTTTTTTTCCCCTTTAGCTTTCAGAGAGAAAATATACCATACTTGTCTTTCTGTGTTTGGCTTACTTGGCTTAATGTGATCCTCTCCAATTCCACCCATTTTCCTGCCAACAGCATAATTTATTTCTTTCTTCATGGCTGAATAAAACCCCATTGTGTTTTTGAATATATTCTGGTGCACAGTAATTTGAACTTACAATGAGGGAGGCAAAAAAATGTACCTCATTCTTTGGTTAGATTAGACATTTCAGGAGTCTGGAGAAATAGCAGCCTACTGGGTCTTTGGGACCTGTGCACTTGAGACTTCCCCACAAGTGCAGCTGGAATCTTCACTTGCTACCCCAGAAGGAAGGTGGTAGCTTCAGATGTCTTCCAGGGGTTGACCAATTCTGCCTGTAAACAGCATTCATATTGATCTTTGGTAGTTCAAGCTAACAACCTGATTTCTTTAGTTCAGGCCATATTACCATGGGTAAAAATACATAGCCACCCGCAAAAAAAAAAAATCTATTGTGTGTGTGTGTATGTGTCTTTGCTTTATCATTTATCTGTTGATGGACATTGGGACTGATACCATACCTTGGCTATTATGAAATGTGCTAAAATAAACATGGGCATGCTGCCTTTAATTCTTCTGGGTAAATATTAAGAAGCAGTATACCTGGATCATAAGGTAAATTATTTTTTTTGAGGAATATCCATACTTATTTCCATAGTGTTTGTACTAATTTACATTCACACCAATAGTGGTAAGCATTTGTTTTTGTTCGTATTCTTGATGAAATGCCATTCTGATGAGTAGTTTTGATTTGCATTTCCCTGATTACTATATTTTTGACCATTTGTACTTCTTTTTTAAAGTGTCTGATCAGTTCATTTGACCATTTACTGTATAGGTTATTTTAATTTTTTTGAGTTCTTAATATATTCTTGATATTAATCCTCTATCAGAAATGTACCTACGAGGGTCACAGTTGCAGAGCTCAACCACCAGGCCGAAGACAGACAACATCACTGAGGAACCCCACCCGACCAACATCGCGGAGCAAGCCAGCAGACCAGCCAGCCCACCGCCCACCTGCATTGCGGAGCTAGCCAGAGGCTTCTTTATAGGCTGGTGCAGGCATTTCGAATTATTCCTGAGGGCGTGGCCATCATCATTGGAAGGGCAGCTCCCTTCCTGAGACACCTACAGGAGGCTAGAGGACCTTCGACAAGACCCAAGAGTCAAGAAGAGGAGGTATTGAGAGACTCAGGACCAACTCAGAGCCACCACGTGAGTCTCTCCCACTGGTCAGGCTCCACGGATGAGGCAGTAGTCCTGAAATGCAGGGAAGTTTGTGGAGTAGAGTGGCCCAGTGAGACTCCCTTGCTGGAGCCAAGAACCAAGTCAACTGGGAGCATTGCAGAGGAGGGCTGCACAGCGAGAGGCTTCCATGCAGACTGAGGGTCCGAGGAACGTGGCAGAGGAGGGCAGCTCAGCGAGGGAGTCCCTCACAGGTCCAGGCTCCCCAGCCCAGGAGGTAGGTCAGGACCCCTGGGAATATCACAGAGGAGGGTTTCACAATCCAGGTGGTAGTTCTCCATCAAAGGGAACTTCTTGGAGGAGAGCTGCCCAGCGAAATTTCCCCACCAGGTAAATCTTCACCACTGGGCAAGGCTTTCCCATCAGGGCAGTAGACCAGAGATACAAGCACAGATCAGACGTGCCCCAGTCTGCAGTCCAGTCCGCCTTTGACCTGTCAGTCAATGAGTGGAGGTGCCTTTGCACACTGACAGGGAATATACCCCACCTGAAGGCCACCACCCCTAGAGGGGCAGCTTCATAGTGGAGCACCACATTATCAGGTTCCTCCAAGACTTCAGGCTACTGAAGGCTAGGAGGTGAGTTATTGGAAATCTACAGGGACACTATAAGTCAATAGAGGGAATCTGCAATATCCCAGAGTTTCATTACTAGAGGGGTAGATACCAGAGCAATATGAGGAAACAAGGGAAGAAAATGTCCCAAACAAACCTAGATGGGGCAGCAATAAAACCCAATGACAGCACAGCAGAAGAAATGTCAGAAAGGGAGTTCAAAATGTACATAACTAAAATAATCAGAGAAGCAAACAAGGAGATGAAAGAGCAAATGCAGGCACTGAATGATCACACCAAATGACAGTTAAAAGAGCAAATACAGGAAGCAAAGGATCATTTCTATAAAGAGATAGAGATATTGACAAAAAACCAAACAGAAATCCTTGAAATGAAGTGAACAATAAACCAAATTAAAAACTCCATAGAAAGCATAACCAATAGGATAGAACACCTGGAAGACAGAACTTCAGACATTGAAGACAAAATAGTTAATCCTGAAAACAAAGTTAACCAAACAGAGAAGATAGTAAGAAATCATGAACAGAAACTATAAGAACTAT
Organism: Sciurus vulgaris; assembly: GCF_902686455.1. Classification (NCBI taxonomy): domain Eukaryota; kingdom Metazoa; phylum Chordata; class Mammalia; order Rodentia; family Sciuridae; genus Sciurus; species Sciurus vulgaris. The sequence continues at coordinate 119,500,975 of NC_136471.1, read as the reverse complement.
GGAATATCATGAAAAGGCCAAATTTAAGAATTATTGGGATTGAGGAAGGCACAGAGAAACAAACCAAAGAAATGAATAATCTAGTCAATGAAATAATATCAGAAAATTTCCCAAATCTGAAGAATGAAATGGAAAATCATGTACAAGAGGCTTATAGGACTCCAAGTACACAAAATTACAACAGACCCACACCAAAGCACATTATAATGAAAATACCTAACATACAAAATAAAGACAGAATTTTAAAGGCTATGAAAGAAAAGAATCAAATTACATTCAGGGGGAAACCAATACAGATATCAGCAGATTTTTCAATCCAGACCCTAAAAGTTAGAAGGGCCTGGAACAACATTTTTCAAGCCCTGAAAGAAAACAGATGCCAACCAAGAATCATATACCCAGAAAAACTTACCTTCAGATTTGACGATGAAATAAAATCCTTCCATGATAAACAAAAGCTAAAAGAATTTACAAAAAGAAATCCAGCATTATAGAACATTCTCAGCAAAATATTCCAAAAGAGATGAAAAATAATGATGTAAATCAGCAATGGAAGGAACTAGCCTAAAGAAACAGTCAAATAAAGGAGAAACCAAGTCGTGTCAAAAAACAAAAATGAGCCAAATGACCGGGAATACAAGTCATATCTGAATAATAACCCTGAATGTTAATGGCCTGAACTCATCAATCAAAAGACATAGATTGGCAGATTGGATTAAAAAGAAAGACCCAACAATATGCTGCCTGCAAGAGACTCATCTCATAGAAAGAGATACCCACAGACTAAAGGTGAAAGGATGGGAAAAAAACATACCATGCACATGGACACAGCAAAAAAGCTGGAGTATCCATCCTCATTTCAGATAATGTGGACTTCAAGCCAAAGTTAGTCAGAAGGGATAAAGAAGGACATTTCATACTGCTTAAGGGAAGCATAAACCAGCAAGACATAACAATCATAAATATCTATGCCCCAAACATTGGCTCATCCATGTACATCAAACAAATCCTTGTCAATTCCAGAAATCAAATAGATCACAACACAATAATACTAGGTGATTTTAACACACCTCTCTCACTACTGGACAGATCCTCCAAACAAAAATTGAACAAAGAAACCACAGATCTCAATAACACAATAAAAAATTTAGACTTAACAGACATTTATAGAATATACCATACAACAAAGAGTGAATACACTTTCTTCTCAGCAGCACATGGATCCTTCTCTAAAATAGACCATATATTATGCCGCAAAGCTACTGTTAGCAAATACAAGAAGATAGAGATAATACCTTGTATTCTATCAGATCATAATGGATTGAAATTAGAAACAAATGACGAGTAAAAATCAGAAACTACTCGAACTCATGGAGATTAAATAATATGCTATTGTATGATGAATGGATAACAGAAAATATCAGGAAGGAATTTAAAAAATCTTAGAGGTAAATGAGAACAAAGAAACAACATATCAAAATCTCTGGGACACTATGAAAGCAGTACTTAGAGGAAAACTTATTTCATGGAGTGCATTCAATAAGAGAAGAAAAAATACACTAAATTGAAAAATATATAAATAAATAGAAGAAAGAACAGTATTACAGAGAGGAGGGAATAGGGACTGGAATGACGGGAGGAGAAAAGGAAATACCGTGGACTAAATTGAAACAATTTATATTCCATTACACCATAGTATATTCTATTGTCATGTATAACTAAAAATAAGCAATAAAAAACAGGAAAACAAATTTTTTTTAAAAAAGAAGCTATCCTTTCTCCAATGTATGTTTTTGGCATCTTTGTCATATATCAGGTGACTATAGCTGTGTGGGTTGTTTCTGTGTCTTCTGTTCTATTCCATTGGTCTTCATGGTTATATTTATGCCAGTACCATGCCTTTTTTGTTACCGCGGTCCTGTAGTATCATTTACAGTCAGGTATTGTAACACCTCCAGCATTACTAATTTTGCTCAGGATTGCTTTGAATAGTCTGGGTCATTTATTCTTCCATTATAAATTTTAGGATTATTTTATGTAGTTCTGAGAATAACATTGTTTTGTTTATGGGGATCACACTCAATCTGTAGATCACTTTTGGTAATATGGTCAACAAAATGTTCATTTTTTTAATGCATTAATTTCACAATAGCAATATTTTAAATTATGCCAATTAAGAAATGTGGTTTCAGTTTGCAGACATCAGCATGGAGAGAATAAACTATCAGGTTTTCAAATTGTGAGTTTGTTGTGGTACTTAATGCCATTTTATTTTGAACAGAGAAACAAGCTAATTTACTAAGGATATTTTTATAGACACTGGCTAAAATGGAGTGCCCCTTTAGAAACAAAGCCCAAATAATACTAATAATATAAGTTTTAAAGTTTAAAAAAAGGCCATTTGAAGCGTTGAACATTGAATTTTTTTCTATGAGATACAAATGACACAGGTATGCAGGTTGCCTTAGAGCAGTCACTCAAAGTCAGTATCATATGTGATAGCAAATCCATAAGGTATGGTGGTATATGAAATAAATCTTTTAAAACTGTTTCATTTAATTTTAACATGTCATCCAAGGGTTCATTACATTTTGAAATTTGGTTTACTCTGCTGTGAGAAACAAATAGAAATAAACCAGACAAATTTCCTTAATGTATTCAGTGGTCCTGTATAATTCAGAGTTTTCCTTCCTTTGTTATGTTAAAATTACTTCCATGCTGTATTTTCCTAAGCAGTATAGCTGGTATCTAACTGATACAGTGATCTATTCATTAATAGACTTACCTGTATTGAATAAGTAACCTCACAGTCTCCCCTCTCCCCCTCATCACTTCGTCCATAGTGGGGAAAAACAGTCTTTTCAATAGAATGCCAATTTTGCAAATGCCTGGTTTATATCTTTACACACATTGTTTGTTTATCATTTATGTCATAGTTCCCCCACCACCATTTTCTCATTTCTGTCATGGTTTATTCTCTCATCTGTGGTCACACTTCAATGTGTCATAAGGGTGACACAAAACTGAAGTGGCTTAGTTTACAGACCATGAAATTTTGATGACAGTTAATTTTGCATGAAGATCAAGGAGCCAAAGCTGCAAAAGTCATTCATAGAAAACGACTTTGCAAGTGGAAGGTTACTGTCTAGTTTAACTGGGCCCATCTCTTCGCTTGAGATTATTTCAAATTGCATTATTCACAGTACACCACTTGTTTATAACAGTGTTTTCCTTTCCAAAAGCTTTCTACTTAAAAGTGACAGCTTCTGTATGATTTATTCATTTATTCAGTCATTGAAAATATAATATCCCTCTTTAAAATAAAGTTTGGATCTAACAAGATAATTAAGCAGGTGAAAATCTGGGATTTTTCTTTTCAGAATTATCAAATTTTGTTTTCCAAACGCCCCCGGGCTCATGAATTTCTGAAAGACTATGTGTAAGTCAGTCTAAGAGAACCAGTTAGTAACTGCAGCATAGTGGCTTTCAAGATGCAAACAAATTATACTGATTCATTCATTTATTTATTCATTCATAAAATGTGTAAAGATTCAATGGCAAGCAAAAGAAACTGTGCCTTTGGGGAGGCAGCAGCCTAGTGGGGAAGAATTACTTTTCATCAATTGTATTAAAAATATTTTATTAGGTATAAACTAGTACATAACAAATTATCTCAAACCCTAGTACCTTAAAACAAAAATACAATGTTTATGGATCAGGAATTTGAGAATGGTTTAGCCAGGATTATAGTAATTTATTAGGTTGAACTGAGATTCTGGTTTGCCTGAAATGATCCTGGTAATGTCCCTTTTCCTGTCACAATTATGATTATCATTCCCTTTCATTTTCAAAAGTGTCCCAGATTGTATAATATATTGATTGCTGAACAAATTAAGAAGCTATTTCCTGGGCAGATTGTTCCTAATGTGGAAAAATGGTATATTGATTTCATAGTCCTTACCAACCACTAATATATACAAAATGACCTTCCTTCCTACTTCCAAATTATCTCATCTTTCCATCAATTCTAATATCAACTGATATTCATCTAGTAAATTCTCAGTTCCTTTAGTTAACCCAAATCAAAATCTGTTGCTTATAGCCAAAGAATTCTAAACTGATACAACCATTTATGGTGATTTTTCTTTCGGCTAATAGCAATATAAATTTAAGAAAACTTTTAAATGTATTGAAGTGAGGAAAGTAATTAGATATGTATTTCAAACAATTGCTTAGTTTCATACAGAGAAGAATTAGAGGGATAAGAGGAATAAAGACAAAGTTAGTTAGGAGATAATACAGTAGTCCACTTGATAGATAATGTTGTAAACTAGAATAAAAGTTACAAAGATAAGGACATGTTATGCATTCAAAAGATTTAAGTAAAACACACATGATGTAATGGTGGGATAAAAAAGGTGAAGGAGACATGTTAAGGATGAGTCTTGTGTTTCTGGCTTGTCCAGGGTATGCATGATGAGTCTATTAACTGCAACAGAAGACAAATGAAGAGAATCAAATATGTGAGTTTTCTTTAAGACATTTTAGAAAACAAATCAGGAAGGCAGTTGAACACACACTGGGGGGCACTGATGAACAGTCTAGACTACAGAGACATATGCATCTCATCTGCCTATAGATGGTAGTAGAAACCATAGGTTGAATGAGATAGCCTGGATTAGTACACCTGAACCCTGGCTGGACATTAGAATTATCTGCAGAGTTGTTATTTTCAAAAGCTAATGACTGGTACCAGAGATTTGATTTGATTAGTTGGGATGTTATCACTACATTTTAAGCACCTTTCTATGATTTTAATAATCATCCAGAATGAAGAACTACTATAGAGTGAGCATACAGAAGGAAAGAAGAAGGGCTAAGACTGAATAATGAAAAAAAATTTAACATTTACTGTCCGGTTAGAAGATGAACTGTCAACTGAGGGAGTAAGCAGCCAGAGGTATAGAAGGAAAAAATAAACAAACAGGGGATGTTCACATGAGAACCAAAACACAGGTGTGTCAAACCAGGGATAAAATAGTTTTGTCAAATGACTATTGAGAGGTAAACTCAGATGAGAAATAAGAGATCTTCATCATAGAGACAATACTGGCCTCATGGACAATTATTTTCAGTTTACTGAGAAGACTGCAACCAATGTAACCAAACTGGGCAAAAAGTTGGTAGTGAAAAAATGGAGCAAGAAGATAGAGAGAGGTATAGGGGTGCTAGCTGGAAGTGGCTGTACAGTTAAGTAAGGTGTTTTGCTTTATTACATATGATAGAGATAAATTAATTTAAAAGTCAGTGCAAAGGAACTGAAAAACTGCAAAATATGAATAAACAGCAAGTAGCATAAATATTATATAAAGCTGAGGTCTTAGGTGAAATCCTAAGAATGTGGGGGAAAGATTACCTTTAAATAGGGAGAACATCTTCTCCATTAATACAAGATAAAAAAGAAGTAGGATTAAAGCAGAAAATGGTTTTAGTTTGAACAGTAAAGACAAGAAATGTCCAATCTGATGACTTTTTCCCTCTAAAGTAGAAGGCAAAACATGAATTGAAAATAGCATGGGAAGCATGGGTGTCAGGCAAAAGTTTGTAGAGTGAACAACTATTAGGATGGGTTTTGTAGAATGATCTGATCATGAAAATGATTAGAACTGCCAAGTAGTTTGGAGGATCCTTTTAAGAAAAGCTATTACTAATTTATAAGTACAAGAATGAAGTTCATCCATAGATGGATTTTTCCATTCCAGGTAGGTGCAACAAAAAGAAATGAGAGAAGGGAGTCACATATGGTAATGGAACACAGAGTTATAGAAATAATGTGTATGGAATCCAAGCTGGACAGAAAGAGAAGAAAAAAAGAAGTCGATGGATTAGGGAAAAACAGAAGTTCTGATAGAATTAAAGAATAGATGAGATCCATGTGTTTATTTTGGATGAAATTTTAATTAACCTCAATGGTATTTCATCCAAAATGCTAATATTTAATTTCATCACTGGTAGGGATCTTCTGTTTTCTTTTGACTATAGCAGTATGAGAGGATTGTTGGGGTAGCCTTCATTATCTTTCATTCAAATAAAGTGGAACTATAAATCCTTTGAACAGGAAAACCAAAGAAATGTAAACAGAGGGAGGAAATTATACTACTGTAATTTAAACTTGAAAATTAAAATTAAACTCAATATAGAACAAAATGGCAGCCAAATTTATCAGTCAACCTCTAAACATGTGTGATGCTCCTATGAAAATCCGAGTTACATGTCTTACTATTAGAGGTAGATACAGAACTTCCTATCCCAAGATGAACAGAGTTTGGTATCTATCCAGGCACTCTACAGGCCAGAGGTATACCAGGGACCGTTACCACTAAAAAAAAGTAACTTGAACCAACTCTAATTGAAACCTCTAAGACCCAGGACAGCTCTGGAATCCCTTAGCTATTTTGCTTGAATAGTTAGATTCCAGAGACATAAGGGAATCTAAACAAAGGCAGGTTAATCATTAGTTAATAATATTTTCATAAAATTTTCTATGTGCTAGTCACAGTACTAAGCAATAGATATAATGTGGTTGACAAACAGAAATGGTTCCTTCCCTCATGGAGCCTAACACATACTCAGGAAGACAGATAAATATTAAATAATAACTAATATTGAAGAAAATAAGTGGCTAAAAAAAGACTTATAATGACATGACTTTAATCCCAGCAACTTGGGAGGCTGAAGCAGGGGGATCACACGTTCAAAACCAGCCTCAGCAATTTAGCAAGGCCCTAAACCACTTAATGAGAGCCTGGATCAAAATAAAAGGGGCAGGAGATGTTTCTCAATGGTTATGTACCCCTGGGTTCCATCTCTTTTTCTTAAAAAAATCGACTATAATAAAAGAGGTTCATGTTAAAAAAATATTTAGGAATATTTGGAATTTATTGGTCCTTGAATAGGGGAAGGAGGTGATAGAGAAAGATTTAATATGGATTCTCAGATTTGAGAATCAGACAACTTGGTGATATGGGTGGCATTTACTAAGAAAATCTAGGAATCAGTTCTGGGAAAGGAAGGTGCTGAATTCAGTTTGGACATGTTACATTTGAGATGCTTGTTATACGACCTAGTACAGATATATAATAGATGGTTAGGTAAGTGTCCAGACCTCAGAAGAACGATTTGAGCTGGAAAGACAAATATTCTCCCTGTTGCCCCTTTGCTCAAATGAGTCCCAGATCTAACCAGTGATGCAACCACTGTATAGTTAATGAAGGCAGAGCAGGTGAAAGAGGAAGAGTTGCTCTTTTGCAGACTTCTTTTTACCATATGCCACTACAGTGCAATCACCAAAGCTGGTCTTAACCAAAATTATGACAGAGGTAAGAACTGCCTTTAATACATCCTTCATGCATCACCATTGTATTGTTTCTAAAACATAGTTAGGTTTATAATATTAATTTCCCACTTGATCCACAGAATAAAATATAAGCTTATAAGTATGGGGTTCAGAATCTTTTATTATCTAGAATCATTTGTCCTCCCCCTATAATCTGCAGAATCCATCCCATGACACACAGTATTTTCTACAACCATAATCACATTGGTCTTGAAGCTGTCCACTTAAAAGTTCATGTTGACTCATATCTTTCTACCTTATTCATGTTTATGCGTCTTCCCCAAATACTTTGTCCCTTTCTCTACCTGGAAAACTTCCTCCCTACCCTCAAGATTCAGCTCAATTTATCTACTTCATTTATCTACTAATTCAATAAGCATTTTTAGTTCTTCCTGTATGATATATACTCTTAGATGTTTGATATATAGAACCATACAAAAGAACAATATTATCTGCCCTCTCCATGTTGTATACAGCATAACAGAAAAGGACACACAAAGGAGATGTGCTATACATGTTTCTCCTGCTTGACAACTGGTAAAAATCCTTATGTAATATGCTTATGTACAAAATCAATAATATAGTCTGACTTCCATTATCCATGGGTTCTGCAAATAGATTCAATCAATCACATATCAAAAATATTCAGGGAAAAAAACTGCACACATACTAAACATGTACAGACATATTTCCTTATCATTACTTCCTAAACTGTTCAGTCAAGTGATGATTTATATAGTATATACATTTTATTAGGCAATCTAGAGATGATATAAAGTACTTAGGAGGATGTGGACATGTAATATGCAAATACTACGGCAATTTATATAAGGAACTTGAGCAACCACGGTTTTTTTCTATCTGCAGAGAGTAATGGAACCAACTCCCCACAGATACTGAGGGACAACTGTGTGTATATACACATAGTTTTATTTTTTGCTGGAACATTCTGGGTCTCTTTTTGCCTTGCCTTATCTAAATGAGAGTAATCCTTTTATGAACATTTACCTCATGCTGATTTGCTATAACATTTAATCAGATCATTTAATCTTATTTGCTGTTTTAATTGTTCAAAGTTCACTCTGATTTCTATGAAAGTTTGTTGCTTACAATCTAACAAAATTGTTGCCATCGTTTGCCTGGAGACTAGCCTCATTTCCTCTGATTGTAAAATTACACTGATTCCTTTGTTGCTGTGTATGTATCTTTTAAGTATTCTGCATTTCTCAGCTTTTCTTTATTAGGATTGAACTTATTAGGAATGAAATTCTCCATTGAATTACATATTTATGTGTAACAACAGCAGCCAAGGATGTCCTGTGTAAATTTCAATGACTTCAATATCTTCATATCTGTCATGACTTTTTCTGCTTCCTTGTCTACAGCCTTGTCAGTGTCAATTAATTCCCAACACCTTGGTCATCCTGTGCTCTAACTCACCATTCCTATATCAGTCCCAGATGCCCTATAGTGACCCACTTCAGGATATCAACAATTGCAATTTCTACCACACTTTCGAGGATCTTAATACATCATAACAATGACAGACAAAAGATAGATGCAAAGTAAAGTACTGCTGTATTTTTTTTTTCAGTTATTGTCATATACTGGAAAGGGTTATTTGACTCTTGGTTGTTTTAGGAGCACTGAACCATCAGAAAAATGAGATATTTGAAAAATTACTAATGTTATGCATGCAAATTTAAGATCTGAAGTTGATATGTCACCACAGGACCTCAGGGTATTTTAATAACATTTTTCTTTTTTTTCATAAACAAATGGGGTACAAATTATTTTTGTTTGTACATGAAGTAGAGGCATACCATTTGTGTAATAATACATTTACATTGGGTAATGGTGTTTGATTCATTCCGTTATTTTTTCCTTCCACCTACCCCTCGCACTCCTCTTTTCCCTCTATACAGTCCCTCCTTCCTCCATTCTTGCCTCGCTCCCACCTCCCATTATGTATCGCCATCCGAGTATCAGCGACAAAATTTGTCCTTTGGTTTTTTGCGACTGCTTAACTCACTTAGCAAGACATTCTCCAATTTCATCCATTTGCCTGCAAATACCATAATTTTATTATTCTTTATGGCTGAGTAATATTCCATTGTATACATATACCACGGTTTCTTTATTCATTCATCAATTGAAGGGCATCTAAGTTGGTTCCACAATCTGGCTTTTGTGATTGAGGAGCTATGAACATTGATGTGGATGTATCTCTGTAGTATGCTGATTTTAAGTCCTTTGGGTATAGGCCAAGGAGTGGGATAGCTGGGTCAAATGGTGGTTCCATTCCACGCTCTCTGAGGAATCTCCATATTGCTTTCCAGAGTGGCTACACTAATTTGCAACCCCACCAGCAATGTATGAGTGTACCTTTTTCCCCACATTCTCACCAATGCCTATTGTTCCTTGTTTTCTTGATAATCACCATTCTAGCTGGGGTGAGATGGAATCTTAGGGTAGTTTTGATTTGCATTTCTCTTATTACTAGAGATGTTGAACATTTTTTCATATACCTGTTAATTGCTTGTAGATCTTCTTCTGGGAAGCATCTGTTCATTTCCTTAGCCCATTTGTTGACTGGATTATTTGTACTCTTCCTGTAGAGTTTTTTGAGTTCTTTATATATTCTGGGAATTAGTGCTCTATCTGAAGTATGAGTGGCAAATATTTTCTCCCACTCTATAGGCTCTCTCTTCACACTGGTGATAGTTTCCGTTGCTGACAGAAAGCTTTTTAGTTTGAATCTATCCCAGTTATGGATTCTTGCTTCTATTTCTTGTCCTATGACGGTACTGTTAAGGAAGTCTGATCCTAAGCCAACATGTTGAAGATTTGGATCTACTTTTTCTTTTATATGATGGAGGGTCTCTGGTTTCATTCCAAGGTCCTTGATCCATTTTGAGTTGTTTTGTGCAGGGTGAGAAATAGGGGTTTAGTTTCATTCTGCTGCATATGGATTTCCAGTTTTCCCAGCACCATTTGTTGAAGAGGCTGTCTTATCTCCATTGCATGTTTTTGGCACCATTGTGTAGTATGAGAAAACTGTATTTCTTTGGATTGTGTCTGTGTCCTCTATTCTGTACCATTGATTTACCTGTCTATTTTGGTAACCAATACCATGCCTTTTTTTTGTTACTGTTGCTTCGTTCTATAGTTGAAGTTCTGGTATTGGGATACCCTGCTTCACTCTTCCTGCTAAGGATTGCTTTAGCTCTTCTGGGTTTCTTATTCTTCCAGATGAATTTCATGATTCTTTGCTCTATTTCTGTGAGGTAAGTCATTGGGATTTTAATTGGAATTGCATTGAATCTGTATAGCACTTTTGGTAGTATGGCCATTTTGAAAATATTAATTCTGCCTATCGAAGAACATGGAAGATCTTTACATCTTCTAAGGTTTTCTTTAATTTCTTTCTTTAGTGTTCTGTAGTTCTCATTGTAGAGGTCTTTCACCTCTTTTGTGAGATTGATTCCCAAGTATTTTTTTTTTGATGCTATCGTGAATGGGGTAGTTTTCCTAACTTCTCTTTCTGAAGATTCATCACTTATGTATAAAAATGCATTGGATTTATGAGCATTGATCTTATATCCTTCTACTTTACTGAATTCACTTATGAGTTCTAAGAGTTTTCTGGTGGAATTTCCAGGTTCCTCTAAATATATAATCATATCATCAGCAAATAGGGATAGTTTGAGTTCTTCTTTTCCTATTCGTATTCCTTTAATTTCTTTGGTCTGTCTAATTGCTCTGGCTAGAGTTTCAAGTACGATGTTGAATAGAAGTGGTGAAAGAGGGCATCCATGCCTCGTTCCAGTTTTTAGGGGGAATGCTTTCAGTTTTTCACCATTTAGAATGATATTGGCCATGGGCTTATCATAGATAGCCTTTACAATGAAACGAATGCTCCCAATATCCCTATTTTTTCTAGTGTTTTGAGCATGAAGGGATGCTGTATTTTATCAAATGCTTTTTCTGCATCTATTCAAATAATCATGTGATTTTTGACTTTAAGTCTGTTGATATGGTGAATTACATTTATTGATTTCTGGATGTTGTACCACCTTGCAAGTGGGATAAAACCCACTTGATCATGGTGCACTACATTTTAATATGTTTTTGTACGTGATTTGCTAAAATTTTGTTGAGAATTTTTGCATTGATGTTCATTAAGGATATTGGTTTGAAATTTTCTTTCCTTGATGTGTCTCTGTCTGGTTTAGGTATCAGGGTGATATTGGCTTCATAGAATGAGTTTGCAAGAGTTCCCTCTTCTTCTATTTCATGAAATACTTTGAGGAGTATTGGAATGAGCTCTTCTTTAAAAGTTTTGTAGAACTCAGCTGAGAACCCATCTGGTCCCGGACTTTTTTGTTCTTAGAATTTTGATGACTTCTTCTCTTTCATTATGTGAAGTTGATCTATTTAAATTGTGTATGTCCTCCTGGTTCAGTTTAGGCAATTCATATGTCTCTGGAAAACTGTTGGTATCTTCAAGATTTTCTGTTTTGTTGGAGTATAGATTTTCAAAATAGCTTCTAGTTATATTTTGTATTTCACTCGTGTCTGTTGTGATATTTCCTTGTTCATTCCTAATTTTACTAATTTGAGTTTTCTCTCGTCTTCTCTTTGTTAGTGTGGCTGAGGATTTATCAATTTTGTTTATTTTATCAAAGAACCAACTATTTATTTTGTCAATTCTTTCAATTCTTTCTTTTGTTTCATTTTCATTGATTTCAGTTCTGATTCTATTTCCTGTCTTCTACTACTTTTGGTGTTGCTCTGTTCTTTTTCTAGGGCTTTGAGCTGTAGTGTTAGGTCATTTATTTGTTGATTTTTTCTTCTTTTATTGAATGTGCTCCATGAAATAAATTTTCTTCTAAGTACTGCTTTCATAGTGTCCCAGAGATTTTAATATGATGTATCTTTGTTCTAGTATACTTCTAAGAATTTGTTTTATTTTCCCCCTGATGTCTTCTGTTATGCATTCATCATTCAATAGCATATTATTTAATCTCTTATTATTTAATCTGTTGAAGTAATTTCTGTTTTTTATTCTGTCATTTATTTCTAATTTCAATCCATTATGATCAGATAGAATACAAGGTAGTATCTCTATCTTCTTGTATTTGCTAACATTAGCTTTGTGGCATAAAATATGGTCTATTTTAGAGAAGGATTAATGTGCTGCAAAAGAAAGTGTATTAACTCTTTGTTGTATGGTATATTCTATAAATGTCTGTTAAGTCTAAATTATTGATTGTGTTATTGAGATCTATGGTTTCTTTGTTCAATTTTTCTTGGAGGATCTGTCCAGTGGTGAGAGAGGTGTGTTAAAATCACCTAGTATTATTGTGTTGTGGTCTATTTGATTTCTGGAATTGAGAAGGATTTGTTTGACGTACATGTTTGAGCCACTGTTTGGGGCATATATATTTATGATTCTTATGTCCTGCTGATTTATGCTTCCCTTAAGCAGTATGAAATGTCCTTCTTTATCCCTTCTGACTACGTTCAGCTTGAAGTCCACATTATCTGATATGAAGATGGATACTTCAGCTTTTTTGCTGAGTCCATGTGCATGGTATGTTTTTTTCCCATCCCTTCACCTTTAGTCTGTGTGTATCTCTTTCTAGGAGATGGGTCTCTTGCAGGCAGCATATTGTTGGGTCTTTTTTTTAAATCCAATCTACCAGTCTATGTCTTTTGATTGATGAGTTCAGGCCATTAACATTCAGGGTTATTATTGAGATATGATTCATATTCCTGGTCATTTGGCTCATATTTGTTTTTTGACACGACTTGGTTTCTCCTTTATTTGTCTATTCCTTTCGGGTAGTTCCTCCCTTTGCTGATTTGCAACATTGTTTTTCATCTCTTCCTCAAGGAATATTTTGCTGAGAATGTTCTGTAGTGCCGGCTTTCTTTTTGTAAATTCTTTTAGCTTTTGTTTATCGTAAAAGAATTTTATATCACTGTCAAATCTGAAGTTAAGTTTTTTCTGGGTAAAAGATTCTTGGTTGGCATCCGTTTCTTTTGGAGCTTGAAAAAAAAAAATGTTTTTCCAGGCCCTTCTAACTTTTAGGGTCTGGGTTGAAAAATCTGCTGATATCTGTACTGGTTTCCCCCTGAATGTAATTTGATTCTTTTCTCTCGCAGCCTTTAAAATTCTGTCTTTATTTTTTGTTAGGTATTTTCATTATAATGCACCTTGGTGTAGGTCTGTTGTAATTTTGTGTATTTGGAATCCTATAAGCCTCTTGTAGTTGGTTTTCCATTTCATTCTTCAGATGTGGGAAATTTTCTGATATTATTTCATTGAATAGATTGTTCATTCCTTTGGTTTGTTACTCTAAGCCTTCCTCAATCCCAATGATTCTTAAATTTGGCCTTTTCATGATATCCCATAATTCTTGTAGATTCTGTTCATGATTTCTTATCATCTTCTCTGTTTGGTCAGCTTTGTTTTCAAGATTAAATATTTTGTCTTCAATGTCTGAGGTTCTGTCTTCCAGGTGTTCTATCCTATTGGTTATGCTTTCTATGGAGTTTTTAATTTGGTTTATTGTTTCCTTCATTTCAAGGATTTCTGTTTGGTTTTTTTTCAGTATCTCTAACTCTTTATTGAAATGATCTCTTGCTTCCCGTATTTGCTCCTTTAACTGTTGATTGGTGCGATCATTTAATGCCTGCATTTGCTCTTTCATCTTCTCCTTTGCTTCCTTGATTGTTTTAATTATGTACATTCTGAACTCCTTTTCTGACATTTCTTCTGCCATGCTCTCATTGGAGTTTATTGATGTAGCATCTAGGTCTGTTTGGGACATTTTCTTCCCTTGTTTTCTCATATTGGTCAGTATCTACCTCTCTAGTAGTGAAACTCTATTGATTTATAGTGTCCCTGTAGATTTCCAATAACTCACCTCCTAGCCTTCAGTAGCCTGAAGTCTTGGAGGAACTTGATAATGCAGTGATGTTCAAGGAATCTGCCCCTCTATGGGTGGTGGCCTTCAGGTAGGGTATATTTACTGCTGGCAGGCAGAGGCGCCTCCACTTGTTGACTGATTGTCAGCCAAATGGGGACTAGACTGCATGCAGGGGCATGGCTGGTTTGGGCGTGTGTCTCTGGTTCTTTCACCCTGGTGGGAAAGCCTTGCCCAGCAGGGAAGACTTACCCAGTGGGGACTTCTCACTGGGCAGCTCTCCTCCTAGAAGTTCCCTTTGGTCCACAACTACCACCTGGGCTGGGCAGCCCTCCTCTGCAATGTTCTCAGGGGTCTGGACCTACCTCTTGGGCCTGGGAGCCTCACCCTGCAAGTGAGTACCTGGCTGGGCGGCCCTCCTCCGAGAAGCTGCCTGAGGTCTGGTCCTGCTGGGGCCTGGGAGCCAACTCTGCACCAAAATCACTTGCTGGGCATCCCTCCTCCAACAAGCTGCCCACAGTCCAGTCCAGTCCTGTTGCCCAGGTCTGGGAGCCTCACTGGGCAACTCCACCCCACAAAGTTCCCTGCGTTCCAGGACCACTGCTCTGGCCAGGGAACTTTGCCCAGTGCTAATAACATTTATTTCTTGATTGTCTTGACACTAGATCTTCTTGAAGGTGTTTCAGAATAAATCTACTACAGAGGTTAACTTATAGAATTTCCTTATATATAGAAACTCTTTTTTCCCAGTGTAGTTATGTAAGCTCCTTTCCATTAGTTTTCAATAATATCACTAATTTATTTTAAAATGTCGAAGGCTCATTTAGAATAGATGCTATTATGAGCACGATCATGAAATAGTCTCCTGAAATGAGGATGGTTTTATTCTGTCTAAAAACTACACCTGGCATTGGTTCAGCTATCTTAAAATTACATATCTTTTGATCATAAAAAAATGGATAGAATTGTTTGAATGACCCAAATCACCTTTGCTGATCTGGAGAAATGCTCTTCAATCCAGAATCAGTTATAAAAGAAAAAATTGGGAACAAATTAAAAAGTGAGATAATGGAAAAACAGTGGAATAAATCTGATGTAACTTTCCCATGTGCATATATGAATATAATACAGTGCATTTTACCATTATGTAACTCCAAATACACTAATTAAAAACAAACCAAAAAAATAAATTTAAGTAAATAACAGAAAGATCAGTAGAGGGATGGGAATGGGGGAGGGGGAATGGATGAGGAAGGTAAGGGTAAGTACTGGGGACTGAATTGAGCAAATTATATTCTATGCATTTATAATTATGTCAAAATGAATCCAAACATTATGTATAACTAATATGATCCAATAAAATGAATAAAAATAGTGGTCCAGTCACACATAAGGTGATCATTTTATGTCAGCAGTAAAAATAGTAAATAAATAAATTATAGTAAAAACAATAATAATTATTTTGTTACTGGGGATTGAACCCAGTGGCATTCAACCACTAAGCCACATCCCCAGCTCTTTTTTGTATTTTTTTTCATTCCATTATTTTTTCCTTCCCCCCCACCCCTTCCACCCCTCTTTTCCCTCTATACAGTTCCTCTTTCCTCCATTCTTACCTCCTTCCCACCCCCCACTGTGTGTCATCATCCACTGATCAGAGAGATCATTCATCCTTTGGATTTTTGAGATTGGCTTATCTCACTGTATTTTTAATTTAGAGACATATTCTTGCTGGGGTCTTCCTAAGTTGCTGAGGCTGGCTTTGAATTTACAATCCTACAATCTCAGCCTCTCACGCCACTGGGGTCACAGGCTTGTGCCACTGTGCTCAGCTGAAAAGAAAGCAATAATTAAAAACACATACTTAACACAGGAAAAGACTTATTATATCATACAATGTAAAAGCCACAACTGATTACAACTATTTTTAAAATATATATTCAGAGAAAACCTGACAGGGCATCTACAAATATAAGAACAAAAGTTACAGTGCTGGGAGAATTATGGATGATTGTTCTCTATATTCTATGATTTTTAAAATACCATTACTTTGTATAAAAGTAAGCAACGGTGTGCCAAAACAATGGGGCTTCAGGGACAATATCTTTATATATAAAAGACAGTATTTTACTACTGCCATGGGAAGAAATGCTGCCATTCTACTACCTTCTAAACTTTGTTTTAATTAAAAAGGAAGAGTGATCCTACAACAGTCTAAGACAAAGTAAGTGTCAGTTTAGCATTTGTGGAAAATGCTCAGACTAGAGGCTAATGATGAATTAGCCTAATTCAGAGACTAATAATATTGCCAAGTGAACTGTCATCTTGGTTCCCACATGCAATATGTCTCAGAGGAGCAAATGTAGATAGGTGCAATGGAGGATTTCTACTTCTATTATCGAAATGGCAGAAGTGTTGGTGATGGCTTATAATCAGAGACCTAGATTTTATTAGTTTTAGCTATCAAGAGTATCGAGGGAATACTAAAATCTCACTGGTAGGAATTCCTTCAAAATGATGGATGCAATATTGACAATACTAAGAATAACTCTAGGTTCTTATAGGAAGACAAAAACAATGAAAAAATAGCACAAATTATAATTTTCATAGGCAACTTATACTGTACACAATAGAATGCACATATCTCAGCATATGGTAAATCAATAGAACTGTGTCACTTTTCACATTTAATATTTAACTTTGGAAGATTATTTGAAAGTCTATTATTAGTGCCTACAAAACTTACATTTCAAAATAATTCTATTAAATACTATAGGACATTTCATAATGTTTGAAACATCTTTATCTTATCCCACATGACTGTTACATGAACTATTTGAGGGAATAAGACAAGCATTAATAGTCACATTTTACACTAGAGAAAAGGATTTAACTGACTGCCACTCAGTTAGAAAGTGTAATAGAGTCCAAAAGTAAATTCAAGCGATTGGATTCCAAATCACCTGTAGGTCTTGACTGCCTCCAATAAACAATGTTAAAACCATTCAAGAAGAATTCATATTTAAGACACAGCTTGGACACTCAACTCACTTCCTACCCAAAGATCCTATGCTCTCAGTATGATTTCCCTCTCTGAAAGAAGAAAATTCAGTCATATTAATGGATTAGATAGGTACTAACTATACTTCAAAGTTTGATTTTGCATTAGAAATGCTAGGAAGACCAGTAGAGTAGAGGAAGAAATGGGTTAAGGAGTAGGGGAAGAAAAGTGGATGTACTGGGGACTGAACTGGAGCAAATTATATTCCATGCATATATTATTATGTCCAAATGAATACCAATATTATGTATAATGACAATACATTAATAAAAACATTTTTAAATGCTGGGAAAGAGCATTCTTTAAAAAAATGAAAGTAATTACTGGTACAGTTTCTAGAACAGCTAAAAACGGAGGGGGAAAATACCTGGGAAGTTTCAAAATATACCATTACAGGAGCATTTATTCTATCTACTCATGAAACTGATCATGTACAACATTTTCACCAATTTGGAATGCCAACTGTGGTAAAATGCAAACAGAAAAAAATTTTCTACCACATATAAGCTGTGTGACCTATAATAAATGAGATCAAATGACTCAATCTCCATTTCTTCATCTGAAGAATGGAAATCTTTATAGAGTGAGAGAGAAGATAAAATGAGTTAAAATTTCATTTCAGGAAAGGGGTGATCATTACTCTTAATATTTTCAGCTGACATTTTAAAGGGTTTTATCTTTCAAAAATCAAGTTATTTCCTCTACCAATATTGTTATTCTAGAAGGGGCCTCATAAATTTTACAATTTACTCTTAGTATTACAAAGAATAAGTAACTAACAGAATGAATGTGTTATGAAATCCACGTTTATCACTTTGATAATTATCTAGAAGCTTAGGAATTAGCACGACTTCAAAATATTCCAAACATGGGTGATTTTTTGGCATTTCCTAATCTCAAAGAAGGCACTTAACACCTTTAGAATAACATATACTGCTATTTAGATAGATCAATATAGATGTTATATATGTATATCTCACAAGCATCCAACTTCTAAAGCACAAATCAATCAAATTTATTAACTTCATCTCATTTCCCCCAGTAATTATTATTTCAACAATCCTTGGGGCAAACATCTGGCAATCTGTCTTACAATGTTAATGTTCTGCAATTCTGATGATACACAATCATCTGCCTGTGTGGTGTAGATTTGAGAGCCTCAGGTTGTCCAACCTATCATAATTCTTCCCTCACATGGTCAGCCAAAGTCTTATACCTTGAAGTAAAATTAGGTTTCTATCATCTACATAAAAATATAAATATTCCTTAAGAATATTACCATCTTTTAAAATACCTTGTCCTTAAACCACATGAATTTCTCAGCTTTTAATTAAAGTATTATGAAGACAGGTATGTTGGAAATTTGAATAATTAGTGAGTTAGATCTAGAATGTGGAACACTCATAAGAGTGGGCGCACACGGGTGTTGAAATGACAGGACAGGAAAAGAGAGATCAGTAAATCTTATAAAATTTAGTGGTTCTTCCCTACTCAACATCCCTATTCTACCTCCCAAACAAAACCCTAACTTGGATACCTCCACCCATATAGGCTGTGTGCCTCAGGGGAAGCTGATTCATCCCCCACTAAATTGTGAGATAGGCCTGACTAGACTAAGGGTAATCCAGTCTTCCTCCTTGCAAGTGATTGGTTTGGAAATAGGCACAAATTCACCAAGAGCCGTGAGATTTCTGATGAGAGGCTTTTGAGTGGGAGGAAGTCCCAGGATAATCATTTTTTATTTTTCTAGGACATTTTTCAAAGGAACTCTTCCTTCTCTTCCTTTTGGAGGCTGTCATGCATGAATGTGAGATTCAAACAAAGGAAGAAGTCAATATCCAAAAGGAAGTAAAGCAATGAGAATCACAGGGAAATGAAGCTTAAAATCACTGAGTGACGTATCCCTGAAGCCCACTTCACTGCTGCATGTCTCCATGTGTGCACCAATATATTTCTTCACTGTATAGGTCATGTGGAATCATATTTTCTGTGCCTTGCTGCCCATTCAGCCAGAATGATATGGAGACAAAGACAAATGCTGTGTTGTGTTGTGTGGGTCCCACAACCACTATTCCCTAAGAAGATATTTTTTTAAATCACAGACATCTACACCATCTGTCACTTTATATAAGTAAAAGCTAGACAGAGAAAAGATATGTGACTATCCAAAGTATTGCTGTGCACCTAACAAAATCTAGATTGAAATATTCCTGTCTCTCTTAAGTTTCCTTCCCCTGGATTGCATCTTTTCACCATTAGGATCATTTTCAAACTAGAAAAAATGTTCTATAAAAATGTCACCTTCATTCTGTAATAATTTGAATACATAATTATTCATCCAAGAAAAATAATCCATTTTAGAAAATTAATTATTGAGTATATAAAGTGCTTTCATTCTTAGAATCCATAATGTGAATTGGCTGGAACATAATTAATACTTTCTAATGTGATTCTTATAAAGGTGTCTCTCCAATCAAGTCTGACAGCCTACTTGCCCAACTTTGCTCTTATTCTTTCAAGATCTTAATAAAACAGAAGTGAACTTTAAAGTTGTTCCAAATAGAAATGTAAAATTGCATACACTATTCTGATCTAATACCTTTGTATTGATCTAATATTGTTAATGCCATAACCAAAGAAAATAATCATTTTAAAGTTGTCTTTGCCCACAAAGCTATTTAATCCTTTCATAAGGAATAGTTAATGGGTGCAACTTTAATACATCCACATTTCACAATTCCTGCCCTTTTTGCTCTAAAATGTGTGCATCTTTATTTTTATAGTAAGAAAAAATATTATAGTAAAAAAAAAAAAGATTGACTGAATAATATTTTGAAGTCAAATCATACAGTACAAGTTACTTTTAGTGTAATAAACATGCAGGACTCAATCCACACCAACTCACATCCACACCAACTGTTTATAAGACAGTGTTACTGACTAAATGGCACTCTCCAGTCACTATGAATTATTTGGGAATATAAATGCTTGCTATTAAAACATCACGAAGTCCCAAAACATCTAAATAGGATAATACTTATTCTTAGAGCCTTCTAAATTGGTTTCTTTTGTTTGTTTGCAATTTCCGCAATCTAACAGTGCTGGGGACTCGAACCCGTGTCTCAAGCTTGCAAGGCAGGCACTCTACTATATCGCCAGCTAGAGCCTTCTAAAGGAAATACTTTCTGGTAACAGTTTCTACCCCAGCAGTAAACTATTTGGCTAACATTTCTTTTGTGAGTTTATGTTAACATTCTGTTGACCCAACTTTCCAGCCAATTCAGTATTTCTTGCAATCTGTTGCTACCCATTGTATTTGTCTGGTTACCTTCTACAGATAGGGATATTATGCTCCCTCATCTTCAAAGACAGATATTGATGTTCTTAAAGTTTAACAGAACAGTGTACTCACAAGGACATTCACAAACACGTCCTCTGTATCCTTAAAATGAAGGGACTCAGCAACACATAGGATATATGCATATGTAAGATTATCAATGCCATCCATAGATCAATAACAAGACCATACTGGTCTGAAGCAATGCTTCACAGTAAAAGGAACAGAGAATGTTCTGTTATAATGTTCCCTTTGGTTATAAAGATTTCCTCAGGTTTGCTTTCAGCCCTTATACACTGTTTCAGTACTCTTCAGGCACGCTAAAATGGACACACTGACTCAACCACAGAAGCAATTTCTATAGTGGATAAGGATGACTGATAAATTTGCAAGAGAAAACTTAGGGTTTCCATAGAAAAAGCAAATGCATTAAATTCCAAGTAAGTATCCCCAAAGCTTCTACTCCTCATGATTTCAGTGTAAGCAAAATATTCAAGGAAGAAAATAACACAGTTCTTTAAAATTTACCATTTTAGCATATAAAGATTTATTCCCAGAGAAACACAACATTAATTGCCATAGTACAGGTGGATCCTCTGTCCCCTACCAACATCAAAATGGCTTTGATGAAAATATCAGCATAAAGGAATCAAATTAATTTTTTAAACGAAGGTTTGGGAGCTGGCTGTAAAAGAAGATGTGCTGACTTAGTTGAATTTTAAAAGCTAAGAGTATTTCAAAGGAATAACTTTAAAGATAAAATTACAAAATTACCCATCCTTTAAGATCTGAGTCATACTACTTTAAGGAACAGTAACTAGGGGCTGGGCTATACAGCCCAGTGACAGAATGCTTGCCTAGCATGTGTGAGGCACTGAGTTCAATCCTTAGCACCACATAAAAATAAACAATAAAATAAAGACATGCTGTCCATCTACATCTACAAAATTTTAAAAAAGGAACAATAATTAAATAGGATTCAAGAAGGATCTTGAGACACTACTGACCAAAACCAAACAACTTTAGTAAGAGAATGATATTTGGTATTAAGTAGAACATTATGAGCACATAAGATAAAATTGTGGGAATTTAGAAAGAAAATGGCATCTGCTCATTAAAAAGGAAGAAGGGTGGTCAAATATTTGGATAGTTTGCTGACCATCTATCATTTTAATTTACATCAAAAGCTCTAGCTTTACACACACCATTAGAACTAATATAGATACTCAAAACCAAGTGTCTTCAGAGTGATGAGACAAATCAAATTATATTCTTTAGAAAAATAAGTTTTAGAAGAAAGTATCTTGTAACAGATGCTATAAACTGTAAAAAGAACCTTTATATATCCATTTAAAATACAACCACAAAACACATGCTTTAAAGACAAATGTTGGACACCTGCCACCTCTATGATATAGATGAATTCCCAAATACCTAACTGTATAGGTGGTTTATTGTTAATGTAATCCAGTGGCACTAATACCTGTTAAAACCTTGGAATCCTTACCATATGCCCATTCTCCTAAAACTAAAGTGAAAGTCCGTTCCACCTGCCTCAAGTCTAGCATGAAATTAGCCATTGGAAAAGAAGTAAGAGAGGAGTTATAAATCACTGCTCTGTCAAGTCAAAAAGCAAGCATGTAAATCGCTCTGAGACCAAAAAAGATTCTTCCCTAAGGCAAAAGTAAGAATGTTTGCTTACACCTTTATAAATAAAGTTCTGTCAAGCTGTGAGGGAAATATACTCATATCCATAGGGGTAGTCAGGGAGCCAGTCCTGTGAATCTCCAATGTAATCTATTTCCTCACATAGGACATCCTCACCAGCTTCCTCCTGGGATAGTAAATAATCGCTAATCATCCCAGATGGTGTGAATCTAAACTTATCAGTGAAAGATAATAAATCAGGGCATTGTGATGTGTGCCATGCTATTACAGTTCCAATGATTTCACACCAATGGGACGTTCAAACTGCTAAGTAGCATAATTAGTTACAGATAATTCCAAGACATTAATCATGCTTGGAATAAATCCTTGGAACAAATATTGAAAATATTCTTTATCATCTATATTACCAAATACCTAAAAGGGATAAATTTGATCCCGGGCTTGTAAGCATTCAGATATTTAAAGTACGTAGCATGTTTTAATACATAGCATTGATATTACATCATATAATTTATAAAATGAAGCACTATCACTTTGCAATTTCTAAAGTTTTTTTCACACAAGACATTTCATTTTACAGTCAAGAGAATCAGAATCTGATTTTATTTCAACTATTTCTTGAAATAATGAAACTGTACTTTTGTCAAAGAATGCAATACCCACTCCAGAAATAACTATGGAGCAAGTGAATTTTGTTTGGGAATCTAGTGCTTATTTCAACATTTTAGCCACTTTCAAGGAACATATCTTGTGAATTTCCTTAAGGTTCTTCAACCTAATGTCCCATTCAAATTGGCTTTTTCTGGGATGAAACTCCGATCATTTATTTTCTGAAGACTCTCTTCATAACTTACTCATTTTATGTCTCACTTTATTTTAAAAGAAATTTTAGTTGTATATGTATATGTATACCTTTTATTTAATTAATTTATGTGGCACTGAGAATCAAATCCAGTGCCCCAAGCATGCAAGGCAAACACTCTACCACTCAGCCACAATCTCATCCCTTAGGTCCCACTTTATTAAAATCAAAATCTTCACTAGCTACTCTCAGTAATCAAGTCAAACTCAAATATTAACAACTGAAAACAACAAAATGAAAGTTTTCCTTCCCCAATTTTTGCAGGTGTATTTTAAACTGTTATGATTAAAAATGAGAAGACAGTTGGGTATGTTATATTGGTCTTTGGGGGCCCCACAAAGTGACATATGAGCAAATACTTTATGTCTAGAGTTGGTCATAATGTAACAGACCAACCCAGGGTATGTGAGCTACCAACATGAGATGTTGCATGCATTCAAGAGCATTATATTTTAAGAATGCCATAGAGCACTTATTTCTGCTAGATGATCCATAAATTTCCTATCACACACAAAATGTTAAGTCAACTCCCAGATTATAAATCCCTTTATATAATTTATCTGAATCTATAATTCAGAATATTTTAACTTACATGACATCAAATCAAGTTATCTACTAGTAGCTTTACTTTTTAAATTAGTATTAAATCTTCAATCTATCTGGAATTTATTGTTATAACGATATAACTTTGTGCTTGCTTCAGCAGCACATATACTAAAATTGGAATGATACAGAGAAAATTAGCATGGCCCCTGCACAAGCACAACACACAAATACATGAAACATTCCATAAAAAAGAAGATTTAACTTTATACTTTCCAAATTGGTAGATAATTGTCCTAACAATATTAATTTAAAATGTCAATGCTTTAATCTAAATTACTATTAACAGGATATAGATCAAATCAATTACTATCTACATGATAAAATACTTTGCAGCATTTTTGAGGAATGAAGTTGCTGTATGTATAAAAATGCCAACAATATATATAGATTGACCTGTTGGAGAAAAATATGTATGCTACAACCCTATTGAAACAAACCTTCCTTCTGTATATACAAATGTCTACATATTTGTTTAAATATTGAAGGCATACTGTTATGGTTTAGATATAATGTGTCTCCCAAAAGATCATATGAGAGACAATGCAGGAAGGTTTAGAGGCTACATTTAGGAGGACCTTAATCCAATCAGTGAATTAATTCCCTGATAGGGATTAACTGAGGGGTAACTAAAGGCAACTAGGATGTGGCTGGAGGAGGTAGGTAACTGGGAGCATGCCTTTGGGATATAGATTCTTTCCCTGGTGAATAGAGTTTCTCTCCCTGTTTCCTCATGTGATGTCCTGAGCTGCTTTCATTTGCCACACTCTTCTGCCATGATATCTTGCCTCACCTTGGGTCCCAAAGAATGGAATTGGCAGTCTACGGACTAAGACCTCTGAAACTATGAATCTCAAAATAAACTATTCCTCCTCCAAAAGTTCTTATCAGGTCTTTTGGTCACAGCAGTGAAATAACTGACTAAAACACATACAAATCAAACTATTAATGGGTACACCTGAGGGTAGGGCTTGGGATGGAAAAGAATCTTCTTTATCTTTTTCTTTTTTTTTTCAAACTTCATTTAATTTTTATTATTTTCTTACCAGTATTGAAAATATATTCTATTATTTTTATGCAGAGGGACCCTTTCCACTTAGGCTGTGTGTTAAATATGCATTTACAGATTGAATGAGGAACTTAACTGCTACTTGTAACATTAATTCCCTAAGAATCCATATAAGCTTCCAACAATCAACTTACGAATGAATTCTACAAAATATCACTTTTTTAAAAAAAGGAGGCCACATGTTTATTCATTAATTGGTTAGAGTTACAAGAAATAGACATTATTAACATCATTTTATGGATATGAGAACTCAGGCACAGAAAGATTTCCTTGATTCACATAATGAGATGAAATATGAACCTACAATGAAAGATTAAATCAGATTTTTATATTATGTTCAGTAACTGTACATCTTAGGCTAGGGATATAGCTCAGTGGTAGAGTGTGTGAGGCACTGGGTTGAGACCCCAATACTGAAAAACCAAAACAAAACCATAACCCACCACAAATTAAATCAAAACAAAAAAAGTACAACTCCACAACTGCAATGTAGTGCTACAAAAGAGTATTAAAATCTAGAGATAAAAAAGAATCTCAAGAGAACATCTTTCAGTCCATCTTTCCATTGGAGGCAGGTATTATCTACTCATCACACAGTGGAAAATTAGTTGATCATGGTAAAATCTAAAAATTTAGGAAAATACCAAATTCAAAGCCCCCAGAAATTCATCATACCACTATTACTTATTCTTCAAGAACACCTATGTGAACTGGAGTGGAGTTTTTGAATATTAGACTGTTTCACTTCCTAAGTCAGGAAGCCTAAAAACAAACTGTGAACTCAGCAAAAGCAAGAATTTAGGACCAGGATATACCTGTAAGTAATGGTTTAGGAAACTATATTTATATTCTGGCACCAGTAAATTTTTGCTCACTTTTTAAACTAAATTCCAAATATATACATTATACCCTGAGGGCTATTAAGGTCACAGACCAGCTCTTAGGGATGCAGTTCCAAATGATGTTCCCTAGTTCCGATTGAGAACTAATGGTCCTAAATGATTACAAGATTTAAAGATAAACAAAAATTAGGGCCAGTGGAAAAAATTTACTGGCCAATGAGTACTTGTTACATACATATCAGAGGTCTGTACAGAGTTCTGAGTTTCAAATATTTAACCTATAACTCACCTTATTTCACAAAAGACTTAAGGTGTCTTACTACATGAGCAAATATGATGATACAGGATAAATGTGCTGGGAAAAATATATTTAAAAAGGAACGCAGGAGCTGAGATGTAGCTCAATGGTAGAGTGTGTGCATAGCATGTTTAAGGCTCTGGATCCAATCACCAGTTTGTAAAAGAAAGGAAGAAAAAGCACATGCATTGGTTCTAAAGTATATAGAAATAGCCTTGGGCAACACAGAATCAACAAGAGGCAGCTATCACATTTCCTCTGTAATCTGCACTGAGAAAAAAGCTGTATTGAGAATAATATCTAGAAAGGTACTTAGTTTGCATATATGTTTTCATCCCATTTTCAAAGACCTCTATCAAAATCTCGATTCTAGCCTATTCTTACTATAACTCTTAGCACCTACAGTCTAGGACTAATTCCTTCTATGTTATCAATGAGGATAATAAACCACTAATTTCTTTTTTTTTTTTCAAAACCTATAAGAAAGATGTTTAATGATTTCCCCATGAGGAAATACGAGATGTTTGAGGAGATAGATATGTTTCACTTGATTCAAACATTACACAATGCATCTGTATATCAAAACATCACATGGTAACCCATTAATATGTATAAATTTGTGTATAAGTTTAACTTTTTTAAAAAAAACTAGACTTTAGAACTCATATTTGTCTAAACTTAGCAAATCTCTGTTTTCTCCCCTTATTTATTTTTTATTTTAAACAAATGGGATACATGTTGTTTCTCTATTTGTACATGGAATAAAGGCATACCATTTTTGTAATCATAAATTTACATAGGGTAATGTTGTTTGATTCATTCTGTTATTTTTTCCCTTCTCCCCACCCCTCCAACCCCTCTTTTCCCTCTATACAGTCCTTCCTTCCTCCATTCTTGCCACCCTCCTTAACCCTAACCCTAAACCTAACCCTAACCCTAACACTAACCCCTCCCACACCCATTATGTGTCATCATCTGCTTATCAGCGAGATCATTCGTCCTTTGGTTTTTTGAGATTGGCTTATCTCACTTAGCATGATATTCTCCAATTTCAACCATTTGCCTGCAAATGCCATAATTTTATCATTCTTTATGGTGGAGTAATATTCCATTGTATATATATATGCCACAGTTTTTTATCCATTCATCAATTGAAGGACATCTAGGTTGGTTCCACAACCTGGCTATTGTGAATTGAGCAGCTATGAACATTGATGTGTCTGTATCTCTGTAGTATGCAGATTTTAAGTCCTTTGGGTATAGGCCAAGGAGTGAGATAGCTGGGTCAAATGGTAGGTCCATTCCAAGTTTTCTAAGGAATCTCCACACTGCTTTCCAGAGTGGCTGCACTAATTTGCAGCCCCACCAGCAATGTATGAGTGTACTTTTTTCCCCACATCCTCGCCAACAAATATTGTTGCTTGTGTTCTTGATTCTTGCCATTCTAATTGGGGTGAGATGGAATCTTAGGGTAGTTTTGATTTGCATTTCTCTTATTACTAGAGATGTTGAACATTTTTTCATATATCTGTTGATTACTTGTACATCTTCTTCTGTGAAGTGTCTGTTCATATCCTTAGCCCATTTGTTGATTGGATTATTTGTATTCTTGGTGTAGAGTTTTTTGAGTTCTTTATACTTCCTGGAAATTAGTGCTCTTCGGAAGTATGAGTGGCAAAGATTTTCTCCCACTCGGTAGGCTCTCTCTTCACATTACTGATAGTTTCCTTTGCTGAGAGAAATCTTTTTAGTTTGAATCTATCCCGGTTGTTGATTCTTGCTTTTATTTCTTGAGCTATGGGAGTCCTGTTAAGGAAGTCTGAACCTAAGCTGACATGTGGAACATTTGGACCTACTTTTTCTTCTATAATAAGCAGGGTCTCTGGTCTGATTCTGAGGTCCTTGATCCATTTTGAGTTGAGTTTTGTGCAGGGTGAGAGGGGTTTAATTTCATTCTGTTGCATATGGATTTCCAGTTTTCCCAGCACCATTTGTTGAAGAGGCTATCTTTGCTCCATTGCATATTTTTGGCCCCTTTGTCTAATATGAGAAAATTCTATTTATTTGGGTTTGTGTCCATGTCCTCTACTCTGTACCATTGATCTACCTGTCTGTTTTGGTACCAATACCATGTAATTTTTGTTACTATTGCTTTGTAATAGAGTTGAAGATCTGGTATTGTGATACCCCCTGCTTCGCTCTTTCTGCTAAGGATTGCTTTAGCTATTCTGGGTTTCTTATTCTTCCACATGAATTTCATAATTCCTTGCTCTACTTCTCTGAGGTACGTCATTGGGATTTTAATTGGAAATGCATTGAATCTATATAGCACTTTTGGTAGTATGGCCGTTTTGAAAATATTAATTCTGCCTATCCCAGAACATGGGAGATCTTTCCGTCTTCTAAGGTTTTCTTTAATTTCTTTCTTTAGTGTTCTATAGTTCTCATTTTAGAGGTCTTTCACCTCTTTTGTTAGATTGATTCCAAAGTATTTTTTTTTTGATGCTATTGTGAATGGGGTAGTTTTCCTAACTTCTCTTTCTGAAGATTCATCACTTATGTATAAAAATGCATTGGATTTATGAGCATTGATCTTGTAACCTGCTACTTTACTGAATTCACTTATGAGTTCTAGAAGTTTTCTGTTGGAATTTCCAGGTTCCTCTAAATATATAATCATGTCATCAGCGAACAGGAATAGTTTGAGTTCTTCTTTTTCTATCCGTATCCTTTAATTTCTTTGGTTTGTCTAAAAGCTCTGACTAGAGATTCAAGGACGATGTTAAATAGAATTGGTGAAAGATGGCATCCCTGACTTTTTCCAGTTTTTAGGGGGAATGCTTTTAGTTTTTCACCATTTAGAATGATATTGGCCATGGGCTTATCATAGGTAGCCTTTACAATGAAAAGGAATGCTCCTGATATCCCTATTTTTTCTAGTGTTTTCAGCATGAAAGGATGCTGTATTTTATCGAATCCTTTTTCTTCATCTATCAAAATAATCATGTGATTCTTAACTTTAAGTCTGTTGATGTGGTGAATGACATATTGATTTCTGGATGTTGAACCAACCTTCCATCCCTGGGATAAAACCCACTTGATCGTGATGCACTGACTTTTTAATATATTATTGGATGGGATTTGCTAAAACTTTGTTGAGAATTTTTGCGTCGATGTTCATTAAGGATATAGGTCTGAAATTTTCTTTCCTCGATGTGTCTCTGTCTGGTTTAGGTATCAGGGTGATATTGGCTTCATAGAATGAGTTTGGGAGGGTTCCCTCCTCTTCTATTTCATGGAATACTTTGAGAACTACTGGAATGAGCTCTTCTTTAAAGGTTTTGTAGAACTCGCCTGAGAACCCATCTGGTCCCGGACTTTTCTTTGTTGGTAGGCTTTTGATGACCTTTTCTATTTCATTGCTTGAAATTGATTTATTTAAGTTGTGTATGTCCTCCTCGTTCAGTTTAGGTAATTCATATGTCTCTAGAAACTTGTTGTCTTTGAGGTTTTCTATTTTGTTGGAGTATAGATTTTCAAAATAGCTTGTAATTATGTTTTGTATTTCACTCGTGTCTGTTGTGATATTTCCTATTTCATTCCGAATTTTAGTAATTTGAGTTTTCTCCCCCTTTCTCTTTGTTACTGTGCCTAAGGGTTTATCAATTTTGTTTATTTTTTCAAGAACCAGCTCTTTATTTTTTTAATTTTTTGGATTGCTTCTTTTGTTTCAATTTCGTTGATTTTGGCTCTGATTTTAACTATTTGCTGTCTTTTACTACTTTTGGTGTTGGTCTGCTCTTCTTTTTCTAGGGCTTTGAGCTGTACTGTTGGGTCATTTCTTTGTTGATTTTTACTTCTTTTGTTGAATGCGCCCCATAAAATAAATCTTCCTCTAAGTACTGCTTTCATAGTGTCCCAGAGACTTTGATATGATGTGTCTTTGTTCTTGGTTACTTCTAAGAATTTTTTAATTTCCCTCCTGATGCCTTCTGTTATCCATTCATCATATAATAGCTTATTATTTAATCTCTAGGTATTAGAGAAGTTTCTGTTCTTTATTCTGTCATTTATTTCTAATTTCAATCCATTATGATCTGATAGAATACAAGGTAGTATCTCTATCTTCTTGTATTTGCTAACATTAGCTTTGTGGCATAAAATATGGTCTATTTTAGAGAAGGATTCATGTGCTGCTGAGAAGAAAGTGTATTTATTCTTTGTTGGATGGTATATTCTACATATTTCTGTTAAGTCTAAATTATTGATTGTGTTATTGAGATCTATGATTTCTTTGTTCAATTTTTGTTTGGAAGATCTATCCAGTGGTGAGAGAGGTGTGTTAAAATCGCCTAGTATTATTGTGTTGTGGTATATTTGATTTCTGGAATTGAGAAGGATTTGTTTTACATACATGTTTGAGCCACTGTTCGGGGCATATATATTTATGATTGTTATGGCTTGTTGAATTATCCTTCCCTTAAGCAGTATGTAATGTCCTTCTTTATCCCCTCCGACTAGTTTTGGCTTGAAGTCCACATTATCTGAAATGAGGATGGATACTCTAGCTTTTTTGCTGTATTCATGTGCATGGTATGTTTTTTCTCATTCTTTCACCTTTAGTCTATGGGTATCTCATTCTATGAGATGAGTCTCTTGCAGGCAGCATATTATTGGATTTTTCTTTTTAATCCAATCTGCCAGCCTATGTCTTTTGATTGATGAGTTCAGGCCATTAACATTCAGGGATATTATTGTGATATGATTTGTATCCCCAGTCATTTGACTCATTTTTGTTTTTTGACATGATTTGGTTTCTCCTTTATTTGGCTATTCCTTTAGGCTAGTTTCTTCCATTGCTGATTTGCATCATTGTTTTTCATCTCTTCCTCATGGAAGATTTTGCTGAGAATGTTTTGTAATGCCAGCTTTCTTTTTGTAAATTTTTTAGCTTTTGTTTATAATGGCAGGATTTTATTTCGTCATCATATCTGAAGGTAAGTTTTTCTGGGTATAAGATTCTTGGTTGGCATCCATTTTCTTTCAGGGCTTGGTAAATGTTGTTCCAGGCCCTTCTAGCTTTTAGGGTCTGGATTGAAAAATCTGCTGATATTCTTATTGGTTTCCCTCTGAATGAAATTTGATTCTATTCTCTCATGGCCTTTAAAATTCTGTCTTTATTTTGTATGTTAGGTATTTTCATAATAATGTGCCTTGGTGTGGGTCTGTTGTAATTTTGTATATTTGGAGTCCTTATAAGCCTCTTGTACTTGGTTTTCCATTTCATTCTTCAGATTTGGGAAATTTTCTGATATTATTTCATTGAATAGATTGTTCATTCCTTTGGTTTGTTTCTCTAAGCCTTCCTCAATCCCAATAATTCTTAAATTTGTCCTTTTAATGATATCCCATAATTTTTGTAGGTTCTGTTTATGATTTCTTACCATCTTCTCTGTTTAGTCAACTTTGTTTTCAAGATTAAATATTTTGTCTTAAATATCTGAGGTTCTGTCTTCCAGGTGTTCTATCCTATTGGTTATGCTTTCTATGGAGTTTTTAACTTGGTTTATTGTTTCCTTCATTTCAAGGATTTTTCTTTGGTTTTTTGTCAGTATCTCTAACTCTTTATTGAAATAATCTCTTGCTTCCCGTATTTGCTCTTTTAACTGTTGATTGGTGTGATCATTTAATGCCTGCATTTGCTCTTTCATCTCCTCCTTCAATGCCTGCATTTGCTCTTTCATCTCCTCGTTTGCTTGCCTTATTGTTTTAATTATGTACATTCTGAACTCCCTCTCTGACATTTCTTCTGCTGTGCTGTCATTGGGCTTTATTGATATAGTATCTAGGTTTGTTTGTGACATTTTCTTCCCTTGTTTTCTCATATTGGTCATATATCAGTGGGACTCTGAGATATTGCAGATTTCCTCTATTGGCTTATAGTGTCCCTGTAGATTTCCAGTATATCACCTCCCAGCCTTCAGTAGCCTGGAGTCTTGGAGGAACTTGATAATGCAGTGCTTCTGAAGAAAGCTGCCCCTAGCCTGCTACTGGGTCCAGTGCTGGGGCTGGTTCTGCGTGGAAATCCTCTCACTGGGCGGTCCTGCTCCTAGAAGCTGGCTATAGACAGAGCCTGCCTCTGCTTGAGGGAGCCAGGCTATAGGGGAAAACCTCTCACTGTCCTGCCTTGGTCCCAGAAGCCGCCTATGGGCCGGGGCCCAATGCTGGGTTAAAAGGATTGGGGTTGGCTCTGTGCAGAAAAGCTCTCACCATGCGGGCCTACTCCAAGAAGCTGGCTGTGGACCCTGCCTGCTGCTGGAGGGATCAGGACTGCTTGGGGAAGTCTCTGGCTGCCCTGCCCTGGTAACAGAGGTCGCCTGTGGGGGGGAGGCCTGCCGCTGGGTCCAGAGTTTGGGGTTGGTTCTGTGCAGAAAACCTCTCACTGGGTGGGCCTCCTCCTATTAGCTGGCTGTGGGTCGAGCCTGCCAAGCGGAGAAAGCCGGGCTTCTTAGGGAAGACTCTAGCTGCCCTGCCTTGCTCCGAGAAGCTGGCCCTGTCCAGGTCTGCCGCCTGGGCCAAGCTTCACCTATGGAAGAGACTTACCCCACAGCTCTATGTTAGTCCGAGTCTCTCAGTACCTCCCCTTTTGAATCCTGGGTTCTGGAGCGACGGGAGATGCAGTCATCCGCTAGTCCACCATCTTGAATCCCCCGAATCTTCTTTTTCAAATACCTTTACTTAATGTTTAAAAATCTTATTTACAGTAAAAATACATGTATTTTGAATAAATGTCAATTTAGCAAACTAAAACAATTCCTTATTGCTAACCAATAGTATAATCGAAACATACCTTTCAAATCATTAAACATATATTAAAAACAACTTGATAGAAATTTCCTATCTCTTCCATCCTGACTTTGTTGGACTGTGTCATGAACAAGAAATGAACATTTATTGAGTTTAGCCTCAGAGATTTTGGAGTTGTTATACCAGTTAGCCTACAGTGACTAAGACAAGCCTCCAGTCCCTTTTTAATGACCTTACATACTAATTAGGAAAATGAAATGTGCATATAAAATTTTGAGAGATCAAAGCAACATATGCATTCAATGTTTCTGGTAGTAAGGGCTATAAAAATGAAATTAAGAAGAAATCCCCAAGACAGTTTCACAAAAAATAGGAGAGAGATGGTCAAGATTTGATGACATGATGAGGGAGTGTATAAAATGAGTAAAGCATAGATTAAAAATAAACAGTAGGGGTTTTTCAAGACGGTGCACTAGAGGGTGACTGCATTTCATGTCACTTCAGGACTTAGGATTCAAGAAGAGAAGGTATTGAGATACTCGGGCCCAATTCAGACCACCAGGTGAGTCTCACCCAGTGGCCACCACCCCTAGAGGGGCAGCTTTCTTGAACATCACTGCATTATCAAGTTCCTCCAAGACTTCAGGCTATGGAAGGCTAAGAGGTGAGGTATTGGAAATCTACAGGGACACTATAAATCAATAGAGTTTCACTACTTGAGGGATAGATACTGACCAATATGAGAAAACAAGGGAAGAAAATGTCCCAAACAAACCTAGATGCTACATCAATAAAATCCAATGACAGCATGGCAGGAGAAATGTCAGAAAGGGAGTTCAGATAGTACATAATTAAAATGATCAGAGAAGCAAACGAAGAGATGAAAGAACAAATGCAGGCTTTAAATGATCACACTACTCAGCAGTTAAAAGAGCAAATGCAGGAAGCAAAAGATCATTTCAATAAAGAGTTAGAGATACGGAAAAAAAACAAACAAACAGAAATCTTTGAAATGAAGGAAACAATAAACCAAATTAAAAACTCCATAGAAAGCATAACCAATAGGATAGAACACCTGGAAGACAGAACCTCAGACATGAAGACAAAATATTTATCTTCAAAACAAAGTTGACCAAACAGAGAAGATGATAAGAAATCATGAACAGAATCTACAAGGATTATGGGATATCATAAAAAGGCCAAATTTAGAATTATTGGGATCGAGGAAGGCACAGAGAAACAAACCAAAGGAACGAACAATCTTTCAATGAAATAATATCAGAAAATTTCCCACATCTGAAGAATGAAGTGGAAAATCAAGTACAAGAGGCTTATAGGACTCCAAATACAAGAAATAACAACAGAACCACACCAAGGCACATTATAATGAAAATACCTAACATACAAAATAAAGACAGAATTTTAAAGGCTGCGAGAGAAAAGAATCAAATTACATTCAGGGAGAAACCAGTACAGATATCAGCAGATTTTTCAACACAGACCCTAAAAGATAGAAAGGCCTGGAACAACATTTTTTTTCAAGCTCCGAAAGAAACAGATGCCAACCAAGAATCTTATACCCAGAGAAAACTTACCTTCAGATGTGATGATGAAATAAAATTCTTTCATGATAAACAAAAGCTAAAATAATTTACAAAAAGAAAGCCGGCACTACAGAACATTCTCAGCAAAATATTCCTTGAGGAAGAGATGAAAAACAATGTTGCAAATCAGCAAAGGGAGGAAGTACCCTAAAGGAATAGACAAAGGAGAAACCAAGTTGTGTCAAAAAACAAAAATGAGCCAAATGACCGGGAATACAAATCATATCTCGATAATAACCCTGAATGTTAATGGCCTAAATTCATCAATCAAAAGACACATACTGGCAGATAGGATTAAAAAGAAAGACCCAACAATATGCTGCCCACAAGAGACTCATCTCATAGAAACAGATACACACAGACTAAAGGTGAAAGAATGGGAAAAAACATACCATGCACATGGACTCAGCAAAAAAGCTGGAGTATCCATCCTCATATCAGATAATGTGGACTTCAAGCTGAACATTTCATACTGAAGGACATTTCATACTGCTTAAGGGAAGCATAAATCAGCAGGACATAAGAATCATAAATATCTATGCCCCAAACAGTGGCTCAAACATGTACGTCAAACAAATCTTTCTCAATTCCAGAAATCAAATAGACCACAACACAATACTACTAGGGTACTTTAACACACCTCTCCCACCACTGGACAGATCCTCCAACAAAAATTGAACAAAGAAACCATAGATCTCATTAACAAAATCAATCATTTACACTTAACGGACATTTAGGAATATACCATCCAACAAAGAGTGAATACACTTTCTTCTCAGCAGCACATGGATCCTTCTCTAAAATAAACCATATATTATGCCACAAAGCTACTGTTAGCAAATACAAGAAGATAGAGACACTACCTTGTATTCTATCAGATCATAATGGATTGAAATTAGAAATAAATGACAGAATAAAAAACAGAACACCTGGAGATTAAATGATACACTATTGAATAGTAAATGGATAACAGAAGACATCTGGGGGAAATAAAAAAATTCTTAGAGGTAAACTAGAACAAAGATACATCATATCAAAATCTCTGGGACACTATGAAAGCAGTACTTAGAAGAATATTTATTTCATGGAGCACATTCAATAAAAGAAGAAAAGAAATCAACAAATAAATGACCTAACACACCAGCTCAAAGCCCTAAAAAAGAACAGAGCAACACCGAAAAGTAGTAGAATACAGGAAATAGTTAAAATCAGAGCTGAAATCAATGAAAACGAAACAAAAGAAAGAATCAAAAGAATTGACAAAATAAATAGTTGGCTCCTTGATAAATTAAACAAAACTGATAAACCATCAGCCACACTAACAAAGAGGAGAGACAAAACTCAAATTACTCAAAAATATCGGAATGAACAAGGAAATATCATGACAGACACAAATGAAATACAAAACATAAATAGAAGCTATTTTGAAAATCTATACTCCAACAAAATAGAAAATCTTGAAGATATCAACAGTTTTCCAGAAACATATGAATTGCCTCAACTGAACCAGGATGACATACACAATTTAAATAGATCAACTTCACATAATGAAAGAGAAGAAGTCATCAAAAGGCTACCAACAAAGAAATTTTGGGAACAGATGGGTTCTCATCCGAGGTCTACAAAACCATTAAAGAAGAGCTCATTCCAATACTCCTCAAAGTATTCCATGAAATAGAAGAGGAGGGAACCCTCCCAAACTCATTCTATGAAGCCAATATCACCCTGATACCTAAACCAAACAGAGACAAATCGAGGAAAGAAAATTTCAGACCAATATCCTTAATGAACATCAACGCAAAAATTCTCAACAAAATTTTAGCAAATCACGTACAAAAATATATTAAAAGGTAGTGCACCACGATCAAGTGGTTTTTATCCCAGGGATGCAAGGTTGGTTCAACATCCAGAAATCAACAAATGTAATTCACCATATCAACAGACTTAAAGTCAAAAATCGCATGATTATTTCAATAGATGCAGAAAAAGCATTTGATAAAATACTGCATCCCTTCATGCTCAAAACACTAGAAAAAATAGGGATATTTGGAGCATTCGTTTCATTGTAAAGGCTATCTATGATAAGCCCATGGGCAATATCATTCTAAATGGTGAAAAACTAAAAGCATTCCCCCTAAAAACTGGAACAAGGCAGGGATGTCCTCTTTCACCACTTCTATTTAATATTGTCCTTGAAACTCTAGCCAGAGCTATTAGACAGACCAAGGAAATTAAATGTACATGAATAGTAAAAAAAGAACTCAAACTATCCCTGTTCACTGATGACATGATTATATATTTAGAGGAACCTGGAAATTCCACCAGAAAACTCTTAGAACTCATAAGTGAATTCAGTAAAGTAGCAGGTTACAAGATCAATGCTCATAAATCCTATGCATTTTTATACATAAGTGATGAATCCTCAGAAAGAGAAGTTAGGAAAACTATCCTATTCACAATAACCTCGAAAAGAATAAAATACTTGAGAATCAATCTCACAAAAGAGGTGAAAGACCTCTACAATGAGAACTACAGAACACTAAAGAAAGAAATTAAAGAAAACCTTAGAAGATGGAAAGATCTCCCATGTTCTTGGATAGGCAGAATTAATATTTTCAAAATGGCCATACTACTAAAAGTGCTATACAGATTCAATGCAATTCCAATTAAAATCCCATGATGTACCTTACAGAAATAGAGCAAGCAATTATGAAATTCATGTGGAAGAATAAGAAACCCAGAATAGCTAAAGCAATCCTTAGCAGGAATAGTGAAGCAGGGTACCCCAATACCAGAACTTCAACTATACCACAAAGCAATAGTAACAAAAAAAGGCATGGTATTGGCACCAATATAGATCAATGGTACAGAATAGAGGACACAGACACAACCCAAATGAATACAGTTTTCTCATACTAGACAATGGTGCCAAAAACATGCAATGGAGATAAGACAGCCTCTTCAACAAATGGTGCTGGGAAAACTGGAAATCCATATGCAGCAGAATGAAACTAAACCCCTATTTCTCACCCTGCACAAAACAACTCAAAATGGATCAAGAACCTCGGAATCAGACCAGAGACCCTGCATCTTATAGAAGAAAAAGTAGGTCCAAACCTTCAACTTGTTGGCTTAGGATCAGACTTCCTTAACAGGACTCCCATAGCACAAGAAATAAAAGCAAGAATCAACAACTGGGATAGATTCAAACTAAAAAGCTTTCTCTCAGCAAAGGAAACTCTCACCAGTGTGAAGAGAGAACCTACAGAGTGGGAGAAAATCTTTGCCACTCATACTTCCAATAGAGCACTAATTTCCAGAATATATAAGGAACTCAAAACACTCTACACCAAGAATACAAATATCCCAATCAACAAATGGGCTAAGGGAATAAACAGACACTTCACAGAAGATCTACAAGGAATCAACAGATATGTGAAAAAATGTTCAACA
Source organism: Sciurus vulgaris (assembly GCF_902686455.1). NCBI lineage: Eukaryota > Metazoa > Chordata > Mammalia > Rodentia > Sciuridae > Sciurus > Sciurus vulgaris. The sequence continues at coordinate 119,463,040 of NC_136471.1, read as the reverse complement.
TTTCTAGTAATAAGTGAAATACAAATCAAAACTACCCTACGATTCCATCTCACCCCAACTAGAATGAAGATTATCAAGAATACAAGCAACAATAGGTTTGGTGAGGATGTGGAGAAAAAAGTGCACTCATACATTGCTGGTGGGGCTGCAAATTAGTGCAGCCACTCTGGAAAGCAGTGTGGAGATTCCTTAGAAAACTTGGAATGGAACCACCATTTGACCCAGTTTTCCCATTCCTTGGTCTATACCCAAAGGACTTAAAATCAGCATACTACAGAGATACAGCCACAACAATGTTCATAGCTGCTCAATTCACAATAGCCAGATTGTGGAACCAACCTCGATGCCCTTCAATTGATGAATGGATAAAGAAACTGTGGCATATATATGCAATGGAGTATTACTCTGCCATAAAGAATGATAAAATTATGGCATTTGCAGGCAAATGGATGAAATTGGAGAATATCATGCTAAGTGAGATAAGCCAGTCTCAAAGTCCAAATTACTTTTATCAGAATGATCTTGCTGATAAGCAGATAATGATACATATTGGAGGTGGGAGGGAGGCAGGAGAGACTGTATAGAGGGAAAATAGTTATGGCAGGAGTCGGGGGAAGGAGAAAATAATAGAATGAATCAAACACCATTACCGTTTGTAAATGTACAATCACACAAATGGTATATGCCTCTGCTTCATGTACATACGGAGAAACAAGTTGTACCCCATTTGTTAACAATTTAAAAAAAGAAGAATTACTGGAAATAGCAAATTATAAATTTTAAAAAATAATAAAACCATTGTATTTACAAAAAATTTTAAATAAATAAACATTAAATAGATGAATTTCAGTGGAGTATATTCTCTTTAATAAGAAGTCGTGGCATTAATTTTGAAAATGTAGGTTAGAACCTAATTACAGGAAATCCTCAATTTCAGTCTAGTGATATTGAACTTTCTCATGCAGAATCAGTATGTCTAGACATTATTTCTCATGCCAATGCCAATTGCTAGTGAAGGCTCTATCTTTTCCAGGTTGAAAAAGACTTAAGTTATATTCAGTATAGTCAGAAAGGACTTCATAATCAATTAGCAATCTCTGATATGAATTAATGGAGGCATTATTCTGTGCTGGATATTTGCTAACTCTCCTAGAGGCAAGGACATTTTTGAGATGAGAAGTAGATTTCACAGTGTTTCTGAAAGATAAATGTCACTTAATATTGGTGAGATAAGGAAGAGACTGAAAAGAGAACAATAGGACTTGGTGAGGCCTGTGGGAAAGGAGGAATCAAAGATGACACTAAGGTTTTAAGCACTGGCCTTTAGATTATCTCTATTGCCGTATATATCTAAAAAGAAAAAACAGAAATAAATAAAAATCAAAAACATAAAAAAGATTATCTCTTTTTGAAAATGATAATAATTTAGGAAAGAGTTCATTTTCAGGGAAATTATGAGATTTTAGAGCTGGTGACAATGTCGAAATGTCTTGTAAAACACTCGGGGTTTGATACAGAAAATGCAGAATAAAGAAAAAGGAAGCTCTTTTCTCCTTTCCTGTTCAGGGAAACAAGTTGCTAGAAGAGGGAAAAAATATCATGATTGAATTATGATTAGGCATCCCTGGACAGGGTAGAGAAGTTCTAAAAAGGCAATGGCCCAGCAATCCACTGAATGGAATAAAAGAATTGGAAGTGTTTATTACCACTGTTAATCACCACACATTGTATGCATGTATTGGGTTATCATACGTACTCCATAAAGATGTATAAACATGCCTAGCATGGTGGCACACACCTGTAATTTCAGTGGCTTGCAAGTTTAAAGCCACCCTCAGCAACTTAGCAAGGCCCTAAGCAACTTAGTGAGACCCTGTCTCAAAATAAAAAAATAAAAATGGACTGGAGATGTTGCTCACTGGGTAAGTGCTTCTGGGTTCAGTCCCTGGTACCCCCCTCAAAAAGAAAGCAATGTAAACTTAAAAAATAAAATGGATATGAAAAAAGAGTTATATATTTCCCTTTCAAAAATGACATTTAAAGAAAGCACAATTTTGCAATGCAATACTTAGTTCTTAACCTTCATTATAAAAATTACAAATAAAGATCAATGATTTTATAATTTGTTAAACTCTTGTAACTGAAAAGATAAGCTTGCCTTGATTTTAATTGAACTGACATTTTAGCCCCATTTTGTTTATATATAGAAGAAAAATTGCCTTAAAAGTGTACCTGAAATCACATAGGTATATGGTAAATTCAAACTGTAGTCACAATTGACTATTTGATCTTCGCTACTATCCAGTGAAAAGATAAGTCTGGGATTACATTCTCCACTATACAAATGGATTTAACTTCTGGCTAAAAACATGATCTGATTTGCCTAAATCCCTAAGTAAGTTTAGTGATAGAATCAGGATAAGAATTGCAGTCTTCTAACTCCAAATTATGTTTTTTTTTTCAATAGAACATCACAGACATTCTGCCACAATGGCATAATTGTTTCCACATTGGCCTTTTAAAAAGTTACATATTATTATTTTATATAAAAAGACTGTTAGTGGGTTCCTAGTCTGCTTTTTCTATTAAATTGTGTTTATTTGCCCCAAACAGAACAAGATTGTGCCCTTTATGAAAGCTTGAGGTTAGTCCATAACAAACCTTGAGAAAGATTTATGATCTCACACAATATTTTACTGCTGTCATTAAAAGCAAGTGATGAGATAAAGTAGTTTCAATTACACAATGAAAGGGTTGTCCTATTTCAAAGACACACTGAATTAAAAATGCTTGAAGTGATTGAATTACTGTTTTCCCTTCTGTTCCAAAATATATAACACTATGAGAATGAATGAATTTTCTTATTTTACCTATTATTTATAGTGAACAAATAATAAATATTCTGGGGAAATAATAATCCATGCCAAAGCAGATTATTTTTCTTTTTCCATTGCTCTTTGTGACTAGATTGCACATTTGGGAATCTCCCAAAGCTACTGAATGCTCTTCAATTTGTTTTGGTCTTTGATTTTTGTTGGTACTAGGGATTGAAACCAGGGCCTTGCACATGCTAAGCACATGCTCTTTGACTGAACTACATCCCCAACCTCTTTCTACATGTTTTTCAGTAGTATGTTTCTTTCACATTACAGGATATGGTTGATTTAGAACCTATTGTTATATACCTGTTAGGATGTAATCCAGATTGAAGAACAGAAAAGTTGATTGAAATTCTATACCACTGAGACCTCCAAAAGATTAGCACCTATGTTCAGATTTGTTCACATTCAACTCTTTTCCCTTTCATATAATAGCACACTCCACTAAAATGAGATAAGCTGTTTAGGTATGTTAGATTGCTTACAAAAATGGCCCCAATTGTCTGTCCTTTACTTTATTTGTAAATAGAATAACAGATGCTTTGTAATGTGGTTTGGAAGTTCCTCTGATCCTGCAGTGTTGTCTCTTCTCCACCCTTTGAATCTGAACAGCCCCCGTGACTTGATTTGGCAAAAAAAAAAGTGATAGAAGTAACAGTATGACAGTTCTGAGCCTAGTTCTTGTTCTCTTGGAACCAGCCACCAAATTGAGCAACCCCAGGCTAGCCTGATAGGGGATAAAAGACCTCATGGGTCAGAGGCAAGGTGTCCAAGCTAACATCATCCCAGCCAGCACCTAATTTACCCAAGGAAAAACCACAGACACCTAAGCAAACTCAGTTGAGACAGGCCTAAATTGCAGATCAAAAAACCTATGAGCTAAAAAATGGTTGTTAAGTTCCTAAATTTTTGGATTGTTTATTACACAGAAAAATTTGATTAACATTGGCATAGGAAGAATCCCATATTTCATTCTAGAAAAGATGTTCTGTCAATAGTTTTACACTTCTAGAAATTCCCTTTAGAGGAAATGTCCACTCATCTTTTTATTCACTCTTTTCCATAGCTAGCCTGATTAATGAAAGCCTGACATTCATTGTGCTATATTTTCTAGTACAGGGATTAAGAAGGTTAAAGATGGCTGGCCTGCTCTTTGCTCTTACCACATTGCTCACAAATGGAAGATTCCTTCTTTTGTTTCCTAATTTTTTTTATGACAGACCCATCTGTGTTTATGTGCAAAATGAGTCCACCATTGTCACTCACAGTCCTGATGATAACAGAATATGGAATAGGCCTATGTTTCTGCTTAGTAGTCTCTAAACCTGCCCTATAGAACCAGATCTCATTAAAGGTAAGTCCAGATTCAGGGTGGAAGTCAAAGCAAACACTGAGTTCCAGGTACAAACTAAAATTTCCAGCACAGGGCATCAGTTGGATACATTCACACCAAAAGAACCCCAAGAGAAAGGATGGAGCTTAGCACTTTCTCTTCAACAACTTCCACTATCTGGGAATATTGATTTGAAATTTTTAAATGTATAACAAAGTTGAGTTTTGTCTCAGATTTTCTAGGTTATAATTCCACTCTCTCATTGCAGGTTTTATGGGATTTTTATGACTAGAAAATAACCTTAAGACTTTTATATTCAAATTTCCTAAAAAATGTCTAGGTAAAAACTACACACATACTTCCAGGTACTCTATTTTGGTTCTTTACCTATAGAAATGAGAAGATTCTTCAATCAAGGAAAGGAAGAAGATTCCTTTCCAATTGTCAAGATTTCATCTCCTCCCATCAAAATTCGATATTTTTTTCTCAGAAATTAAACAGAATATAAAATTAGAAAATGGATAGCAACTAAATTTAGCATGTTAAATGTATGATTTTTGTGTGCATGAATACACAAATCCAAGCATAATTCTTTTGGAAAATTTATTAGTGAACAAGGAAATATCACCTCACTCCTGTTAGAATAGATAACAACTACTGGCAAGGATGTGAGGAAAGTAAATTCTTGTATACTGTTGGCAGGAATGTAAATTAATATAGCCATTATGACAAAGAGTATGGAACTTCCTGAAAAACTATAACTAACATATGATCTAGCGCACTCCTGAAGTTTCCAAAGGAAATGAAATCAGTATGTCAAAGGATATCTACACTCCCATGTTCACTGCTGCAGTATTCACAAGAGCCAAAGAACCAAAAAAAAAAGTGTCCCTCAACTGATGAATGGATAAAAAAAAATAAGGTAGTGTACACAGTGGAATACAATTCAGTCATTTAAAAGGAATAAATTCCTCTTACTTGTGACACGAATGAAATAGGAGAACATTATGTTAAGTGAAATAAGATGAGCACAAAAAGAAAAGACTAACACAATCTCACTCATGGAATTTTAAAAAGTTGGATTAAAAAAACAATAATATGGAATTTCAGAGGCTGAGGTAGGGAGATGTTGGTCAAAGTACACAGTATTTCAATGAGACAGGAGAAATAATTTCAAGGGCTGTATTCACATTACAGTGATTACAGTTAATAATAATATATTGCGCACAGGTGTTCCTTGACATGTGAAGGTGTTATATCTCAATAAATTCCTAAGTTGAAAATATCATAGGTCAAAAATGCATTTTAACCATGTCAATACTACACAAAGCAATTTACAATTCAATGCAATCTCAAATTATCAGTGACATTCTTTACAGAACTAGAAAAGATAGTTCTAAAATTTATATGGAGCCATAGAAAACACCACAAATGGCAAAAAAAATCTTGAGTAAATAGAAAAAAGCAGGAAGCATTACATCACCTGACTTCAAAGCATTGTCAAAGTTATAGTAACCAAAACAACATGGTATTGGCATAAAAATAGATATAGACCAAGGGAATAAAATACATTACCTAGAAGTAAACCCACTCATTTCTAGAGGCAACTGATTTTTTAAAACTTTTTTAGTTGTAGATAGGCACAAATTTATTTATTTATTTACTTATTTTTATGTGGTGCTGAGGATCAAACCTAATGCCTCTCACATGCTAGAAACATGTTCTACCACTGAGTTACAACCACAGCCCCTAGCCACCTGATTTTTTAACAAAGGTGCTAAGAACACACATTGGAGAAAGGACAGTATTTTCAAAAAATGATGATGAGAAAACTGGATATTCATATGCAAAAGAAATAATTTAGACTGTTATTTCTCATCAGTTAAAAAAATTAACCCAAAGTAAATTGAAACCTTAACTGTAAGGCCTGAACAATGAAACTACTGGAAGAAAACATGGGGGAAATACTTCAATACATTGGAATAAGCTAAGATTTTTTGGAAAAGACACCAAAAGCAAAGTTAGACAAATGGAATTACATCAGACTAAAAAACTTCTGCATGGCAAAGGAAACAAGATAATGAGAGACAGACTATAGAATGGGAGAAAATACTTGCAAACTATACATCTGACAAGGGGTTGATATTCAGAATGTATAAGAACTCCAAAATCTCAATAGCAATAGAACAAATGATCCAATTAAAACTGAGCAACAGATCTAAATACATATTTTTCAAAGGAAGACATTCAAATGGCCAACAGATACATGAAAGAAACATGCTAAATCTAATCAATAATTAGGGGAATGCAAATCAAAACCACAGAAAATCTCACCCCAGAAAGAATGGCTATTAAAAAAATGGCCAATAATAACAAATATTATTGTGGATGAGAAGAAAAGGTAACACTTGCACACTGTTGGTAGGAATGCAAATTTAGTGTAGCTATTATGCAAAGTAGTATGGAGGTTCCTCGAACAAATGAAAAATAGAACTTATGATATCCAGCAATCCCACTCCTGCATATAAGTCCAAAGGAAAAGAAATCAGTATGTCAAAGAGACATTTGCACTCCCATATTCACTGCTATATTATTCACAGTAATCAAGAAATGGAAACAACCTAAGTGACCATCAACTGATGAATGGATAAGGAAAGAGTGGTACATATACATCATGGAATACTATTTGACATAAAACAGAATAAAATCCTGTCCTTTTAAATAACATAGATGGTTCTACAGATCATTATGCTAAGTGATATAAGTCAGGCACAAAAAGAGAAGTACTGCATGATGCCACTCATATGCAGAATATAAAAAAGTTGATCTCATAGAAATTAACAGTAGCATAATGGTCACCAGAGGTCGGGAAGTAGAGGGTGCAGGTAGGGATAGGCAAAGGTTAATCAATGTGTACTGAGTTACATTTAGATAGGAGCAAGAAGTTCTGGTGTGCTGTTGCACAGTAAACAAAAAGTAAAATGAAATGAATTTAGCACACTTAACTTCTTGAAAATTCTAGTTTAGCAATACAATAAACTATAGTGTATCAGTTATTGACCCTTGGATCACCTTCCTGACTAGAGATGCAACTAATTGCTGCTGTACAGTACTGCAAGAAAGTAACATACCGGCAATCCAAGATGGCAGACTAGAGGGTGACTGCATCTCCAGTCACTCCAGAACCCAGGATTCAAGAAGGGGAGGCATTGAGAGACTCGGACTAAAATAGAGCATCGGGGTGAGTATCCCCCACCTGGTGAAGCACTGCCCAGGTGGCAGGCCCGGACTCAGGTGGCTTATTAGAGAAAGGCAGAGCAGCTAGAGTCCTCCCCAGGTGATCCTGTGCACTCCAGCGGTGGGCTCCTCCCACAGGGCCAGATTCTCCAGCATCTCAAGCAGGCCCCCCAGTGAGAGCCTTTCTGCACAGAACCAAGGTTCAAGTCCCTGAACCAGGGCGGCGAGTTCCTGCCCGCAGGTTGCTTCAGGGACCAAAACAAGGCAGCCAGGGACTTCCCCAAGCAGCCGGCAGCCTGGCCCCCTCCGGCGGGAAGCGCCTTTCCAGGCTAGCTTCTCGGAGCAGACCACCCAGTGAGAGCCTTTCCACACAGAGCCAGCCACAAGTCCCCAAGCCAGCGGTGACCTCCAGCCCGCAAGCAGCCTCTGGGACCAGGGAGGGCAGCCAGAGACCTCTCCAGGTGGACCTGCCCCCTGGCCCCCTGCCGCAGGCTTTTTTCACGGGGCGATCCAAGATGGTGGACTACAGGGTGACTGCATCTCCAGTTGCTCCAGAACCCAGGAGGATTCAAGAAGGGGAGGCATTGAGAGACTCGGACTAAAATAGACCACCGGGGTGAGTCTCCCCTACCTGGTGAACTGCTGCCCAGGCAGCAGGCCCAGATTTGGGTAGCTTATTACAGTAAGGCAGAGCAGCTAGAGTCCTCCCCAGCCAGCCCTGCGCACTCCAGTGGTGGGCTCCTCCTACAAGGCCAAATTCTCCAGCATCTTGGAGCAGGCCCCCAGTGAGCCTTTCTGTACAGAACCAAGCTTCAAGTCCCTGAACCAGGACGGCAAGTTCCTGCCCACAGGTTGCTTCAGGGACCAGGACAGGGCAGCCAGGGATTTCCCCAAGCAGCCCGCAGCCTGCCCTCCTCCAGCAGGAAGCGCCTTTCCAGGATAGCTTCTCGGAGCAGACCCCCCAGTGAGAGCCTTTCCACACAGAGCCAGCTCCAAGTCCTGGAACCAGTAGAGGACTAGGGGCATCTTTCCTTGGAAACACTGCATTATCAAATTACTCCAAGATTTCAGGCTACTGAAGACAGGAAGGTGATACACTGGAAATCTACAGAGACAATATAAGCCAATAGAAGAATTCTGAAATATCACAAAGTCCCACTGACATCTCACCAATATGAGAAAACAAGGGAAGAAAATGTCCCAAACAAACCTAGATACTATATCAATGAAACCCAATGACAGCACAGCAGAAGAAATGTCAGAAAGGGAGTTCAGAATGCACATAATGAAAACAATCAGGGAAGCAAACAAAGAGAAAAAGAGCAAATGCAGGCATTAAATGATCACACCAATCAACAGTTAAAGGAGCAAATTTGGGAAGCAAAAAATCATTTCAATAAAGAGAGATATTGAAAAAAAAACAAAAAGAAATCCTTGAAATGAAGGAAAAAATAAACCAAGTTAAAAACTCCATAGAAAGCATAACTAATAGGATAGAACACCTGGAAGACAGAACCTCAGATATTGAAGACAAAATATTTAATCTTGAAAACAAAGGTGACCAAACAAAAAAGATGGTAAGAAATCATGAACAGAATCTACAAGAATTATGGGATATCCTGAAAAGGCCAAATTTAAGAATTATTGGGATTGAGGAAGGCTTAGCGAAAAAAACCAAAGGAATGAACAATCCATTCAATGAAATAATATCAGAAAATTTCCCAAATCTGAAGAATGAAATGGAAAACCAAGTACAAGAGGCTTATAGGACTCCAAATACACAAAATTACAACAGACCCACACCAAGGCACATTATTATGAAAATACCTAACATACAAAATAAAGACAGAATTTTAAAGGCCGTGAGAGAAAAGAATCAAATTACATTCAGAGGGAAACCAATAAGAATATCAGCAGATTTTTCAATCCAGACCCTAAAAGCTAGAAGGGCCTGGAACAACATTTACCAAACCCTGAAAGAAAACAGATGCCAACCAAGAATCTTATACCCAGCAAAACTTACTTTCAGATTTGAAGATGAAATAAGATCCTTCCATGATAAACGAAAGCTAAAGGAATTTATAAAAAGAAAGCCGGCATTGCAGAAGATTCTCAGCAAAATATTCCATGAGGAAGAGATGAAAAACAACGATGCAAATCAGCAACGGGAGGAACTAGCCTAAAGGAATACCCAAATAAAGGGGAAACCAATCATGTCAAAAAACAAAAATGACTGGGAATACAAATCATATCACAATAATAACCCTGAATGTTATTGGCCTGAACTCATCAATCAAAAGACATAGACTGGCAGAATGGATTAAAAAGAAAAATCCAACAATTTACTGCCTGCAAGAGACTCATCTCATAGAAAGAGATACCCATAGACTAAAGGTGAAAGGATGGGAAAAAACATACCATGCACATGGACACAGCAAAAAAGCTGGAGTATCCATCCTCATTTCAGATAATGTGGACTTCAAGCCAAAACTAGTCAGAAGGGATAAAGAAGGACATTTCATACTGCTTAAGGGAAGCATAAATCAGCAAGACATAACAATCATAAACATCTATGCCCCGAACATTGGCTCATCCATGTACATCAAAGAAATCCTTCTCAATTCCAGAAATCAAATAGACCATAACACAATAATACTAGGCGATTTTAACACACCTCTCTCACCACTGGAAAGATCGTCCAAACAAAAATTGAATAAAGAAACCATAGATCTCAATAACACAATCAATAATTTAGACTTAACCGACATATATAGAATATACCATCCAACAAAGAACGAATACACTTTCTTCTCAGAGGCACATGGATCCTTCCATAAATAGACCATATTTTATGCCACAAAGCTACTGTTAACAAATACAAGAAGATAGAGACACTACCTTGTACTCTATCAGATCATAATGGATTGAAATTAGAAATAAATGACAGAATAAAAAACAGAAACTTCTCCATACCTGGAGATTAAATAATACAGTATGATATGATGAATGGATAACAAAGACATCAGGAGGGAAATAAAAAAAATTTTAGAAGTACATGAGAACAAAGACAGATCATATCAAAATCTCTGGGACACTATGAAAGCAGTACTTAGAGGAAGATTTATTTCATGGGGCGCATTCAACAAAAGAAGAAGAAATCAACAAATAAATGACTTAACACTACAGCTCAAAGCCCTGGAAAGAGAAGAGCAGACCAACACCAAAAGTAGTAGAAGTCAGGAAATAGTTAAAATCAGAGCCAAAATCAACGAAATTGAAACAAAAGAAACAATCAGAAAAATTGACAAAATAAATAGTTGGTTCTTTGAAAAAATAAACAAAATTGATAAACCCTTAGCCACACTAACAAAGAGAAAGAGGGAGAAAACTCAAATTACTAAAATTCGAAATGAACAAGGAAATATCACAACAGACACAAATGAAATACAAAACATAATCAGAAGCTATTTTGAAAATCTATACTCCAACAAAACAGAAAACCTCGAAGACATCAACAAGTTTTTAGAGACATATGAATTACCTAAACTGAACTAGGAGGACACACACAACTTAAATAAATCAATTTCAAGCAAGGAAATAGAAGAGGTCATCAAAAGCCTACCAACAAAGAAAAGTCCGGGAGCAGATGGGTTCTCAGCCGAATTCTACAAAACCTTTAAAGAAGAGCTCATTCCAATATTTCTCAAAGTATTCCATAAAATAGAAGAGGAGGGAACCCTCCCAAACTCATTCTATGAAGCCAATATCACCCTGATACGTAAACCAGGAAGAGACACATCAAGGAAAGAAAATTTCAGACCAATATCCTTAATGAACATCACCGCAAAAATTCTCAACAAAATTTTAGCAAATTGCATACAAAAATATATTAAAAAGATAGTGCACCACGATCAAGTGGTTTTTATCCCAGGGATGCAAGGTTGGTTCAACATCCAGAAATCAATAAATGTCATTCAACATATCAACAGACTAAAAGTTAAGAATCACATGATTATTTCAATAGATGCAGAAAAAGCATTTGATAAAATACAGCATCCCTTCTTGCTCAAAACACTCGAGAAAATTAGGGTAGGGGGAACATTCCTTAACATTGTAAAGGCCATCTACGCTAACCCCATGGCCAATATCATTCTAAATGGTGAAAAACTGAAAGCATTCTCCCTAAATACTGGAACAAGACAGGGATGCCCTCTTTCACTACTTCTATTCACCATCATTCTTGAGACTCCAGCCAGAGCAATTAGACAAACCAAAGAAATTAGAGGGATACGAATTGGAAAAGAGGAACTCAAACTATCCCTGTTCACTGATGACATGATTATATATTTAGAGCAACCTGGAAATTCCACCAGAAAACTCTTAGAACTCATAAGTGAATTCAGTAAAGTAGCAGGTTACAAGATCAATGCTCATAAATCCAATGCATTTTTATACATAAGTGATGAATCTTCAGAAAGAGAAATTAGGAAAACTACCCCATTCACAATAGCCTCGAAAAAAATAAAATACTTAGGAATCAATCTCACAAAAGAGGTGAAAGACCTCTACAATGAGAACTACAGAACACTAAAGAAAGAAATTAAAGAAAACCTTAGAAGATGGAAAGATCTTCCATGTTCTTGGATAGGCAGAATTAATATTGTCAAAATGGCCATACTACCAAAAGTGCTATACAGATTCAATGCAATTCCAATTAAAATCCCATGATGTACCTTACAGAAAGAGAGCAAGCAATGATGCAATTCATCTGGAAGAATAAGAAACCCAGAATAGCTAAAGCAATCCTCAGTAGAAAGAGCGAACAGGGGGTATCGCAATACTTCAACTCTACATCAAAACAATAGTAACAAAAACTGCATGGTATTGGTACCAAAATAGACAGGTAGATCAATGGTATAGAATAGAGCACATGGACACAAACCCAAATAAATACAACTTTCTAATACGAGACAAAGGTGCCAAAAATATGCAATGCAGAAAAGATAGCCTCTTCAACAAATGGTGCTGGGAAAACTGGAAAACCATATGCAACAGAATGAAATTAAACCCCTATCTCTCACCCTGCACAAAAATCAACTCAAAATGGATCAAGGACCTCAGAATCAGACCTGAGACCGTGCATCTTACAGAAGAAAAAGTAGGTCCAAACCTTCAACTTCTTGGTCTAGGATCAGACTTCCTTAACATGACTCCCATAGCACAAGAAATAAAAGCTAGAATCAACGACTGGGATAGATTCAAACTAAAAAGCTTTCTCTCAGCAAAGGAAACTATCAGTAATGTGAAGAGAGGGCCTACAGAGTGGGAGAATATCTTTGCCAATCATACTTCAGATAGAGCACTAATCTCCAGAATCTATAAAGAACTCAAAAAACTCTACACCAAGAATACAAATAATCCAATCAACAAATGGGCTAAGGAAATGAACAGACACTTCACAGAAGATCTACAAGCAATCAACAGATATACGGAAAAAGTGTTCAACATCTCTAGTAATAAGAGAAATGCAAATCAAAACTACCCTAAGATTTCATCTCACCCCAATTTGAATGGCGATTATCAAGAACACAAGCAACAACAGGTGTTGGCGAGGATGTGGGGAAAAAGGTACACTCATACATTGCTGGTGGGGTTGCAAATTAGTGCAGCCACTCTGGAAAGCAGTATGGAAATTCCTCAGAAAGCTTGGAATGGAACCACCATTTGACCCAGCTGTCCCACTCCTTGGCCTACACCTAAAGGACTTAAAATCAGTATACTACAGAGATACAGCCACATCAATGTTCATAGCTGCTGAATTCACTATAGGCAGATTGTGGAACCAACCCAGATGCCCTTCAGTTGATGAATGGATAAAGAAACTGTGGCATATATATACAATGGAATATTACTCCGCCATGAAGAATGATAAAATTATGGCATTTGCAGGCAAATGGATGAAATTGGAGGATATCATGCTAAGTGAGATAAGCCAATCTCAAAAAACTAAAGGATGAATGATCTCGCTGTTAAGCGGATGAGGACATATAAGGGGGTGTAGGAGGGTTTAGTGTTAGGGTTAGGGCTAGGTTTAGGGTTAGGGATAAGGAGGGTGGTAAGAATGGAGGAAGGAAGGACTGTATAGAGGGAAAAGAGGGGTGGGCGGGAAGGGGAAAAAATAACAGAATCAATCAAACAACATTGCCCTATGTAAATTTATGATTTTTAATTAAAATAAAAAAGAAGAGCCAGGCAATTCTGGTACCAAAGAAAGAAAGAAAGAAAGAAAGAATGAAAGGAAGGAAGGAAGGAAGGAAGGAAGGAAGGAAGGAAGGAAGGAAGGAAGGAAGGAAAAGAAAGAAAGAAAGAAAGAAAGGAAGGAAGGAAGGAAGGAAGGAAGGAAGGAAGGAAGGAAGGAAGGAAGGAAGGAAGGAAAAGAAACTGTGGCATATATATATACAATGGAATATTACTCTGCCATGAAGAATGATAAAATCATGGCATTTTTCAGGCAAACGGATGAAATTGGAGGATATCATGCTAAGTGAGATAAGCCAATCTCAAAAAACTAAAGGAATAATGATCTCGCTGATAAGCGGATGAGGACATATAAGCAGTGTAGGAGGGGTTAGCCTTAGGGTTAGGGTTAGTTTTAGGGTTAGGGATAAGGAGGGTGGTAAGAATGGAGGAAGGAAGGACTGTATAGAGGGAAAAGAGGGGTGGGAGGGGTGGGAGGGAAGGGAAAAAAATAACAGAATGAATCAAATAACATTGCCCTATATAAATTTATGATTTTTAATTAAAATAAATAAATTTAAAAAAGAAAGTAACATACCATATATCTCTATCCAGGGAAAAGATCATAGTTTAAAATTTGAAGTATACTTTTATACTGAATGCATATAACTTTTGCAGTACTATAAAACTATCATAAGTCAGGGACCATATGTACTTGAAAATTACTGATAATAAATGTTAAATGTTCTCACCACAAAAAAATGTGGGATAATGCATATATTAATAAGCTTGATTTAGACATTCCACAATGTATATTTGTATCAAAATATCATGTTCTGCAAATAAATATACCTAACTTTTACTTCTGAAATAAAAATAAATCATTCAATTATCTATGTATTACTTCCTTCATTCTACTTTCTCTAAGATTATTCTCTTGGTTTTATAGTTGACTATTGTTTTATGTTAGATAGAGGCAAAGTTCATTGATTCTCAGTCTTCTTTGTCTAATATAATTATTTAAGAATAAAATTTTCTTTTTATTATTTATTCAGCTACATCTCACAGGATTTGACATATTTTCTTTCATTTCTAAGTGTATTTAAAATTTTGTCTGTAGTTTTATGACCCATGAGTTATTTACAAGGCTATTTAAAATGGGAAATATAAGTTTTATTATCATTTTATTAACCATTAATAGCACTATACTAGGTTTTTCTTCTGAATTTGCAGGTGGCCATATTTATTTTAAATTGTGTTCTTCAGAATTATACTGTGCAATTGTCAAGTGCAGGTTTTTAGATATGTATTATCTATTGAGCTTCTTAATTATAATATCAAAATCTTCCCCAAGGTTAAAGTTTTTGTGAGATTGATCTACCAATTACTGAAAGAGTTTAATTTGTCAGTTAGTCAAATTTCATTGCATTCCTTTACCATTTTTGCTATATTGCATATGTAATTAACAGATACTATGTGTTAACTACATATAAATTAAGGCTTATACACCTTCCTGGTTAAATGAACATTTTTTACTTAATAATCTTCTTCACTCTGACAAGTTTTTGATTCAAAATTTTGTCTAATACTAATATATGGGGCTGGGGATATAGCTCAGTTGGTAGAGTGCTTGCCTTGCAAGCACAAGGCCCTCGATTCAATCCCCAGCACCGAAAATAATAGTAATAATAATAATAATAATAATAATAATATATGTACCATAGAATTAGTTTGGTTTATGTTTGTCTTAACAATATGTCAAGGGGTAAGGGTATAGAGAGTTATGGCAGGGTGCCTGGGGAAGTTCACTGCTAATGTAAGTTTTGAGCAGAATGAGGTGAGAATAGAAGCCATGTGACTGTATGAAAAGAAAGGATTTTATGTAAAGGAACAACGTAGATAAATGCTAAAACATGTTGATGTATTTGGAAGCCAGTCAGAAGATCGTGTGGCCACAAAGGAATGAGCAAGGTTGAAAGTTTTAGGGATGAGATTGAAAGAAAATGGGGCTAGATCATGTAGGGATTCATAATTCACAGAGGATTTAAGAATTGATTCTGAATAAGAGGGAAAACGATTAGATGGTACTAAGAACAAATATGATCTGATTTATATTTTAATAGAATTAAAGTAAATGTCATGTTTACAAACAATTATGGGACCAGGGTGGAGCATGGGTCAAGGGTAGAAGCAAACTAGTTGGGAGAGTTTTGAAATAATTCAACTGTGAGATAATGGTACCTTAGACTAGCATAGCAGCAGCCAAGGGGGTATGTATAGTCTAGTTTATGGTATGTTTTGAAACTTAAAAATGACCAACCTCGCTGATGGATACATGTGAAGTATAATAAGAGAAAGAAATGAATCAAGAATAAGGCCCATATACACAATATAAACAATGAACACTTAGGATTTTTATTTAATACAGTGAAGATGACTGCAAGGGGAGTTGCACTGTATAGAGTAAATTAAGACTTTGTTTTATAACATGCTAATTTTAAGATATTTGTTAGTCATTCAAGTGGAAATGTCTGGTTGGCATTGGAGCCCAGTGAAGAAGAACAAGTTAACAATATATACATGAAAGTCATCACATATAGAGACAATCTTTAAAATTGTGAAATGTGATGAGAACACCCAGTGAGTGAGTAAGACAGAGGGAAAAAAAAGAGATAAGGATGGTGCCTAAGACCATTCCAGTGTTTAAAAGTAAGATGAAAAGAACACAAAGGAAAGTGGGAGAGAACCATGTTCTGAAGGCCAAGGGGAGAAAGTAATTTAAGAAAGAGAAACTACATTGCATCTGGAGAGAAATGATAGGTCAAGTAAGATGAGAACAGAGAATATTTCATTCTCAGTCTGGCAATGTGAAAGTTACTTGGGGAACTTGAACAAAGTCATTCAGAGGAATGGTAAGGGATGAATGCCACACTGGAGTACATTCAAGTGAGAATAAAGAGAGAAAAGAGAGAGGAAATAGAGAAAACTAAAGTTTTTGTAAAGGAAAATAGAAAAATTAGAAGGATTATATCTAGAAGGGGAGGGATCTATATAAGTATGCTTTTATTTGTTGTTTTAAATGGAAAATATTATAGATTATTGATAAGAAAAAAGTAATCATGTAGACAGAAAAAATGGCAATTGCAGGAGTGAAG
Source organism: Sciurus vulgaris (assembly GCF_902686455.1). Taxonomy (NCBI): domain Eukaryota; kingdom Metazoa; phylum Chordata; class Mammalia; order Rodentia; family Sciuridae; genus Sciurus; species Sciurus vulgaris. The sequence goes on along the minus strand of NC_136471.1, from coordinate 119,446,199 downwards.
TCTTTCTATTCCAGAGGTCATCACACTTTCTCTGAAAAAGGCAAATAGTAAATAGTTTAGGTTTTGTGGGCCACACTAATCAACTCTGACATTGTAAACTGCTGAAGCAGTCATAGTCAATATGTAAATAAATGAGCATGGTGGTATTTCAATAGCGTTTTATTTTAAAAATAGAAAATTGCTAGATTTGGCAGAAGTTTGCTGACCCTGTTCTATTCTCTAATAATTTTCTGGATTCAAGTAAAATTCATTTGAACAAAACAGAAAATTTTATACTATGTGACAATGTTAGACAAAACTAAATCTTTGTTTTACAATAAGATTCTAGATTAACAATTTGCTATTAACCTGTAGGAAGGTTCTTAGACCTGGACATTACTCTCTAATTAGTCCCATTGTGTTTAATTATCAGTAGTTAGTATAAAGATAAGTAAAATATGCATAAGATAACATACAACTGAGAGGGAGAACTTTTTATGATAATATAAATCTAAAGGAATCAACTGCTGAAGCTGTTATGGTTGAAACTGGCATTCTAGAAGAAATCATACAATAAAATAAATAAATAATGGTGGTTTGTGAAGGTGACAGACTAATAGCATTATGCATTTACCTGCTGCTATACAAGACTTAATTGCACCTCCTGTTCAAGTGAGAAGTTGTAGGAAAGGGCTAGAGTACAATTGTAGAGATGTCAGTAACTAGGCTAAACCCAGAAGTACTTGATTTTGAAATAAGGAAAATACAGTACACCAACACCAAGTACACGACAGCTCTTTTAGAAGAAGCAATCTAGGAGTGCAGAGTCTGCTGTCAGGAAAATATGCATTCTGAGCAGAAAAGTTATCTGGGATCTACATAGCAAGCCTATATGGCAGAAGAGTTTCCCTATACTTCCTAGAAGATTCATAGAGTATGGCAATGTGAAGCCATCTTAAGAAGGGTCCCATTGTCTGAGCTTACTACATAGGAAATCAGAAACCCCCACATTTTATATACTCTATTATGGTTTGGATCTGAAATGATCCCCAAAAGCTCATGTATTCTAGGTTTGATCCCCAATACAGTAATATCAAGGGGTGGGGTTTTTAGATGGTGATTAGATAACTAGTGTTCTGACCTCATCAGTGGATTCATCCACTGAAAACTGAATGGACTACTGGATGATGGTAGAAACTATAGGCAGATAGGGCATGGTTGGAGGTATCAGGTCACTAGGGGGAGTGTCATCGGAGATTACATCCCCTCCCTTTCGCTTTTTCTTTCCCTCTCCCTCCCCTGTTTCCTAAGTTCCATGAGTTAAGGAGCTTTCTTCCAACATGCCCATCCACCATGATGTTCTACCTTACCTTAGGCCCACATCAATGGAACCAGCTGACCATGGACTGAAACCTCTGAAACTGTGAACCAAAATAAATCTTTCCTACTTTTGTTTTTCTTAGATATTTTGGTAACAGCAATGAAAAGCAGACCAAAAGAGAAAATTGGCACTGAGAAATGGTGATCATTGCTGTGACTATACCTGACCATGTGGTTCAGAAGCATTTGGAACCAGTTTGTGGGAGCAGTATGGGAAAGCTTAGAGATGCAAGGCAGGGAATCCTTATTGTGTTGCAAGAAGAGCTTAAAGGGCAAGTCTGGTGGTATCTCAGAAGATCAGAATGCCAAAAGGAAAGTAGAGAGCAAAGATTGTGCTCATGAGGTTTCATATGGGAACAAGGACTTCATTGGCAATCAGACTAGAGACCATACATGTTACATTCTGGCAAAGAACATGTCTACATTTTTTCCATATTCTAAAAACTTAATTAATTTTGTGCAGGAACTTTCAAGGAATCAAAGCACTCAGATTGTGGCATGGGTATTGCTGGCAGCTTTTAATCTGATTTATATGGAAAATTGAGAGTAAGAAGATTTAAAAGTTTTGAAAAACTTGAAGTTTAGGTCAAAATGGACATAGAAAATTAGGGCCAAGGAAGATGTGATTGTTGAAGAGATTAGTGTCATTAAAGAGAAACCAAACACTTTGCACTGAGACAACATAAAAGATCTCTTGAGTGCATCTCCAGAATGAGCAAGACGCCACCCATCACAGGCTCAAAGGAGTAAAAGTCAAAATTTGTTTGCAAGACTTTGCTTTAAGAAGAGAGTGCCAGAGTACCCTGCTGCCACAGGGGTGTCTAGGAAGCTGTTTTCCATGCTTCATTGCAACATGCTTGACCCTCAGACACTCAGAGGTCATAGAAATTGTGTTGTAAGAGGGGCCCAGCTACTGCTCCATCTAGTATCAACCCTTGACATCATCCACATGGTGTTGGTTTGCAACCACAAAGAATGCAAGAGTTATAAGATCATGAAGATTTCCATGCAGATTTCACAGGAAGACCTGTAAGCCCATACAAGATGTCCTAGGGTCAGAATTCCTGTGGGAAGCCCAAGAGAGTGATCCCAAAACTGCAATGGAGACCTCAAGGTGATGCCAGGAACATAAAATGTCTGTTGAGGATAGCTGCAGGTAGTGAGCAGAGCTAGTCCAAGAGAGAAATCATGCTCACTGTAATTGGCAATGGCATAGTGGCAAGGTTGTTCCAGTTCTTTGGGACTCACATCTTGCCCCAGATGCCAGATGTGGCGCTACAGAATTTAATATTTGACCTGTCTTGCTTTGGTCCACTCCTTCTTCCTATGCTCCTGTTACTATTTTCTGGAATGGGAATATTTACTATGTGCTACTGGATGTTAGAAGTATGTAGCTCACTTTTTGATTTTTATAGGGGCTCACAGCTAAGAGTTTGCCTTGAGTCTCAGAGGAGACTTTGGCCTTGGATTTTTGAGCAACGCTGGCACTCTTTAGAATATGGGAATTCTTAGAAATCAACTGAATTTTGCATTATGAGTTTGGTGTGAGCTTTTAGGGACCATGTATGGAACCTATGGTTTAGATTGGGAATGTACCCCAAGCTCACATGTTTACATCTGGATAACCAATGAAGTAATGTCCATAGATGTGGCTTTGTGGAAGTTTATGGATTATGAGGGCTGTGATCTCATCAATAGATTAATCCAATAATAGATGAATGAACTACAGATAAGTAATTGAAATTGTAGGCAGTTGAAACATTGTTGGATGAAGTAGATTACTAAGGGGAGTGCCCTTAGAGACTAAATCTTATCCCTGGACCCTTCCCCTTCCTTCCTTCCCTAATCCATCTCTCTCCTCTCTCCTCTCTCCCCATCTCCCTTTCTCCCCCTCCTTCTCTCTCCTTCCCAGATGCCATGAGCCAAGAAGCTTTCTTCTGTTACACCCTTCTGCTGTGATGTTCTCTGTCACCCCCAGAACAAAGCAATGGAGTCAACCAACTATTCACTGAAATCATAAGCCAAAATAAAGTGTTCCTCCTTTAATTTGTTTATGTCAGGTATTCTGGTCACAGTGACAAAAAGATAACATTTTTCCAAAATGCAACAACCTCTTTTCTTCACTTACTCAGAAGGTGCCCATTACAAGAGTCAGTTTGGACCCATGGAAGTGACTATGATACAAAACTGCTGAAAAATCTAGGAAGTGGGAATTATGGCCTGAGAGATGGAAGGAAGCTAAATGGACTGCCATTTAAAATCAAGGGTTTAACCTCTGTGATGGAGAGCAAGGCCAGCTGTGTGTGGAATTGTGAAGCAGCTGCTCCAGAAGTGCTGCAATTAGAACTGGCTACCCAACAAGTGCAGACACCATTAACCAATTCACTTCCTCCAAACTCAGAAGTATTAAGGGGATATACCACTGGATCTTAGACATTTTCCATATCCGCATGTGTACTGACTGAGGCTCTTAAGACCAAAGAAGCACAAACATCGTTTAAGACCACAGGCTCATCAGGCAAGAGTGGCTGGAAGAGGGTACCTACTATCACTATACCCCCATCCCTTGATAGAAAAGCAGAGGCATTTGGAATGAATAGTATGCTATAGAAAACTTTGCCTTATCCTGTGCTGGTTGATAAGAAGGGGCAAATCTTCACCTACAGACTGCCCTAACTGGTTTGGCCTGAGCTTAAAATAGCACACTAGATGACAGTTTGTCCCCCAACTTCCCCCCAATATCTGGAAGATTCTAAACCTTTTAGTCAGCATTTTTCCTTCTGTAACCAGAAGATCTGACAAGAACAATTTTAGAAAGGAAAAGTTTATTTGGGGCTCATGGTTTCAGAGGTCTCAATCTACAGATGGCTCACTCCATTGCTCTGGGATCAACATGAGGCAGAACATCATGGTGAAAGAGTGTGGCAGAGAAAAACAGCTCAGAACATGGCACCAAGAAGCAGAAAGAGGGGAGGAAGAGGGAGAGAGACAGCATGTAAGAGAGAGGAATAGCGAGTAAGCTCAGCTCACAAAATTTATGCCCCAAAGGCATGATCCTAATGGCCTACCTCCTCCAGCCAAACACTACCTGCCCACAATTACCACCCAGTTAATCCCTATCAGAGAATTAATGTACCAATTAGGTTAAAGTTCTCATAACACAATCATTTCACCTCTAAACTTTCTTGCATTGTCTCACACAAGAGCTCTTTGGGGATACCTAATATCTAAACCATAACACCAAGTTTAGAGATCCTGGGGGAAAATGTATTCAGTTTAAATACCTCTGACGAGAACAAAACTTGGGCTTTTGTTTTGCTTTATTCCCTACTTTGTTCTGTGTTTGTTGTTTTGTTTTCTTTTCCATTTTTTCTTACTTTAAGGAAATTAAAGGAATACAGATAAGAAAAGAATTCAAATTGTTTGCTAAAAAACGAACCATAAAATTTCTAGACCTGATAAACAAGTTAAGCAAAGAAGCAGGGGACAAGATGAACATACAAAAATCAATAACTTTCGTATACTCCAATAATGAATATACTGAGAAAGAAATCAGGAAAACCATCCCATACAAAATAACATCAAGAATAAAGTACTTGAGACTAAATCACACCAAGTAGGTGAAAGACCTCAACAATGAAAACTACAGAACACTGAAGAAAGAAATTGAAACCTTAGAAGATGGAAAAAACTCCTATGTTCTTGGATAGGCTGAATTAGTATTATCAAACTGACTATTCTATCAAAAGCATTATACAGATTCGATGCAATTCCAATCAAAATATCAATGACATTCTTCACATGACTTGAAAAAATAGTCCTAAAATTCATTTGGAAGAATAAAAGACTCAGAATAGCCAATGCAATTCTGAGCAAGAACTAGCCTGGAGAAATCACAATACCTGATCTCAAATTATACTATAGAATTGTAGTAACAGAAACAGCATGGTTTTGGCATCAAAATAAACATGAAGATCAATGTAATAAAATGTAAAAGAGACACAAACCCACATAGTTACAGTCATCTGATACCTGAAAAAGGTGCCAAAAATATATGTTGGAGAAAAAATAGTCTTTTAACAAATGGAGCTGGGAAAACAGGATATCCACTGTTTTGGTCAGTTTTTTTGCTGCTGTGACCAAAGACTGACAAATCAATTTTAGAGGAGAAAAACTTCATTTGGGGGCTCACAGTTTCAGAAGTATCAGTCCATGGACAGCCTTCTCCATTCCTCATGGTTCAAGGTAAGACAAAGGATCATGGCAGAAGGGTATGGTAAAGGAAAGCAGCTCACAACATCATATCAGAAGCAAAGACAGACAACTCTCCTCACAACAAAATATATACCCCAAAGGCACATACCCAATGACTTATCTCTTCCAGTCACACCCTACCAGCCTGTAGTTACCACTCAGTTAATCCCTGTCAAGGGATTAATACACTGATTGGGTCAAGGCTCTCATAACCCAATCATTCACCTCTAAATCTTGTTGCATTGTTTCACACATGAGCTTTTGGGGGACACCTAATATCTAAACCATAACATCCATATATAGAATAATGAAACTAGATTCCAATCTCTCATCCCACAAATATCAACTCAAAGTGGATCAAAGACCTAGGAATTCAACTAGAAACTTTTCAACTTCTGGAAGAAAAACAAAGGTTCAACATGACAGCGTATTAACAGAGGCACCAAATTTCTTAACATGACACCTAAAGCATCAGACATAAAACTAAGAATCAATAAGGGGGATGGCATCAAATGAAAAAGCTTCTGCAAAAACAATTAAGAACAGGAAGAAAGAGCCTACAGAATGGGAGAAATCTTTGCCAGATAATCCTCTGACAGGAGATTAATATCAAGAATATATAAAGAACTCAAAATAATTAGCAAAATATCAAAAATTCCAACTAATTAATGAACAAAAGAGCTGAACAGATATTTCTCAAAAGAAGTACAAATTGCCAACTATTATATGAAAAATATTGGACACCTTTAGTCATCAGGGAAATGCAAATCAAAATGATATTAAAATTCCATCTCAACCCAGTAAGAATGCTATAACCAAGAAAACAAAAAATAGCAAATGCTAGTAAGTATGTCAGTGGGGAATGAACCCTTACATACTGTGAGAATGTAAATTAGTACAATTATAGGGAACAGTATGAGGGTTCCTCAAGAAACTAAAATTAGAACTACCATAAGATGCAGCCATACCATTCCTGGGTAAATATCCATAGGAATTTTAGTTAGCATACTATAGATATACCTGCATACCCATCTTTATCACAGCATAATTCAAAATAGCCAGGCATGGAATCAGCCTAAGTGTTTTCAACAGATGAATGGATAAAGAAAATGGTGTATGTATACAGGGTGGCATATTAGTTAGCCATAAAGAAGAACAAAATCATGTCATTTACAGGAAAATAGATGGAAATGGAGACCATCATGTCAATCAAAATTAGAAAACCAAATGTCATGTTTTCTCTCATATGTGGAATCTAGAAAATGAATATTACATTAAAGTAGAACAGTGACTATTAAGAGGAGAAAGAGATCAGGGGAAGAAGGAAACAAAGAGGGTGGACATGATTTAAACAGAATTATAGGTATGTATGAAATGATCTCAATAAATCCTATTATTTTGTATAATATGTAGCAGTAACTAAAATTAAAAATAAAACTCAAAGAAAAAGTCTAATTATATCCAATAGCCAATTTCTGAAATATTAGCAATTAAATAAGAATCAATTCATAAATTGAATTTCTGAAAATTGTGTTAAGATTTCAAACTACAATAATCTATCTCTGCATATTATTGACTTAGCTATTTCTATTTCTATGTTACTGAGTTTGCATTGATAATTTATTACTTGATATCTCAGGAAAATATTGTTATACCATATTTTATAATTTTATTGTGGTTCCTACAATGCTGTACTAACCAGTATAACACCCAATGATTTTACTCACAGAACTAGAAAATAACAATTATAAATTTCATATGGAACAACAGCCAAAGCAATCCTAAGCTAAAAGAGCAATGCTGGAGGTATTATAATACCCAATTTAAATTATATTACAGAGCTATAGTAGGAAAATAGCACAGTACTGGCATAAAAACAGACACATAGATAAAACCAATGAAACAGACAGACTGGAAGACACAGAGAGAAACCCACAAAGCAGTAGTTACCTGATTCTTGACAAAGTTGCCAAAAACATGCACTGGAAAAAAAGCAGCCTCTTTAACAAGTGGTTGTAAACACTGACTATCCATATGTAGAAGAATAAAACTAAATCTGTCTTTCACTTTCACAAAAGTCAACTAAAATAGATGAGAGACCTAACCACAAGAATAGAAACTTGGCAACTGTTAAAAGGAAAAAAAAATACAGGGAAATACTTCAAAATATAGGCACAAAGACTTACTGAATAAGAATCTTATAGCTCCAGAAGAATTTATTGATGGGATGATATCAAATTAAGAATTCTGCATAGCAAAGGAAACTATTGTAAATGAAGCAAAGAGACAACTGACATAAGGGAGAGAAAATCTTTGCCAACTACTCTTCTAACACAGAACCAATATCCAGACTTTATAAAGAACTCCAAAAACTCATAATCTCAAAACAAATAAACAATCGATAAATGGGCAAATGACTAGAACAGACATTTTTCAAAAGAAGAAGTACAAATGGTCATGAAAAAATACTCAACATTATTTAGTAATCAGGGAAATGCAAATCAAAACTTCACTAATGTTTCATCTTACTCCACTCAGAATGGCAATCATAAGAATACAAATAACATTAAATGCTGGTGAGGATGCAGGGGAAATAGGAACTCAATGCAGTGTTGAAAATGTAAATTAGTACAACCACTGAGGAAATAAGTATGGAAGTTCCTTACAAAACCTAAAAATTGAACTACCTTAAGATCTGCTTATACCTGTCCTTGGTATTTATACAAAAGAATTAAAATCAGTATATTTTAGAAATACAGCATACCCATGTTTATTATAGCACAATTCACAGTAGCTAAGTTATTGTCTCCGTCAAGAGATGATGGATAAAAAATATACACACAAACACAATGGAATTTTATTAGCTGTAAAGAAGAACAAAATTATGTCATTTACTGGAACATGGATGGAACTGGAAAAGCAAATTTTCAGTGAAATAAGTGAGAGAGAAAAGTATCATATTTTCTTTCATTTGTGAAAGCTATAAGGAAAAAAGCAAAACGAAACACAGAATCCATGAAATTAGAAGGAAAACCAGAGTAGAAGAAGGAAATTAGTGGAAGGGGAAGGGGATCATAAGGTATTGTAGAGCAAAATTGATCAAATTATTTTATGTATGCATAAATATGCTACAATGATACCCACCATTCTGTGTAATATGGACGAATAAAAATTAATAATTCATACATTTCAGGCGACCTAACATAGAAATCCACGTATACAATACCCAAAGGTCTCAGTTGACTGTAACTTGAACTACATATTACTCAAAGTGGTGATCTAATTTCCAAAAGAGTTAACACTCAAAATTACCTACACTGATAAATATCTAACATCCCAGACAAGAGAGAAAATCATTCTGCTGTGGAGGTTAATACAAAATTCCAGGGACTGCCAGGTGCAGTGTCACATACCTATAATTGCAGCAACTCAGGAGGGCTGAAACAGGAGGACCCCAAGTTCAGTCCCAGTAACTTAGTAATACCCTAAGCAACTTAGCATGACACTGTCTCAATTTTTTTAAAAAAATTAAAATGTGCTGGGAATGTATCTCAGTGATAAAGCGCTCCTGGGTTCAATCCCCAGTACCAAAACAACAGCAAAAAAAATTGCAGATACTACATTTTAAGGCAGAAATCTGATCAGTTAAGAGTCCAGTTTTGAGTGAGCTACAATTATAAAACGATAGAAAAATATTTTACAAGACAAATAGTTGAAGCATCAAAGGACAGTTGATACAGGGAAAAAAGAATATTTTCATATACACATGAAAGAAGTTTTCAAACACTTGAAATACTAGCACATGAAAAGGGAAACAAAAGGGAAAGTAAAGGAAAACAGGAAGTCACTGGTTATAGAATAGCCCATTTCTAAACACTGTACAGAAGATTTTTCTAAAAGTTAATCAGAGCCATCTGTAGATGCTTCCTAGATGGTGAGCTCCCTACAAGTAATCAAGCAGAGGATAGATGTTGTAAAGGAGATGGTTTTACTCTTAATATTGTGCCTTGATTTTCTGATCATAAAATAGAAAACAATTATGGCTTACCTCTTACAGAATTTGCTAATAAATTTGCAAGCACCCCTTTAGATTTTGTAAAGTATCCTAGAAAAGTTAAGATAGATTTAGCGAGTGCCTAGGAAGTAACTGAACCATGAAAAATAAAACATCACTCAATATTTTTTTTCATTCAAGAAGCTTTTCCATCATGACTCTGTTCTTCCCATTTTATACATCTTTCTGAAACACTCCACAGGCTCTGCTTGGGCTGTCAGCCGTAGGGTTCAGCAATGCAACCACCAAGCCACCATTTTTCCAACTCATTAGACCATATTATTAGAGCTGTTTCCACCACAGCCCTTGGCTCAGGGCATAAATATGTCTGAGCCTAAATTTAGGAGCTTAGATCTTATCTTTCATTTTATTCCATTTTATTTTATTGTTTTAAATTTATTTAACAACACTGTTAAGGAGAACATTCTCTCAAAACTTAGATTGTCTTAACATGTTTGCTTACCAGGATATTTCTGAGAGGGTCAAAATAGCATCTTCTTGGTGTCTCTCCATTACAGAAAAGGGCAGGTCATGCATTGCTGGTAGCCTGAGGTGGCTCTGAAATGATCTGTCAAGCACATAGAATGCCAGGCTTTGACAGTTTCAACATCACAGAACAATGAAGCTCCAGTGTACCCTGTTGGCATTTTTCTGTTCCAAATGCTTTTCTGACCATTTTATTTTATTGATGAATTTTATAACAAGATGCAATTGTTAGGAGCTGTTTATTGAGAGACCTTTCTTAACTTCATTTCTCACCATTATTTGTTTTGCTCCTGGAATCACACAGGCTAAAAATCTAATTACATTTATCGACACTCCTTTGACCACTTATTTTTCAGGTGCACAATTATAAAACAATACTGACAACATAATTGAATCTAATAATCATATCACATTTTATCATCAATAAAGTACTTTCATGTATATCACATGGAAAATCTCTGAAGTGGGAACTTTTCAATAAATGTTATCAAAAGGTGTTTGCTAGAAGCTCCCACAATTAAAATAGTTCATGATATTTTAAGGGCAAGTTAATGAGACATGATTGGCACTGTCCATTACAAAAATTCACATTAAATTATGTACAAAAGACAAATGCAACTAGACAGATTCTGAGTAAATGCAAGTTTATATTTTATGTGTATCAAAAATATGCTTTAGCTATATTAGTTTTCTTAGGCTGCCAACAAAATACCATAAACTGGGTGGTAAAACAAAAAAAAAGTACCTTCTCTCTCAATACTGGAGACCAGAAATACACAAACAAGGTGTTACAAAGATTGGTTCCTTCTAGAGGCTCTGAGGAAAAGTCTATTCTACATCCCTTTTTTAGCTTCCTATGGTTGCCAGCAATCCTTTGCTTTCCTTGGCATTTAGATTAACCATTCCAATATCTGCCTCAACCTTCATATGGCATTCTCCATATGTCTTTATCCATGTGTTTCTGTTTTCTCTTCTTATAAATACATAGGTTATATGAGATCAGGGCCCATTAGAGTGTGACCGTATTTTAACTTAAATAATTTGGCAAAGACCTTTTCCTAATAAGTTCACATTCACAGTTATCATGGTTTAGGGTTTTAACCTGTCTTTGGGAGATCATAATTCAACCTCTGACACCAGTCTTACCAACCAGTGACAATAAAGTTTTTGTCTATTTTTATACTACAAGTATTATAATCCCTGCTCATCACAAAACCACTATTTTAGTGTATTTTATTTACACATAAAAATGAATTTCATTCTGGCATGTTCATAAATGCAAGTAATATACTTTGATCATATCCACCATTCTCATGCCCCTCCTTTACCTTCTACTCCCCATTACCTTCCTCCCCTCTAATAGTCTCCCCTCTACTTTCATGCCTTGTTCTTTTTCTTAATTTGCCTTAAGTGTCCTAGCAATTTTTCCCTAGAAAATCCATAAAAGTCCTCCATTTATTTCTGCTCTGGCCTAACCATCCTGTTGTATTAACACTATTCTGGAAACTGATGATCTTTGTGAGAACACCACTGTGTCTCACCCAGCTATGTATGCTGGTGACTCCTACTAATTCTCAATCTACCCTTGGGTTTGGGAATACTACTAATGGGACTGGAGCTCACACACACCTATGTGAGGCTGGAAACTTCAAAATTCTGCCTGACTAAATCCTTATAGGAATGTTGTTGCTACAGCTACCTTTGCCTTCAATAATATATGAAGGAAAGTGTTGACCAAGTGTTGGTATATGGTATATCTATCCATATACCATCAAAATTATATCAATTCACTTCATGCTTTGCAATCTAAGGCAATTTAAGACCCTTTCTATACCTGGAAAATAGACCAACTCCTGTCCTGTCATAGGATAAATTTCTTTCGAAGGGGACAAACACCATGAACACACAATGCCGTCAGGTAAAAAGCTACCACCCCTAATCAGAATGTGACCTCCCATCTCAACAATCAAAGATGAATCTGCTATTTTGTGATTGAGACTGCTAGTTGACTATGCAATATTTATTTTTCTTCTTTTCCTTGGTAAATTAAAAATTAATTTTTGGGTGTGATAATTAGCCAAGCAATGAAATATTTATCCAAGCTTCCAGTGCAGACAGAGGTGGTCAATGAAATGTAGACAGAAGGTTTTTGGCATGGCTTTTAGGAATTATTTTGATAAGGACCTAACTTAGCTCCTTCTTTTTTGTACCTAAAACATATGGCCAAGTTGCTGCAGCCATCTTCACACCATGAAGGGATCTTGAAGATAACAGCCACATATTAAGGAATTAATAGTTAAAAAACAGAAGGATGGCTCAGGATGTAATTCAGTAGTATAGCACATGCTTAGCAAGCATGAAGCCCTGGGTTCAAGCCTCAAACCTTCCTGCCATACACATGCAACAAAATTTATAAATATATACATACATACACACACACACACACACATATATATATATAATCTTGTAATATTGTAGAGCTGCAAAGAAGCCATGGATTTCTTCTACATTATCACCCAGGGGACATTTGGCAATATCTAGAGAATTTTTTTGATTGTCGCAACTTGGGGGAGGGGTGTACTGTTATTTAGTGAGTAAGGATCAAGGATAACACTAAATATTCATAAGACAGTCTTCCACAACAAAGAATCATCCCACCTCAAACATCAGTAATTCTGAGATTATGAAGCCTTGTGTTCTAGAATAAACACCTGTTATTTCTAGTCTATCTTATAAGCAGTCAAATATAATTCCTGGTACATAGTGAAACAAATTTCAAAATCAAGATTATTTTATCTTTATCACTGTTATGTTATTATATTCATAAGAACTAGAGTGAATGTTCAACAAAATGTTTGCATTGTGCAACTTAAGCTGTTTATTTAATATTTCCACTACCAGGAAAAATCAATAATTATGAACGTTTTAAGGTGCTTCTAGGCATGGCATTGTTAACAAAATTATTGCATCACTGCTCTCCAAGTTGAAAGTAATAGACTTGGTTCCTCAATAAATTAAATGTAGAATTGAATACAATCACTCATAGGTATATACCACAAAGAATTAAAAACCAGAATTTAAATAAATATTGAACACAAATGTTTATAAGAGCTGTAGTCACAACAACCAAAAAGTGATAACTACCCAAATGTACATCAATGAATAAACAAAATTCAATATATATCTATAATGGAATATTATTAAAGCATTAAAAGGAATGAAGTATTAACACACGCTGTAATGGGGATGGACCTCAAAAACATTATGCTAAGTGGAAAAGACCAAACACAAAAGGCCACATACTGCACAATTCCATTTGTCTGAAACATCCAGAATAGGTAAATCTACAGAAACAAAAGGCAGACTAGTGATTGTTAGGGGTTGAGGGGAGAGGAAATGAGGAGTGACTGCTTAATGATTACAGGGTCTCATTTGGGGTAAGAAAAATGTTTTGGAAGTAAACATAGGTTACTTCTGCAGAACATTTTGAACATACTAAAGACCACAATTGTATATTTTAAACTAGTTAAACTGATAATTTTTGTGTTATTCTTATTTTACCACTTTTTAAAAAGCAACAGGTTAACCCTAGTCATCTCTATTTTTAAAAATAATTATTTGTGACCAGCAAATTTCTGAGAGACCAGATTCTTCACATAAAAATTGGGTTGACTGAGGGAATATTCAGAATCATAGTATTTTAACATGGCACAATTATAAGGTCTTAGTTGTCTATAAGATTTGGGAAAAGACTATCTCCAATTCAAACTGTCTCAAAATAACTGTTCCTTCTATGAAGGGGAGAGATGGTGTAGTCGAATTTTGAGCCCCAAAAAATATGCAGCAGAAACTCTGCTGGAAGAATGGGCAATAGTTTCAAGTCAGGTTCTAGTATCTCCTTCTACAAGGATTTTCTAAAAATTTGTAGAATTTTGATGTAACTAGGTGGGTATTAAGGTCACCTCAGTCTAAAATATGTTCTGCACCACTCTGGCAAAGTTCCGTCACATGAAAGTTGTGTTTAAAGATTCCATTGAGCACATTTCAGAAATCTATGAATAAGCTAGGTTTGTGTGTCAATCTATTTGAAACTAGAATTAAATTCACTTTTCAAAGAGTTTTTATTCCAATTGGTATGTTGGCAGAATTCTTAATTTGAACTAAAGTGGGAAAAAATAAATAAAGCTTCTAACTTCCTGTAGTTATTTATGGATAAAGAATCACGAGAGGAAAGTTCATTTCCTCCAATTCTACAAAAGGAAAAAATACTCTCATGTTGACCTCATAATTTAATAATTGATTTTTGTTTAGTTTGTTTCAGCACATAAGTCTTGTATTTTGACCTTTTTTTTGATACCTTTACACAATGACTATTCATGGCTATCCTCACACTGGAGAAATTAAAAGGAGAGCAATGCTCATGTGAACTTATGCTTAATTGCACATTTTAGTTTTTAAACAAGCCTTGAATATCATGTAATTGAGTAAGTATGCTATTGCCCACCATTCTTAGAAAAATTTTAAGTATTGATTGATTGGTCATACCAAAATATTTTTACATATATTTGTAAGCTTAAAGTAGTGTTAGCTTTACTAAACTACATTTTAATGAGCTGAATTTAAGTGAGTTGGCAATTTGATGTTTTAAAGAAGCAAAAAGACAAATTTTAAAACAAAATGTAATTTATACTACCCAATCCTTTGAAAATTTCTTCTAAATAACTCCTAAGGAAATCAGTCATCACTCACTCTATCTTCATGTAAGTTATATAAAACATATGAACCCAGATCTAAATTTTATAAATTACAGTGTTGGTTATACAATTGGTAATCTTCATTTTATAACCAAGAATTGTTATGGCTCTAGGTTAAAAGCAAAATATATTGCTTCAGTGTTCAAGATTTGTACACGAATGGCTGGTAGTTGATAGAAGTAAAAGTTGTAAAATCAATAAAAATATTGTAACAGATTTTGTCAGTGTGTCCCACCCTTTCTCTCATTCTCTTGTCATCAGTTTCTAAATGTCAACATTCAATTACAACATCTCTATTTATTTGTCTGAGGGCTTTCTGTAGTCTCCAAAGTCCACTCTTTCCATACAGATAGCAGGTTACAAGTGTGGCAGAATTAACACCCCACCAAGAACAGCTTTCAACCAATGGCTGTCAGGAGTTGGTATATATATTCCCCTGCACACTTGCCTTTCAGATGCCATTATGTGGAGTCCCGTTTCACACTACTATCCCATCCCCACATACATACAAACATGACTATCACAATAAAGGCCACATTTTCCAGCCTCCCTTACAGATGAATGAAGTTATGTGACAATTCTGACCAATAAAATGTAAGTATAAGGAATGTATAACTTCCACTTGATTTGCTTCAAAGAAATCATTTGCCATCAATTTTTTTTCCCTCCTGCTCACACATAGCAACATGGATGTTCCAGAGAATTAGTTTCAACCATGCCCAGAAGGACCATATCTTAGAGAATGAAAGATCAATGACATGCAAAGTTCCTGAATGACAAGGTACAATAAGAATGTCCTCACTCTGTATTTTGTTCTCTTTGTATGGCCACATTTTTATGGTAATTCAGTAGGCAAAGAAAGGCAAAAGAAACCAGCATCTATAAGGTGGCATACCAGGGCATATCATTACTATATGGTGACCCTCTAAGCAAATTCCACATCTACACAGTAATGATGCCATCAGCTCTGAGACCCAGAATCCCCACTGTTATCACATTTTTAATCCTAAATAGCCTGTTCATTGTCATCTCCAACTTTCATGAGCTCTGACATGCTGACAGAAGCATAAAATGCTTTGCAGAAATGTTAGCTACTAAGTACAGATCTCAAATTTGCTTAAAATTCCTCAAGAAGCTAAGAATGATAAGAGATCAACAAGAAAATGTACTTCAACTGTATCAACCATATCTCTAATGTGCTCATAATGTCAATTCAACCAAATTAGCCACATGGTACATTGACATCATCAGAAATGATGCAATTTTCCCTACTGAAAGCCTGCATCTAAGTGAGAGACTATACTCATCAAGATTATTAAGCCAAGGAGAAAGACAGGAGATATGTTCATAAACAGAATTGTTCCCTAACCCAGACAAAATGACTTTTGGTTGCTCAAAAGAGGACAGCTACAAAGTCATTAAGAAAAGACACATGAGCTGGGCACGTTGATACATGCCTGTAATCCCCACAGCTCAGGAAGCTAAGGCAGGAGAATTGCAAGTTCAAAGCCAGCCTCAGCAACTTAGCAAAGCCCTAAGAAACTTAGATTGACACGGCCTCAAAATAAAAACTAAAAAGGCTGGGGATGTGGCTCAGTGGTTAAGTGTCCCTGGGTTTGATCCCCAGTATCAAGAAGGAAAAAGAAAAGAAAAAGCTGAAAATAAAGAAAGATAAGACACATGAAATATATTTAGCAGGTAGTGTGCCCTTCTGTAAATATGAAGTATACAGTTTAGACTGTTTTTAAGGAGTGATAGTTTGAAAATTGATAAATCATGCAATGGTCCTTCTAACAAATGAGCCAAATCAATTAGATAAAATATGAAAATATTTTCACTGATTTTCAACTATGCTTTTTAAAGCTAGAGTTTTTCCCAAGACCCATCAGTGTCACTCTGTTGATCAACATGAATCTTTCTATTGTTACTCTATATGACTATGTCAGGAAAACAGAACTTATTCATTTACTGAAAATACGAATGATACAAAATTGTAGGGACACCTAAATTTAGTTCCCGTAACATATTCTGGTTCATTAGTTAGTGATGATAGAGACTCAAGTTTAAACCCATTATTGGTTTTACAATTTTCTTGTCCCGGAAATTTGTCATTTTATTATTCAAAATCTTATTTTGAAACTATTTCTACTGCAACAGCTCTTATCCTTGGTTGCCCATTACAATAACCTGAGGATATTTTAAAATTCCAATGCCCAGACCACACCCTATACTAATTAAATTAAAATTTCTATGGGTGGATTTTAGTCAGGTGTTCGTATTTTTAAAAATCTCTTCTTCCATGTCCCCAGTTTACAGCAAAGTCTGAAGACTCCTTGAGGAGATCAGGTTCTACATTTAGTTAACTGTGTCTCCTAGACTTCCTAAAATTTCTAAATAAGGCCTTTTTAAACTAGATCTTCGAGTACACAGAACCAACTCAACAGTAAATAAATTCCAACTATCCACCAGGTTCCAGGTTCGGTGCTGGAAATGGCAAGAATGAAAAAGACATCTGAGCAAGATAGAAAGAGCAGAGCTTCTCAAACATTAATGTCTAAATGAATCACCTAGGGATCTTGTTAAAATCACATTCTGATTCTGTAGGTCTAAGGTAGGGCCTTAGAATGCATTTCTAACAAGTTTTCAGCTGAGACACTTAATACTGCTGGCCCATGGACCTCACCTTAAGCAACATGGAGAATTGCAAAATGAAGTAACAAATACTACGAAAAGTGCAGAGTGCTCTGGTATGCATAATAATGAACAAAATTCTATAACTACATAAAATACTGTCCTGCAGGGTTTTAAAAAATCATCTTTACACCTTCCTTACAGAAAGTATTCAATGAAAACAAATCTGTATTCTTCCTAGGTCATCTTTATAAAAAATTCTACATATTGTATGCTTTGTTCAACAAAAAACACACAAAGGTCAAAAAGAAATAAGTTAGGAAATGGCTTTCCAGTTTTCCCAGCACCATTTGCTGAAGAGGCTACCTTTTCTCCATTGTATGTTTTTAGCACCTTTGTCTAGTATGACAAAATTGTACTTATGTGGGTTTGTCTCTGTGGCCTTTATTCTCTTCCATTGGTCTGCCTGTCTATTTTGGTGCCAATACCATGCCGTTTCTGTAACTATTGAAGGTCTGGTATTCGGATAACCCTTCTTCACTCTTCCTGCACAGGATTGCTTTAGCTATTCTGGGTCTCTTATTCTTCCAAATGAATTTCATGATTGCTTTCTTTTTTTTTAATTTTTTTTTATTTTATTGTAAACAAATGGGATACATGTTGTTTCTCTGTTTGTACACGGCAAAAAGGCATACCATTTGTGGAATCATAAATTTACATAGAGTAATGTTGTTTGATTCATTCTGTTATTTTTTCCCTTCCCCCCACCCCTCCCACCCCTCTTTACCCTCTATACAGTCCTTCCTTCCTCCATCCTTGCCTCTCGCCCTACCGCTAACTCTAACCCTAACACTAACCCTTCCCTCCCCCCATTATGTGTCATCATCCATTTATTAGTGATATCATTCTTCCTTTGGCTTTTTGAGATTGGCTTATCTTATTTAGCATGATATTCTCCAATTTCATCCATTAGCCTGCAAAAGCCATAATTTTATCATTCTTTATGGCTGAGTAATATTCCATTTTATATATATACCACTGCTTCTTTATCCACTCATCAATTGAAGGGCATCTAGGTTAGTTCCACAGTCTGGCTACTGTGAATTGAGCAGCTATGAACATTGATGTGGCTGTATCTCTGTAGTATGCTGATTTTAAGTCCTTTGGGTATAGGCCAAGGAGTGGGAGAACTGGGTCAAATGGAGGGTCCATTCCAAGTTTTCTAAGGAATCTCCACACTGCTTTCCAGAGTGGCTGCACTAATTTGCAGCCCCACCAGCAATGTATGAGTGTACCTTTCTCCCCACATCCTCGCCAACACCTGTTGTTGCTCGTATTCTTGATAATTGCCATTCTAATTGGGGTGAGATGGAATCTTAGGGTGGTTTTGATTTTCATTTCTCTTATTACTAGAGATGTTGAACATTTTTCCATATGTTTGTTGATTGCTTGTAGATCTTCTTCTGTGAAGTGTCTATTCATTTCCTTAGCCCATTTGTCGACTAGATTATTTGAATTCTGGAGTAGAGTTTTTTGAGTCCTTTATAGATTCTGGAGATTAGTGCTCTATCTGAAGTATGATTGGCAAAGATATTCTCCCACTCTGTAGGCTCTTTCTTCGCATTGCTGATATTTCCTTTGCCGAGAGAAAGCTTTTTAGTTTGAATCTATCCCAGTTATTGATTCTTGCTTTTATTTCTTGTGCTATGGGAGTCCTGTTAAGGAAGTCTGGTCCTAAGCCGACATGTTGAAGACCTGGATCTACTTTTTCTTCTATAAGATGCAGGGTCTCTGGTCTGATTCAGAGGTCCTTGATCCATTTTGAGTTTAGTTTCGTGCATGGTGAGAGATATGGGTTTAGTTTCATTCTGTTGCATATGGATTTCCAATTCTCCCAGCACCATTTGTTCAAGAGGCTATCTTTTCTCCATTGCATATTTTTGGCCCCTTTGTCTAGTATGAGAAAATTGTATTTATTTGGGTTTGTGTCCGTGTCCTCTATTCTGGACCATTGATCTACCTTTCTATTTTGGTACCGATACCATGCCGTTTTTGTTACTATTGCTTTGTAGTAGAGTTGAAGATCTGGTATTGCAATACCCCCTGTTTCACTCTTCCTGCTAAGGATTGCTTTAGCTATTCTAGGTTTCTTATTCTTCCAGATGAATTTCATAATTGCTTGCTCTATTTCTGTAAGGTAAGTCATTGAGATTTTAATTGAAATTGCATTGAATTTGTATAGCACTTTAGGTAGTATGGCCATTTTGACAATATTAATTCTTCCTATCCAAGAACATGGAAGATCTTTCCATCTTCTAAGGTGTTCTTTAATTTCTTTCGTTAGTGTTGTATAGTTCTCATTGTAGAGGTCTTTCACCTCTTTTGTCAGATTGATTCCCAAGTATTTTATTTTTTTTCGAGGCTATTGTGAATGTGGTAGTTTTCCTAATTTCTCTTTCTGAAGATTCATCACTTATGTATAAAAATGCATTGGATTTATGAGCATTGATCTTGTAACCTGCTACTTTACTGAATTCACTTTTGAGTTCTAAGAGTTTTCTGGTGGAATTTCCAGGTTCCTCTAAATATATAATCGTGTCATCAGCAAACAGGGATAGTTTGAGTTCTTCTTTTCCAATTCGTATCCCTTTAATTTCTTTGGTTTGTCTAATTGCTCTGGCTGGATTCTCAAGAATGGTGTTGAATAGAAGTGGTGAAAGAGGGCATCCCTGCCTTGTTCCAGTTTTTAGGGGGAATGCTTTCAGTTTTTCACCATTTAGAATGATATTAGCCATGGGCTTAGCATTGATTGCCTTTATAATTTTAAGGAATGTTCCCACCATCCCTGTTTTTTCTCTTGTTTTGAGCATGAACGGATGCGGTATTTTATAAAATGCTTTTTTCTGCATCTATTGAAATAATCATGTGATTCTTGACTTTAAGTCTATTGATATGGTGAATTACGTTTATTGATTTCTGGATGTTGAACCAAACTTGCATCCCTGGGATGAAACCCACTTGATCATGGTGCACTATCTTTTAAATAGTTTTTGTATGCGATTTGCTAAAATTTTGTTGAGAATTTTTGCGTTGATGTTCATTAAGGATATTGGTCTGAAATTTTCTTTCCTTGATGAGTCTCTGTCTGGTTTAGGTATCAGGGTGATATTGGCTTCATAGAATGAGTTTGGGAGGGTTCCCTCCTCTTCTTTTTTATGGAATACTTTGAGAAGTATTAGAATGAGCTCTTCTTTAAAGGTTTCGTAGAACTCGGCTGAAAACCCATCTGGTCCTGGACTTTTCTTTGTTTGTAGGCTTTTGATGACTTCTTCTATTTCAGTACTTGAAATTGGTCTATTTAAATTGTGTATTTCCTCCTCGTTCAGTTTAGGCAATTCATATGTCTCTAGAAACCTGTTGATGTCTTCGAGGATTTCTGTTTTGTTGGAGTATACATTTTCAAAATAGCTTCTAATTATGTTTTGTATTTCAATCCTGTCCGTTGTGATATTTCCTTGTTCATTCCGAATTTTAGTGATTTGGGTTTTCTCTCGTCTTCTCTTTGTTAGTGTGGCTAAAGGTTTATCAATTTTGTTTATTTTTTTGAAGAACCAACTATTTATTTTGTCAATTTTTTGTATTGTTTCTTTTGTTTCAATTTCATTGATTTCAGCTCTGAGTTTAACTACTTCCTGTCTTCTACTACTTTTGGTGCTGGTCTGTTCTTCTTTTTCTAGGGCTTTGAGCTGTAGTGTTAGGTTGTTTATTTTTTGAGTTTTACTTCTTTTATTAAATGCGCTCCATGAAATAAATTTCCCACTAAGTACTGCTTTCATAGTGTCCCAGAGATTTTGATATGATATTTCTTTGTTCTCACTTACCTCTAGGAATTTTTTAATTTCCTTCCTAATATCTTCTGTTATCCATTCATCATATAATAGCATATTGTTTAATCTCCAGATGTTGGAATAGTTTCTGTGTTTTACTCTTTCATTTATTTCTAACTTCAATCCATTATGATCTGATAGGATACATGGTAGTGTCTCTACCTTCTTGTATTTGCTAACATTAGCTTTATGGCATAATATATGGTCTATTTTAGAGAAGGATCCATGTGCTGCTGAGAAGAAAGTGTATTCACTCTTGGTTGGATGGTATATTCTATAAATGTCTGTTAAGTCTAAATTATTGATTGTGTTATTGAGATCTATGGTTTCTTTGTTCAATTTTTGTCTGGAAGATCTGTCCAGTGGTGAGAGAGGCGTGTTAAGATCACCTAGTATTATTGTGTTATGGTCTATTTGGTTTCTGAAATTGAAAAGGATTTGTTTGACATACATGGATGAGCCACTGTTTGGGGCATAGATGTTTATGATTGTTATATCTTGCTGATTTATGCTTCCCTTAAGCAGTATGAAATGACCTTCTTTATCCCTTCTGACTAACTTTGGCTTGAAGTCCACATTATCTGAAATGAGGATGGATACTCCAGCTTTTTTGCTGAGTCCATGTGCATGGTATGTTTTCTCCCATTCTTTCACCTTTAGTCTATGGGTATCTTTTTCTATGAGGTGAGTCTCTCGCAGGCAACATATTGTTGGATCTTTCTTTTTAATCCAATCTGCCAGTCTATGTCTTTTGATTGATGAATTCAGGCCATTAACATTCAGGGTTATTATTGAGATATGATTTGGTTTCCCAGTCATTTGGTTCATTTTTTAAATTTTGTTTATTTGTTTGACACAACTTGGCTCCTCCTTTATTTGACAATTCCTTTAGGATAATTCCTCCCTTTGCTGATTTGCTTCTTTGTTTTTCATCTCTTCCTCATGGTATATTTTGCTGAGAATGTTCTGTAATGCTGGCTTTCTTTTTGTAAATTCTTTTAGCTTTTGTTTATCATGGAAGGATTTTATTTCATCATCAAATTTGAAGGTAAGTTTTGCTGGGTATAAGATTCTTGGTTGGCATCCATTTTCTTTCAGTGCTTGAAAAATGTTGTTCCAGGCCCTTCTAGCTTTTAGGGTCTGGATTGAAATTCTGCTGATATCCGTACTGGTTTCCCCCTGAATGTAATTTGGTTCTTTTCTCTCACAGCCTTTAAAATTCTGTCTTTATTTTGCATGATTGCTTTCTCTATTTCTATGAGATACATAATTGGGATTTAATTGGAATTGCTTTGAATTTGTATAGGATTTTGGTAGTATGGTAATTTTGACAATATTAATTCTGCCTATCCAAGAACATAGGAGAACTTTCCATCTTCTAAGATTTTTTAAATTTATTTCTTTAGTGTTCTGTAGTTCTCATTGTAGAGTTCTTTCACCTCTTTTGTGAGATTGATTCCCGAGTATTTTATTTTTTTCGAGGCTATTGTGAATAGGGTAGTTTTCCTAACTTCTCTTTCAGATTATTCAACACCTATGAATAAAAATGCATTAGATTTATGAGTTCTGATTTTATATCCCACTACTTTGCTGAGTTCATTTATGAGATCTAGAATTTTTCTGGTGGAATTTATTGATTCCTCTAAATATAGAAATCCCTATCTCTCACCCTGCACAAAACTCAAAATGGATCAAGGACCTCAGAATTAGAACAGAGACCCTGCACCTAATAGAAGAAAAAGTAGGCCCAAATCTTCATCATGTTGGCTTAGAACCAGACTTCTTTAATGTGACTCCCAAAGCACAAGAAATAAAAGCAGGAATCAATAATTGGGATAGATTCAAACTAAAATGCTTTTTCTCAGCAAAGGAAACAATCAACGATGTGAAGAGAGAACCTACAGAATAGGAGAAAATTTTTGCCACATGCATTCACATAGAGCACTAATCTCCAGAATCTGTAAAGAACTCAAAAACCTTTACACCAAGAATACAAATAATCCAATCAACAAATGGGCTAAGGAAATGAACAGATACTCCTCAGAAGAAGATCTACAAGCAATCAACAGATATATGAAAAAATGTTCAACATCTCTAGTAATAAGAGAAATGCAAATCAAAACAACCCTTAGATTTCATCTCACTCCAATTAGAATGGTGATTATCAAGAATATAAGCAACAATAGGTGTTGGTGAGGATGTGGGGGAAAAGGTACACTCACACATTGCAGGTGAGGTTGCAAATTGGTGTAGCCACTCTGTAAAGCAGTGTGGAGATTCCTTAGAAAACATGGAATGGATCCACCATTTGACCCAGCTATCACACTCCTCAGTTTATACCCAAAGGACTTAAAATCAGCATATTACACTGACACAGCTACATCAACGTTTATAGCAGCTCAGTTCACAACAGCTAGATTGTGCAACCAACCTAGATGCCCTTCAATAGATGAGTGGATAAAGCAACTGGGTATATATACACAATGGAATATTACACAGCCATAAAGAAGAATAAAATTATGGCATTTGCAGGTAAATGGAAATATTTGAAGAATATCATGGTAAGTGAAATAAGCCAATACCAAAACCCTAAAGTGATAAGTGGATGATGATACATAATGGAGGTGGGAGGGAGGCAAGAATGGAGGAAGGATGGATGGTATAGAAGAAAATGAGGGGTGGGAAGGGGGTGGGGAGAAAGAAAGATAATAGAATGAGACAAACATCATTACCTTACGTACCTGTATGATTATGGAAATGGTGTGACTCTACTTCATGTACAAACAGAGAAACAAAAGTTATACCCCATTTGTTTACAATGCATTAAAATAAAAAATGAACAATAAAAATAAAAAAGAAATAATTTAGGAAATTCATGAGAGAATAAGATTAACTAAACCCAAGATTGATGAAATTCAAAAAGGAAAGGCATGAAGGCAAGATTTTAAAAGAAGAAATGCTCCCAATGACGTACCTTACAGAAATAGAGCAAGCAATTATGAAATTCATCTGGAAGAATAAGAAACCCAGAATAGCTAAAGCAATCCTTAGCAGGAAGAGTGAAACAGGGGGTATTGCAATACCAGATCTTCAACTCTACTACAAAGCAATAGTAACAAAAATGGCATGGTATTGGTACCAAAATAGAAAGGTAGATCAATGGTACAGAATAGAGGACATGAACAAAAACCCAAATAAATACAATTTTCTCATACTAGATAAAGGGGCCAAAAATATGCAATGGAGAAAAGATAGCCTCTTCAACAAATGGTGCTGGGAGAATTGGAAATCCATATGCAACAGAATGAAACTAAACCCATATCTCTCACCATGCACGAAACTAAACTCAAAATGGATTAAGGACCTCTGAATCAGACCAGAGACCCTGCATCTTATAGAAGAAAAAGTAGGTCCAGATCTTCAACATGTCGGCTTAGGACCAGACTTCCTCAAAAGGACTCCCATAGCACAAGAAATAAAAGCAAGAATCAATAACTGGGATAGATTCAAACTAAAAAGCTTTCTCTCAGCAAAGAAAACTATGAGCAATGCGAAGAAAGAGCCTACAGAGTGGGAGAAAATCTTTGCCAATCATACTTCAGATAGAGCACTAATCTCCAGAATCTATAAGGAACTAGAAAAACTCTACACCAAGAAGGCAAATTATCCAGTCGACAAATGGGCTAAGGAAATGAATAGACACTTCACAGAAGATCTACAAGAAATCAACAATCATATGGAAAAATGTTCAACATCTCTAGTAATAAGAGAAATGAAAATCAAAACCACCCTAAGATTCCATCTCACCCCAATTAGAATGGCGATTATCAAGAACACAAGCAACAATAGGTGTTGCGAGGATGTGGGGAAAAAGGTACACTCATACATTGCTGGTGGGGCTGCAAATTAGTGCAGCCACTCTGGAAAGCAGTATGGAAATTTCTCAGAAAACTTGGAATGGAGCCACCATTTGACCCAGCTATCCCACTCCTTGGCCTATACCCAAAGGACTTAAAATGAGCATACTACAGAGATACAGCCACATCAATGTTCATAGCTGCTCAATTCACAATAGCCAGATTGTGGAACCAACCTAGATGTCCTTCAATTGATGAATGGATAAAGAAACTGTGGTATATATATACAATGGAATATTACTCAGCCATAAAGAATGATAAAATTATGGCATTTGCAGGCAAATGGATGAAACTGGAGAATATCATGCTAAGTGAGATAAGCCAATCTCAAAAAACCAAAGGTCGAATGATATCGCTAATAAGTGGATGAGGACACATAATGGGGGGAGGGAGGGGTTAGTGTTAGGGTTAGAGTTAGGGTTAGGGAGGGGGGCAAGGATGGAGGAAGGAAGGACTGTATAGAGGGTAAAGAGGGGTGGGAGGGGTGGGGGGAGGGAAAAAATAACAGAATGAATCAAACAACATTACCCTATGTAAATTTATGATCACACAAATGGTATGCCTTTATGCCATGTACAAACAGAGGAACAACATGTATCCCATTTGTTTACAATAAAAAAAAATAAGTGGAAAAATTAAAAAAAGAAGAAGAAATGCATATTGGAAAAATAAATTTGGAAGGCAGGGAAGAAGTCAACTTGCCCCTTTCACTTTCCTCTTTGTAATTCCAAAGCTCATGCTTTTACCCCTTGTGTAAGGAAATGAAAAGTCAATTGCACTTAAAAGCAGCACTTAGAGGGAAATGTACTTTCAATATTCCCAACACCTAGCCTTTTGCCATAAACAACTTTAAAGAAATCTAAACCTTTCCCAAGCATTCACACTGTAATGTTTAAATTAAAGTGAGAACTTTGAAGATCTACCTATTTATTTTTATTCTTTAATATATTAAGATATATTAAAGAATAAATATAAATGTACTTTCTTCTTTGCAATCTTCCTCCCTTATTAATAGTAAAATAACATGCACAGTAATGTCTTCAATTATCTTAGTTGATTCCTTTGATTCCATTAGATTCTACTATGATCAAATATCAAAGTCACTTTTAAATTCTTCCAGGAAGAATGGAAGACTGTCGTATTGGCATAGTGGGACTAGGTCTGTGCAATATAATTAAATAATTAACAGAATCAAATTCTCAGTACCAATAACTAAAGGGTAGATTGAGGAGGAGGTGGAAAAAGGTTCTGAGAAGATGAAGGCCTCCATAGGAATGAACAATTACTCTTTGTTAAATGATTATCTTGGTGTTTGTGATTAGAGTTCTCTTTTGACACATATATGTCTTCTTACTACAAGTTAATATTAGATTTCTCTTATATTAGAAGACTAATTAGACTTGATGTATCACCAAAAATACAATTTCTTTCCTAACCTGTACTTAACGTGTACTACATTGAATTCTAGTGTTATGGGTGATATGACATGGTCAAAAGTGATCCAGGTCTGTGACTTCCTATATGTGTGGTTTGCACTAGGGGAAATCAAATATTAATAATTCTTTCAGCTTTGATTTCCTTCTCTAAAATGGGATAAAATAAGGGGAAGTGGGAGTGATGAAAAGGGGAAGGAACTGAGGAAGGAAATGGACTAAATTATGCTGTATATGTGTATATTATAGCAAGTTCCAATTTTATGTATATCTCTAATGCACAATTAAAACAACAATAAGTGAATACAAGAAAAGCTAGTAGAGTAGAGAAAGGAGATCAGGGACAGGGAGGCAGGGAGGAAAAGGGGAACTACTAGGGATTGAAATGGAGCAAATTATATTATATATATGCATGAATATATCAAAATGAATCACACTGTTATGTATAATTATAATATACTAATAAAAACATTAACATATATAAGTACATGTGACTGAACTGCTGCAAGAATAATTGTTACTGAAATTTTCTAATAAAGATAATAAGTAAGATAACTGCAAGAAAATATTGCAGTTTTATCATTATAAATCCCTTTGCATCAGATGAGCTTAAGGAATTAATGATGTTGATATCCTAAGATTTTATCTAAATATGATCTAATCCTCTGGTCTGACAAAAAATACTTAGACACTAAAGCAAGCAAAAGGGAGGCTTGTGGGCCCAGTGCAGCAAACAAATAAGTTTTGTTTGATTGGAACGCTACTCTTTAAAAATGTTAAATTAGTTGATGGCATTTAAAAATCAGAAGATTTAATATAAATATCTTGATTTCCAGCTCCTTTTGAAAAATCAGAAACTCTGGCAACATTGCCCCAACAATCACATTTTGCAGCCACCAACTGAAGTTGAAAAACTACTGCCCTCTTTAGATTGAATGTCTTCTTTTTCGCTACTGTCTCTGCCTGATCCCATTTAAGTTAGGAAAGTGGCCCCAACAGGCATTTGAGTTGAGACCTCTACACACACACACACACACACACACACACACACACACACACGCACATATGCATACTCACTCTCTCTCTCTCTCTCTCTCTCTCTCAATGGATGATTGATTGATAGAAAAAATACATATAATATATATATATATATGAGATAATTAGAGAAACTATAAGAACTGATCAGACAATTACAGAATGGGGTACAAAACTAAGAGGAAGTGTTTTTGCCTTTCAGCTCTTTTCTTCATTTACTGGAAAGAAAAAAAGGTGGGAAGTTTTGAGGCCCACTGTGTTATAGGAACTGTTTGTTGGCATTTTTTAAAGTTTCCTTCTAAAGGAATCTCTTTGACAAGAGTGTGCCTATTGTGATCAGCAGCACCCTGGGTAATTCTAGAAACATGAGTAACTGAAAGATAAAAACAGTCTCACAAGTTGGGAGAATGGTATATGGGAAATTTATATACTATCTATGCAGATCTTCTGCAAAACTATTTTAAAGTAAAAAGTTTAAAGTCTGCAAGATTACTACCTGTTTACCAAGTCTAAGATTTTTCGCAATTGAGAGACTGGGTAAGTTGATAGGCAATTCATTCTCAGATCAATATTTATATAGTAGATCTTTGTTGTCTTACAACATAGAAATTTATCTGTAATTACCACTCTTAGTGTATTTTAAATTGTATTACAAACCAATCACTGATACACTATCATAAATCAAACTTCCTGTGGTTGATTATTTTAACAATAACTCAACTATCAACTATACTCATCTGATTTCTCCTCACACATACAGCAGGGGAGATTTAGTTACAGGCTCTCAGGATAATACTGAGAAAAACCTTATGAAGTCATATTTTTATTTTGTATTCTTGGCAGATACCACCATATTTGAAAGGAAATATCTGAAAGACTTATATTTGTCCAAACTTCAGCCAAACTTGCATTTCTCCTTGCAGGAATGCATATAAATTTCTAATCTATGAAAATACAACACAAAGCTTCAAAGGCCCAAGAACTGAGAGGGAGAAAATACCTAAGCTATGGAAGGAAACTACTCAATATGGCTATTTTATTTTTTTAATTATTTATTCACTTTTTTATTTTTTACAGACTGCATTTTGATTCATTGTACAGAAACAGGGTACATCATTTTGTTTCTGTGGTTGTACACAATGTAGATTCATACTATTCATGTAATCATACATGTACATAGGGTAAGGATGTCTGTCTCATTCCACCATTTTTCATTCCCCCCCGTCTCATTTCCTTCCATTTGATCTAAAGTTCCTCCATTCTTCTCTCACTCCCCATCCCCCCATCCCCATTATATATCATCATCCACTTATCAGGGAAAACATTCAGCCTTTGGTTTTCTGGGATTGGCTTATTTCACTTAGCATGATATTCTCCAATTCCATCCATTTATTTGCAAATGCCATAATATTATTCTTGTTTATGGAATAATATTCCATTTTGTATATGTACCATAGTTTCTTTATCCATTCATCTGTTGAAGGACTTTCTTTTGGTTCCACAATCTAGCTATTGTGAATTGAGCTGCTATAAACATTGGTGTGGCTGCATTACTGTAGTATGCTAATTTTAAGTCCTTTGTGTATAGGCAAAGGAGTGGGATAACTGGATCAAAGGCACTATACAGATTCAATGCAATTCCAATTAAAATCCCAATGACATTCCTCATAGAAATAGAGAAAGCAATCATGAACTTCATCTGGAAGAATAAGAGACCTTGAATAGCCAAAACAATCCTGCGCAGGAAAAGTGAAGCAGGAGGTATTACAATACCAGATCTTAAACTATACTACTGAGGAATAGTAACAAAAACAGCATGGTATTGGCACCAAAATAGAAAGGCAAACCAATGGTACAGAATAGAAGACACAGAGATGAACCCACATAAATACAGTCACCTCATACTAGACAAAGGAGCCAAAAACATACAATGGAGAAAAGATAACCTCTTCAACAAATGGTGCTGGGAAAACTGGAAATCCATATGTAGCAAAATGAAATTAAACCTCTATCTCTCACCCTCAAGTCAAAATGGATCAAGGACTTAGGAATTAGAACAGAGATCCTAGACCAAATAGAAGACAAAGTAGGCTATTTTATTTTTAAGTATCTGCTCTAGGAAGAGCTCTAAGGATATTATGAAATTTCTCTTTAACTTTCCTTCATTCTCTCATGATGATGATAGATAGATAGATAGATAGATAGATAGATAGATAGATAGATAGATAGACTTGAGCCCTTAGATAGATAGATACATGGACAGATACACTTGAGCCCTTAATAAGCCCTTAAGGGACAGATACTGTGTCAATTATTTCAACTACATTATCTCATTTAATTCTTACAAGACTATGAAATAGGCAACATTTTTCTTATTTTATCCATTAAGAAGCTGAGCCAGTGATAATTTTCTCCATGATATGTAAGTGCAAGAATGCCACATTCCTTTATTTTTTAAAAAATAAAATTAAATCTGGTTCTAAATCCCTACCCAAATTGTCAATTATTAGTTCCACTGAGGTTAAATGGAGCCAGGAAAGAGGAGATGGCATGGAAACTTCATCAACTGTGATGTTATCCATCATTCTCATTGTTCCTTCTGCTTCTGTAGGGCTCTGTTGAGTTTTGGTCTTTAGCCAGCTGTTGGCCACTGTAGGCATACAGATTCTCTTTACTTACCATAAGCTACTATAGAGCTCACAGCATATGGTTGCCAGGTTTAGCAAATAAAAATTTAGAATACCTGGTTAAATTTGACTTTCAGATAAACAGCAAATAATTTCTCAGCATAGGTATGTTCCATGCAGTACTTAGAACAATTCTTTATCTGAAATTTAACTTTAACTAGGTATTCTGTACTTGATTGGGCAACCCTATCTAGTAGCAGTCATTGAGACCATAGCACTTAGTTTCCAGCCACTGCATACAACCCACAGCCATTGCCCATCCAGGAGGCACAGGTGAAAGATGGGTCATGTGATTCTGAAAACGTTTTGATTGGATCCAGTGGTCTGTTCCCCACTAACATAGCCATGAAAAGATCAAAGGTGTGATAAATACTGACCAGCCCCATTGAGTGCTGAAAAAAAAAGCACACAGTGACAATGGAAGGAAAATTCCTCTGTTAATGTCTGGTGGCAGGAGGTTAACTCTGTGAGTTTGTGAGCTTGAAGTAGACATGCAGCAGAGAATTCGGGGGACCTGCCTGAACCTGATTCAGGTCAAATCCCCTAAAGATTCTGTCAGTGGCTCTCAGGCTAGGAACAAGCAAAGTGTTTCCTCATCATCCTGTGACCTCTTACCTGAAACCTCAGCCCTGAAAATTGCTTGACTCCAGTTAACCATTTAAAGCAATCACAACTCAAAACAAAACAAAGCAGTTTTGGTCCTATATGAGTAGCAGATTTGCAGATATCTTTAGTTTTTGATTCCTTCACTTTGTTGTTCTTTTATCCCTGTGTTGTTTTGGTAATTCTCTTAAAGACTTTCACATTTAAAATAGCCTAACAACAAAGTGCTTCTATAAGGGGTCAGTGAGAGGGATCTGAAACAAAAGAAGTGAGAGAAATACTTTCCCTCAAACTGTTCTCACATTGGCAGTCAGGACCAAGATGATTCCATCCCTAAATAAATGCATGGACAACAAGACTAACCTAAAGAATGGCCAACAGAATAATAAGAATCACCTTCACCTATTAATCTATAAAGGGAAACCAGGGGAAAATGGCAGAAATGAACTAGGCAGTGAATTCTGATCTTCTCACAACACAGAAAGAAGGCAGTGAAGGAAAAGCAGAACTGAGAGGTGGGTGTCAAATTAAATGCTCTATGACTCATTATTACAAAGTGTGAAATCTGGGGAGACTCAAAGATGGGTTACCAGAGTAGAAAACAAACTTAGAGTACCTCAACCTCAGACACCTGGGGATGAGAAGTGGGAGGGGCAACAGAGAAAGAAAGAAAGCAGAAAATCTCTTAAAGTCATTCACTTAAAAACAGTTGGAAATAAAGACAAAAATTAAAGTACATCAGTAACAAAGGGGTCCTTAAAACAGCACCAATAGCTTAAAACCTAATGGTGAAAAGAAAACTGAGCTGGAGGCCCACAGTCATCTTGTGGAGTCCTAAGCCAAGTAGTCACCCCCTTAAATCATCATGGTGTTTTCCCACACCCAGACAACTGCAAATTAAGCCAGAGGGAAGTTCCCTGTAGTGGGACCTCTTAAGAATTCAGCCAGAAATAACTTTTAGAAGGACTACTACTAGCCAAAAATTGCTGAATTTCTCTCTTCCTCTGGCTTATCACAAATAAGGGGAATGAACGGGCTGGTGGGGACCTGTGCCAGGAAGTGCACTTAGCTCCACTCAACATCTGTGATCCAGGCAAGGACAGAAAACTGTGTGAAATATCCCTTCATAGACAAAAAAGTGAAGAAGCTGTAGCCTCAAACAAAGGAAATCAAATTCACCAGGCCCTGACCTCTGAGGGAAGACACTATGGGGAGCATAGGGAATGGTCCCCAGGATCTCAGGGCAGTACAAAAGGGAAGCTGCCTAAATATCAGTGACACAGACACACAGTGAGAAATTACCAGAGTGTGCACAGCAGAAAGGGACTGATTCCAGCCTTCACTGGTACACAGCCTAAACTTTGATCACAACTGGCAGGTGACAGGGCATTGTTTGAATACTTGCAGGAAGGACCTGAATTCAGACTTAGTAAATGAAGGAAATCAAAACCCACCATTCACAACCTGATGCAGTAGAAACTACAGTCCAAGTGAATCTCTTGTTATCTTTCACTACAGTACCTCAGAGAGTGGCAATGCCTGGGGGAATACTGCTGCACCACAGAACACTCATGGAAAACCCACAACCAGAGTTCCTGCACTCACAGATAGTCACCAAGATCTTCACTACTGTGAAAAAAATCCTATAGAGGGGAGCAGGTCCACTCCAGAGCCTGCATCCTGAACTACTGCACACAATAGAAACAGTCAACCCAGAATACTGTACCCCCCACCCCAAGCAATCAGCTGCAGGAACCTGAGCTTACAAACCAGAAGGCACTGATAGGAGGTTCATAGAAACTAGACAATTGGCCAAAGACTTA
This sequence comes from Sciurus vulgaris, assembly GCF_902686455.1. Taxonomy (NCBI): domain Eukaryota; kingdom Metazoa; phylum Chordata; class Mammalia; order Rodentia; family Sciuridae; genus Sciurus; species Sciurus vulgaris. The sequence continues at coordinate 119,413,276 of NC_136471.1, read as the reverse complement.
TGGACATCGGCTAAATGTCCATACCCCAATGAAATCCAAACCAAGATTAAATAAGAATTTTCTTCATCTTGACATGGTTTACTATAAATAACTCTAATGTCAACTTTGATCATATAAATAAATCTTTAACTTCAACAACAATTATTAACCAAATAGACAACATGGTACCTTCAACCCATTTGAACGTATCTCATCTGATGGTTTAAAGCATTAATTGGAAAAAAATCTTCCTAGCCTTGTTTTCATAGCTCTAGTTTATACCTGCTCCTCTTACCCCTAACTCATCCTCTTGCATTATTTGCTACTACCTCAAATACCAACCATTCATCTATGTATCTTTTCTTCCTTGGTATAAATTATCCTTTTATATCTTTTCTCTCTTTCTCTCTTTTTCCCTGTCATTTTTGCACAATCCTCCCTCCCACTTTTAGCCCTCAGTTATAGTAAGTTTATTAAATTTAGCAAATAACTTTATGACCTATTCCAGTACTTTATTACAGGTCTATACCTGAATTTGAGGAACCACAGAGAACAATTGCAAACATTGTTTTTTATAAGGTTTACTAGAACAAGGCTTGGCTCAGAAGTGATTATAGTAAATATGTCTCAGTGGCATCTCTTAAAGTGGTGCTGATATTGGGATCAGCAGAGGTCACACATTGACTTAAAATGCCATTATCTGGATAGTCACCCAACCCAGGGCTCTTAAGAAAAAGAGGCTCACAAAATAGTAATTTGCCTAAAAGAAGTCAGAACAATAGATGGGTAGACATAAAAACAATATGAAAAAGCAAGGGAACAAACCTTTCCAAGCAGCCCATAATGTTTCAACAACAGACTTCATTGACACCACAGTGGAGGAAATGTCACAGATGTAATTTAGAAAGTGCACAGTTAAACTATACTATGAGTTACAAGTAAGGAGTGAAATCAGAGAGAAAATACAGGAAGTAAAAAGATCACTTCAAAAAAGTGATAGAGATTCTGAAAAAGAAACAAACACAAATCCTTGAAATGAAGGAATTAATAAACCAAATTAAAAAATCAATGAAAAGTATTACCAATTGATTAGGCCCCTTTGAAGTTAGATTTTTAGGCCTTGAAGATAATCTTGAAAATAAAGTCAACCATAAAGAAAAGATGTTAAGGGACCATGAACAGAATATTCAAAAATCTAGGATAACATTAAAAGGCCAAATTTAAGATTCATTAGGATAAATGAAGACTCTGAAATACAAACTAAAAGTGTGCACAATCTTTTCAATCAAACAATATCAAAAAATTTCCAAAGTTTAAGACATATGTCCTGGTTTCTGTTAAGTGACATGTTACCAAGTTCAAACTTGTTAATTACTGGTCTGGGCAGCATTCCTGATTTGGGTGATATGTTGGTCAGAAGGCAATGATTTCACACTATACTTCTATACATCACTAAAAAATTTATTCTACCCCCTAATTTATGGACACTCCCTCCACATGACTCTTCAGGATCAAATGGTTCAACTGTCCTGGCCCTGGGCAAATGGATAGCATCAGTATTTCAAGGAGAGTGAACAGGAGAAGTTATTCCAAGATATCATTATGGCTGCTCCTATCCCAGCACACAGTCTAATTTATACAGCCCCTTGACTGTCACTTCCTGAAAATCATGTGGACACAATCATAGGACACAAATGGTATTTTATGCTTGATACCATCAAACCCCACATTTTTTTAGCATAAATGGGCTTTCATCATAAAATTCTTAATTTCTTTGGTGATAATTGTATTACTGCAGTCAAAGGCAACATTAGGCTATTTGAGCCTAAAGCCTCTAACATCCTGCCTTATACTCTCATTCAAACACTTAATAATATAATGGTGAGGAAGAAGAAAATAAGAAGAGCAAGATGAATACATGCAAGAGCAAGTAGTATAAGATTGCTTTACCAAATTCATAAAGAGCTGAAAGTCTGTTATATTTAAGTTCATGCTTCAAATAAAGTATTTAGTTTAATTTTATTTCTTGCTGACAAATTCCTCCTGTTCAACCCAAGGATAAAAGATGAAGAAGCTCTTTCGGATGTCAGTTGCCTAAACAAAACAACATTCTGATGAGTAGTAAAGTATATTAATTAGAAACATATGGGAACTGATTTCCCTCAAATTAAATGTAGTTGTGAAATTTCAGAGTAAAAGAAACATTTAGCAAAACATTTTTGAGTCATGCTGAATGTACAAAATTAGGCAAGATATGTTTATTCAAGTTTAAAATGTGGCTTTATTTTTTGCTTCCAGCAAGTGGGCAACTTAGCAATAAATTTTTCATTAGTAAGAATATCATTTTTATTTATTTATATGTATATATTTATTATTTGACTGATAGTTTGTTTTTAAGAAATCAGGAAAGAATAAAGGTGAAAAGTTTGGGGGAGAAGTATTTAGCCATATGTGCAATGTTTCAGTTCTTTTCTGGGTTCAGAAAAATTGGATTATAAGATTGGATTTTTGCATAGTTATCCAAATTTTCTAATGAAGATATTTTGCAAAGTATATTTACATCACTATACCCACTGTATTCATGTTTGAAAACACACACACAGTTTGTATTTTCTTGGAAAAATCTATGAAAAGATAAAAAAACTTTATGCTAGTTATCACTGGACAACTAAGATGAAAAATGGGAAGGAGAGAAAGAAAATCTTACTGTTATTTTTATACTTTTTCTGTTTCCTCACCTTTTGTATAATGAAAAATATTACTTCCTACAACAAAAATCACCTTCATGTCTGTTGTATACATATCTAAGAGTTTTCATGCCAATAAGTCTTTATTTCTTGCTTTATGCTCATTCAAAATAATGTGTATATCAAATGGCATCATTTTTTGATAGAAGAAATACAAGTTGCATGTGTATTATAAACAATATTTTACATACACATACATGACAAACAGATCTATAAGAAGAGATTACTCTATTTAAATTAAATGTTGCTTCAACAAAAAAAAAAAAGATTTGAAAGAAGTATGGTTAAATAACATCCATCAGGAGATCCAAGATGGTGGACTAGAGGGTGACTGCATCTCCCGTCACTCCAGAACTCAGAATTCAAGAAGGGGAGGTATTGAGAGACTCAGACCAACATAGAGCCAAGGGGTCAGTCGCTCCCACTGGGTGAAGCTCAGCTCGGTCGGCAGGCCCAGATAGGGGCAGCTTCTCCGAGCAGGACAGGGCAGCGAGAGTCTTCCCCAAGCAGCCCTGCTCTCTCCGGTGGCAGGTGCGATCCACATCCAGCTTCTAGGAGCAGGCTCACCCAGTGAGAGCTTTTCTGCACAGAGCCAAACCCATGACCCCCACCCAGTGGCAGGCCAGCACACAGGTGGCTAAAGGAACCAGGGCAGGGCAGTGAGAGACATCCCCAAGCAGCCCTGCTCCCTCCCACAGCAGGCCTGGTCCATGGCCAGGTTCTCAGAGCAGGCCCACCCAGTGAGACCATTTCCCCACAGAGCCAACCCCAAGCCCCGGACCCAGCAGATAGGCGGCTTCTGGGACCAAGGCAGGACAGGGAGAGGCTTTCCCAGAGCAGCCTGGCTCCCTCAGGTGGGGGGCAGGCCCTGTCTATAGCCAGCTTCTAGGAGCAGGACTGCACAACAAGAGGATTTCCACGCAGAACCAGCCCCCAGCCCTGGACCCAGTAGCAGGCTAGGGGTAGATTTCTTCGGAAGCACAGCATTATCAAGTTCCTCAAGACTTCAGACTACTGAAGGCTGGGAGGTGATATACTGGAAATCTACACGGTCACTATAAGCCAATAGAGGAAATCTGCAATATCTCAGAGTCCCACTTATATCTGACCAATATGAGAAAACAAGGGAAGAAAATGTCTCAAACAAACCTAGATGCTACATCAATAAAATCCAATGAGAGCATGGCAGAAGAAAAGTCAGAAAGGAAGTTCAGAATGTACATAATTCAAATGATCAGAGAAGCAAACGATGAGATGAGAGAACAAATGCAGGCATTAAATGAACGCACCAATCAACAGTTAAAAGAGCAAATAAGAGAAGCAAAAGAGCATTTCAATAAAGAGTTAGAGATACTGAAAAAAACAAACAAATAGAAATCCTTGAACAATAATTAAAATAATCAGGGCAGCAAACAAGGAGATGAAAGAGCAAATGCAGGCATTGAAGGAAGAGATGAAAGAGCAAATGCAGGCATTAAATGATCGCACCAATCAACAGTTAAAAGAGCAAATATGGGAAGCAAAAGATCATTTCAATTAAGAGTTAGAGATACTGAAAAAAAAAAACAGAAATCCTTGAAATGAAGGAAACAATTAACCAAGTTAAAAACTCCATAGAAAGCATAACCAATAGGATAGAACACCTGGAAGACAGAACCTCAGACATTGAAGACAAAATATTTAATCTTGAAAACAAAATTGACAAAACAGAGAAGAAGGTAAGAAATCATGAAGAGAATGTACAAGAATTATGGGATATCATGAAAAGGCCAAATTTAAGAATCAATGGGATTGAGGAAGGCTTAGAGAAAAAAACCAAAGGAATGTACCAGCTATTCAATGAAATAATATCAGAAAATTTCCCAAATCTGAAGAATGAAATGGAAAACCAGGTACAAGAGGCTTATAGGACTCCAAATATACAAAATTACAACAGACCCACACCAAGGCACATTATTATGAAAATACCTAACATACAAAATAAAGACGGAATTTTACAGGCCACAAGAGAAAAGAATCAAATGATATTCAGGGGGAAACCAATAAGAATATCAGCAGATTTTTCAACGCAGGCCCCTAAAAGCTAGAAGGGCCTGAAACAACATTTACCAAGCCCTGAAAGAAAACAGATACCAACCAAGAATCTTATACCCAGAAAAACTTACTTTCAGATTTGACGACGAAATAAAATCCTTCCATGATAAATAAAAGCTAAAGGAATTTACAAAAAGAAAGCCGGCATTACAGAAAATTCTCAGCAAAATCTTTCATGAGGAAGAGATGAAAAACAATGATGCAAATCAGCAATGGAATGAACTAGCCTAAAGGAATAGCCAAATAAAGGAGAAAACAATCATGTCAAAAAACAAAAATGAGTCAAATGACTGGGAATAAAAATCATATCACAATAATAACCCTGAATGTTAATGGCCTGAACTCATCAATCAAAGACATAGACTGGCAGATTGGATTAAGAAGAAAAATCCAACAATATGCTGCCTGCAAGACACTCATCTCATAGAACAAGATACCCATAGACTAAAGGTGAAAGGATGGGAAAAAACATACCATGCACATGGACACAGCAAAAAAGCTGGAGTATCCATCCTCATTTCAGATATGTGGACTACAAGCCAAAACTAGTCAGAAGGGATAAAAAAGGACATTACATACTGCTTAAGGGAAGCATAAATTAGCAAGACATAACAATCATAAATATCTATGCCCCAAACATTGGCTCATCCATATACAAATCCGTCTCAATTCCAGAAATCAAATAGACCACAAACCAATAATACTAGGATATTTTAACACACGTTTCTCACCACTGGATAGATCTTCCAAACAAAAATTGAATAAAGAAACCATAGATCTCAATAACACAATCAATAATTTAGACTTAACCGACATATATAGAATATACCATCCAACAAAGAACAAATACACTTTCTTCTCAGCAGCATATGGATCCTTCTCTAAAATAAACCACATTTTATGCCACAAAGCTAATGTTAGCAAATAAAAGAAGATAGAGATACTACCTTGTATTCTATCAGATCATAATGGATTGAAATTAGAAATAAATGACAGAATTAAAAACAGAAACTTCTCCAATACCTGGAGAGTAAATAATAAGCTATTATATGATGAATGGATAACCGAAGACATCAGGAGGGACATAAAAAATTTCTAAGAAGTAAATGAGAAAAAAGACATCATATCAAAATCTCTGGGACACTATGAAAGCAGTACTTAGAGGAAGATTTATTTTATGGGGCGCATTCAACAAAAGAAGTAGATCGACAAATAAATGAATTAACACTACAGCTCAAAGCCCTAGAAAAAGAAGAGCAGACCAACACCAAAAGTAGTAAAAGATAGGAAAACATTAAAATCAGTGCCGAAATCAACGAAATTGAAACAAAAGACACAATTGGAAAAATTAACAAATAAACAGTTGGTTCTTGAAAAGATAAACAAAATTGATAAACACTTAGCCACACTAACAAAGAGAAAGAGAGAGAAAACTCAAATTACTAAAATTTGGAATGAACAAGGAAATATCACTACAGAAACGAGTGAAATACAAAACATAATTAGAAGCTATTTTGAAAATCTATACTCCAAACTGAACCAGGAGGACATACACAATTTAAATAGATCAATTTCAAGCAAAGAAATAGAAGAAGTCATCAAAAGCCTACCAACAATGAAAAGTCAGGGACCAGATGGGCTCTCAGCTGAGTTCTACAAAACCTCTAAAGAAGAGCTCATTCCAATACTCCTCAAAGTATTCCATGAAATAGAAGAGGAGGGAACCCTCCCAAACTCATTCTATGAAACCAATATCACCCTGATACCTAATCCAGACAAAGACACATTGAGGAAAGAAAATTTCACACCAATATCCTTAATGAACATCAACGCAAAAATTCTCAACAAAATTTTAGCAAATCGCATCTAAAAATATATTAAGAAGATAGTGCACAATGATCAAGTCGGTTTTATCCCAGGGATGCAAGGTTGATTTAACATCCGGAAATCAATAAATGTCATTCATCATATCAACAGACTTAAAGTTAAGAATCACATGATAATTTTGATAGATGCAGAAAAAGAATTCAATAAAATACAGCATCCCTTCATGCCCAAAACACTAGGAAAAATAGGGATTGTGGGAACATTTCTTAACATTGTAAAGGCCATCTTCCCTAAGCCCATGGCCAATATCATTCTAAATGGTGAAAAACTGAAAGCATTCCCCCTAAAAATTGGAACAAGGCAGGGATGCCCTCTTTCACCACTTCTATTCAACATCATCCTTGAAACTCTAGCCAGAGCAATTTAACAAACCAAACAAATTAAAGGGATACAAATAGGAAAAGAAGAACTCAAACTATCTCTGTTTGCTGATGACATGATTATATATTTAGAGGAACCTGGAAATTGCACCAGAAAACTTCTAGAACTCATAAATGAATTCAGTAAAGTAGCAGGTTACAAGATCAATGCTCATAAATCCAATGCATTTTTACACATAAGTGATGAATCTTCAGAAAGTGAAGTTAGGAAAACTACCCCATTCACAATAGCTTCGAAAAAAATAAAATACTTAGGAATCAATCTAACAAAAGAGGTGAAAGACCTCTACAATGAGAACTACAGAACACTAAAGAAAAAATTAAAGAACACCTTAGAAGATGGAAAGATCTCCCATGTTCTTTGCTAGGTAGAATATTTTCAAAATGGCCATACTACCAAAAGTGCTATACAGATTCAATGCAATTCCAATTAAAATCCCAATGATGTACTTTACAGAAATAGAGCAAGCAATTATGAAATTCATCTGGAAGAATAAGAAACCCAGAATAGCTAAAGCTATCCTTAGCAGAAAGTGCAAAGCAGGGGTTATTGCAATACCAGATCTTCAACTGTACTACAAAACAATAGTAACAAAAACGGCATGGTATTGGTAACAAAACAGACAGATAGATCAATGGTATAGAATAGAGCACATGGACACAAACCCAAATAAATACAATTTGCTCATACTAGACAAAGGGGCCAAAAATATGCAATGGAGAAAAGATAGCCTCTTCAACAAATGGTGCTGGGAAAACTGGAAAACCATATGCAACAGAATGAAACTAAACCCCTATCTCTCACCCTGCACAAAAATCAACTCAAAATGGATCAAGGACCTCAGAATCAGACCAGAGACCCTGCATCTTATAGAAGAAAAAGTAGGTCCAAATCTTCAACATGTTGGCTTACAATCAGACTTCCTTAACAGGACTCCCATAGCACAAGAAATAAAAGCTAGAATCAACCACTGGGATAGATTCAAACTAAATAGCTTTCTCTCAGCATAGGAAACTATCAGCAATATGAAGAGAGAGCCTACAGAGAGGGAGAAAATCTTTGCCACTCATACTTCAGATAGAGCACTAATGTCCAGAAAGTATAAAGAACTCAAAAAACTCTACACCAAGAATACAAATAATCCAATCAACAAATGGGCTAAGGAAATGAACAAACACTTCACAGAAGATGATGTACAAGCAATCAACAGATATATGAAAAAATGTTCAACATCTCTAGTAATAAGAGAAATGCAAATCAAAATTACCCTAATATTCCATCTTACCCCAATTAGAATGGCGATTATCAAGAACACAAGCAACAATAGGTGTTGAGGAGGATGTGGGGGAAAAGGTACACTCATACATTGCTGGTGGGGCTGCAAATTAGTGCAGCCACTCTGGAAAGCAGTATGGAGATTCCTTAGAAAACTTGGAATGGAACCACCATTTGACCCAGCTATCCTACACCTCGGCCTATACCCAAAGGACTAAAAATCAGCATTCTACAGAGATACAGCCACATCAATGTTCATAGCTCCTCAATTCATAATAGCCAGATTGTGGAACCAACCTAGATGCCCTTCAATTGATGAAAGGATAAAGAGACTGTGGTATATATATACAATGGAATATTACCCCACCATAACGAATGATAAAATTATGGCATTTGCAGGCAAATGGATGAAACTGGAGAATATCATGCTAAGTGAGATAAGCCAATCTCAAAAAACCAAAGGATGAATGATCTCACTGATAAGCAGATGATGACACATAATGGGGGTGGGAGGGGTTAGTGTTAGAGTTAGGATTAGGTTTAGGTTTAGGGATAAGGAGGGTGGTAAGAATGGAGGAAGGAAGGACTGTATAGAGGGAAAAGAGGGGTGGGAGGAGTGGGGGTGAAGGGAAAAAATAACAGAATGAATCAAACAACATTACCCTATGTAAATTTATGATTACAAATGATATGCCTTTACTCCATGTACAAACATAAACAACATGTATCCCTTTTGTTTAAATAAAATAAAAGTTCAAAAAAATAACATCCATCAAATCTGCCAGGTGGGTATATGTCTATTTTATTATTTTCTATGTTTGAAATAAATTCACAATAATAAAAGTATGTGACCACTATGCCAGGGTAAATAAGAATACACATTTGGTTTGAAATACCTGGTTCTGCTATTACTAGTTCCATTACTTTGGTGATCTAAATCTCATTTTTAAATAAGGAATTATGAACTGCTTCCCAGCTGAAGGGTGTATACTATCTATTATTTATTGAAAAAGCACATGTGCATATGTCTTAGGTCAGATTCCCCTGGGTACAGACTTTGAAACAGATTTTCAAAGGACCTTCATAGGGGAGAGCTCTCAGGAATACCACTAGTCAGGGGGCAAAGAAAATCAGATTGGGCAGAGGAAGAAGTTAAGATGTAATGCAATTGCAACAGAGACCTCAGCAAATTCTGTGGGGGCACAATGGAGTGAAGAGGACCCTTCACAATTATCCAGAACCACAGTTAGAGGCCAAATTTCTGTGCCTATACATTTAACCTCTAAATCAACGGATGACAGCAATCCCTTGGAGAAGGATACAATTTTAGAAAAGGTAGTACCCTTCAGCCAAGGGTAAGGCCTTGAGAAGACATGAGAACCATCAGCAAGCAACAGCCACACCAGCTAAGGAATGAGAGCTTCAACCCTTTTTAGAGAGAATCTGAAATATAGCATCCACTATTGTCAGTTCTGGAAACTGTTCTCAGTAAAGGAAGTAACTTGGTGCAATGGCAGACATATAAGCAGCCAAGAGATTAATAGGAGAAACAGGTTAGATCCCTGTGTCCTATATAGGATACAATGAAGTCTGAGAGCCTATGAGAGAAAGTTTGCTGTAGCAGCATAAGAGCTCTGTAAGTCAGAGTCCTTGTGTTGCTTGTATCCTATTGTACTTGCCTGCTATATTCTAGTACAAAACCTATGTGTAAATGCCAACTAATCATTGCTTGGGCCAGTGAGTTTAAGAGGGAAAAGATGAAGTTCAGATGAACTAATGAGGTAACTGAGTAAACCATCCCCTCTTTACCACATCCTTAGCAGGGGGACTGTTTCCAGAGCCAAAATTTGGAGTCTTGTATTCTGTTTTAACAAGGAGAAAGCTATTTCCTTGTAGCACCCTTCCTCCCCAACTTTCAGAATGTTATGGGTGAACTAGGGCAACCATTTCACATCTCAAAAGGAATGGGGTATTTTTAATTTTTTTTACCACTTTGAAACATTCACCCTTTTAAGAAAAGAAAAAGAAATTTAAATTTTAAAACTTGATTATATTTAGCTACAAACTATTCTCTAAAGTTAAGGCAGCTTTCCCAAGCAGGCTGCAGTATCAAAGTGAGATAGCATGGCTTTCCTAAGAGGATAATTTGTACATGAAATTCAGAGACCACATTTAATTAGGTTTTAAAACACCATATTTGAACCTACCAGTTTTATCACATCAACCATTGCCAGTCATTTATTTACAGACAAATGTCCTGCCATATGCCCATTTTATTGCCCCTACTCACTCAATTTGGATTCAAGATATGTTATTTAGTTATAAAGACCCTCAGAACTTTGGAGTTAAAATAATAAAACATCAGAGAGAAGGAGTGCTGTGTGCTTATTTGCACAATGGGAAGACTTCTATTTTGGCTCTTTGACCAAATCTTTAAGCCTCTTTGCATTTCAGTGTTTTCATCTGAACTGCAGCATAAGCACATATTACATCCAATTAGCCCTACAGGTATGGATTAAAAGCAAAATAGATAATTATTGATTGTAGCTAGATTGCATTTTTACTTCCAGATTCATTATAAGCAGTGAAATAGAAGTGTGCCACAGAGTAAAGAAGAGGTTCTGAACCAGCCTACTAGTGTCCAGTGGTTTCTCATGGCTTTTAAACAGTAATGGAATTCACTTTGCCCACACTACAGATTGAGTGCACTTGAGTTTAATTCATTACTGATAATACTGTTAGCCTCTATCATCTAGCTTGGGTAACTTCATTCCCTATATATATCAAGGCCAAACATATTGTATGTCTGTTCCTATAATTCATTCACTTGAATGGAAGAAAACAATAAATACAAACCACCATAAATTTAGCTTTCTAAAGAACCACCAACTACTCTCCCTCCCACCTCTACCATTACTGGGAAAAGCTAAAGAAATTCACATTAAAGCTTTTGTTGCGGAAAGTTATGCATTCTCACTATGCTGAAACTAAAGCTACAATGCATGCAACTACCTAAAAAGAAACATGCTGGAAAATTCCTCTTCTTTAGCTTTGCAGAAGTTTTACAAAAGCTGTTTTTATTATATTCATATAAGAAATATATTGAATATAATTCAGTGTTCTTGTTTTGCTAAAAGAAAGCATGGGTGTGGACAGGCATACGTGGATGAGTTGTTTTTACTAATCTATAACCAATAGTAAATGTCTGACTTGATGTTCTTATACACAATCAAATATAGTGACCAGAAACTTTTCTTTCCCCAGGAGCTACAATCTTATAGGGCCACTACCTAAGGAGTATGGTCATGAAATACTGTTCTATTTTGGATGTGTTTCTTCAAACTTTTCAAATTATAAAAAACCATTTTAGCTCACAGACTATATAAAAATAGGCAGGAGATGAGCCCAACAAGCCATAGTTTGCCAATCCCTGATCAATACTTGTGGTTTCCAAATCAGTCTCTGCACATAGAATTACCTAGGGAAAGTTTTAAATTTTCAATGCTCAGGCAATACCCCATAACAGTTAAATCACAATCTCTGGAGGATACTGGCATCAGTAACTTTGGAGTTCCTCAGATGATCCAGACAAGTTTGAGACTTATTGATCCTTGAGACTGTCCTTTCAGGTGATATTCATATTCTTTGCTTTGGCTTCCTTGGTCATTCCTAATAACCCTAGCAAAGGCCTTGTAATAATGAAAGGTTGAATTTCAAAATTAAAGAGTATAATTAGAAAGCAAATTCAATCATGTTTGAAATAAAGTAGGTGGAGAATGTAGCATACTGCTTTCTGCAAGGACATTGTAGTCAACAAACAAAAAGATAAGAGTAATTAAGGTATTTTTAAGATTTACAGGGACATCATAGTCAACAGTGTCATTCTAGACAGTGTGGTTTCTATAAGTCTCCAGTCATTGCCCTAAACCTTCCAGGTACAGCAAGCCTTGCAGACAGATGAGCCCAATATGAGCTTCCCCCCTCCCCCAACACACAAGAAGGAGCAATCATCTTGAGATAGGAAGTGAATTGCCCCTTTAAGCAATAATGGCTTCTCTAGGACCTTGTAGAACCGAATGATGATCCCCCAGAGCAGTTTGACCAAGTCTGCTTAATTATGCATACCTCTTGCCTTCAGCCTCAATTCTTCCCTTATTTAAACATGAAATCCATAAAGTCCTCCTGAAGGTGGAGCTGAGGATGCTTGGTCCTCCTGTCTTCCCAATATAGATATACTGAATATACTCCTTCCCTGCTTCATCATTATTTTATTCATTTGATGTCCTGGGCAAGTGGTCATACCCGGTTTGTTGGAAATCCCCAAAGTCAGACCCCACCCTGTCCCAGGATCCCAGAAATATCCTTATAAGAGATACCAAAGAACTTGCTCCCATACTCTTCCACCATGTAAGAACATAGCAAGAGAGTAGTCATCTGCAAGCCAGGAAGATAGTTCTCACCAGAATCAACCCTGCTGACACACTGATCTTAGACACCCAGCCTCCAGAACTGTAAAAAAAAATAATTTGTTGTTTAAGCCACCTATACTATTGTAATTTGTGGCAACCCAAATGGACTAATAGAGATAAGTCCTCTTTCTTTAAAACACAATGTTTACAATGATACAGTTCTAATTTTACCAATAAAAAAGTAAAAGTCACAGTTTATTAAAGCTAAGTTTAAACTCTTCCCTAACTGTCCCTGTCTATTATCCCTGTTCTACTTAATTCTAACAAGCTGAAATTCAAATAAGATCAGAAAGTAAAAAGAATATAAAATGTACACTTGAAATCCCTCCATATAAAAAATAAGTACTATTGACTGGGATCCTAATTAGAATAAGATATTTTCCATGCTTTTATAAATATGTCAAAAAAGATTCTACTGTCATATATAACTAAAAAGAACAAATAAAAAATTTAAAGAAAAAATAAGTGTTATTAATGTTTGGGGCGATTTTCTCCCCAGGTATTTTTATATGGTTGAGATGTGTTTATACACATTTCTGTATTTGATTTGAATTTTAAAACCTGATTAAAGTTCTTAACTTTTGGTCATAACAAACACACTGTCTCCCTATATCCTTCCTAAATACACTCTGTTTTCCTAACTACCCTTTCACATATTTTCCAGGGTCTTGCATTCTCTACCCCATACAAATATACACCTTTTAAGACTCCTATCTGCCTTCCAAGGTACTGATAAGCCTTAACTTTCTAATTGTCTATTTTTCTTGCTGCATCCTATTTTGTTCTTTATCTCTCAAGTTCCATCATCCTTTAAACTTTCTTTCTGAATTTTATCACTTTATTCTAATCATAAGTCACAGAGTGTTGTCTTTGAACTGTGTCCTCTTCTCATGCTTGAGCCCCCCTTCTATCTTAATGGATTTCATTTCTGCAAGGGCAAGACGTCCTGTTCATGTTTCTCCCCACCATTCATAATACAGTGTGTTACCCATAGAAGGATATACATAAATCTTTGTTGAATTAATAAATGAATGTTAAAATTGCCTCAACTGTAAGCCATGTACCACCAGTCTTGATACTTCTTAACTACACTAGGCAAATATTGAAACTTTGAGGAATAGTATATGCCATTATATAGATATGAAAAGCCACAGGATTTCTGAATGCACTTCACTTAAGTATGTTACTATGCTGATATCACAGTAGGTCCCAGATATGATTAGGAAAAAGTATTCAGAGCAATACTTGCCTGAATCTCCCTTAACAAATGAACAGGTTCTCTAAGTATAAAGCTTAGACAAGCAAGTGCTCTCTTCAAAGATTTCATAGACTCAAGTGAACTAAATTAGATTATGTTCTTTTCCCACCCTCCAATCATCTGCTGAGGCCTCTCTTTGATAGATGCCAACTAGCAAGGGGAGTTAGATGGTATAGTTCAAAGAAAATAATCTCCCTGAAGCAAACAAAAGGGCAGAGACATATAGACATTGTTGTTAGACAAAGGGAATAGAAAGAGAATGGAAACATAGTTGATAATGGACTTGTAAACATCCAAGGTTACATCTGAGCAAGAAGTTTTCATTTGAACTTGTCTACTGTGGTTAGAACCTATTGATAACCATGTAGGTCCTGTGCAATTTGCCTGCCACTTCTGTCCCTCTTAATTCAGTATTTGATGGTACTGAAGATTTACATTGGATTGTGACTGTTGGCATGCAAGACAAATTACAGGCATGTACTTATTCATTGTTCAAGAGTAGAACCATGTGATTCTGAACCCAAAACAACATCATGATACAATTTTCTGTATCCTATACTTCAGGACCTGTCTGATAATGAAGAACCACATGATAATTCCTGTGAGCCAAAGCAGTGACCTTACTTTAGAATGTAGTAACTTGCTGAATTATAAGTTCAAAATACTATTCATGGTTTTGCCATAGTATTACCCCTACAGAAGTTTCTCCTATTAATTCATCCCTGGGTTTAACAGGCTCCAGCTACTATATCAAATCCATTGTGACAGCACAAATATCTGTAAATCATGGTGATACAATTTTCCTCTTGACTGGATTCCTTATAGACTCCATTTATAGTACTTATCTCTATCCACTGAAGTGATTTCCTTATCTACCCATCTGCCAGAGGGCATCAAATTATTAGTGAATGACCTTCCAATAGCCTATGCTATGAAGATACCTAGCTACCTCATCAGTAAGCCATACCTTCTCTTGTTCTTCCAGAGTCAGGGTCACTCTGGGGAGTGTATGAGACTTGGAAGTTTCCAACTCACTTTTGTTTATGTACCATCTGGCACTTTTCTGGAGGATACAATTTTTTTAGAGAGTTACTTAGCCAATTCTGGTGTGTACCATTTCTTCTTGGCCATGGAATCCATTTGGGCCTGGTCAACCTTGTATGAGCACAAGTTCTGCACTACCTAATCCAGAATGGAAATATCCAACTGAATGTTTATGCCACGTTTGTAGTACCATATTTCACTACATAACCATTGCCACTGCATAATCAGAACCATCACATAATTGTTAAACCCTGTTTTTCCAGTACAAAAGTTGGTTTATAACCTTTCATTATGTAATCATCACATGGTATAATTTTGTTTTTCATGCCAATGCAAAGGTAAACAGAGTCACAATATATTCACCAGTGGCATATGGATACATATTTGTCTTCTCACACATTGTAAACCACAAGCCTAGAATTCTTAGCACACATGCATTGTCAGTATATATCTGAATGCTGACTTGGGATGTCTGTTTAGAATGCTGTAGTACTGATGTACATCTTTTATGAGTGGCACTGAGGACTGCATATCAGATAATGAAACCAATGGTGATACAACTGGTCAGGTAAAGAAGATTAAAATTTTTAATCCATACTTCACAACACTGTAATATATTTTCTCAATTATAATATTTTGAATATAATGCACAAATCAACAGCAACTAGTGTGTTAACATTTTTTAAGACTGGAAAAATGTTTGCTAAACTGTCATAAAGAAACAATATGCATCAATTTGGACTACTTAGTTTTAACACATGCACGTCAATATTGTACACATCCTCAATATTGTACACATCCTAATCTTGCATCAAAGACAGTTTAGGGAAAATGATTTTTAAGTAATAGCAGCACAATTTTTTAAAAAGTTTCACATAACAGTCACATGCAACATTTTTGCAAAAGAAATTTGGCATAGAATCTGCATAGATTATGTAGTTAAATAAATACAGTATTCCTTACCATAGATACCCATGACCAGCAAAATGCTAACAGCAATTTCTAAAAGTCTGAGTGTCCAGGAAGTATCCAATTCAGAACTCTAGGGGTTCATGATTTGGTCTCTTTCCTGGTAAGGGCACAAGCTCAAACAGACACGGTTAGCCACTCAGAATTTCACAGTCATGGTATATGTGTATGTATACCCTGTTTTAATTTTTTTCTAGAGCAGAAGACCATTTCACTATCCATGCAAATTCACATCTTTCCAGCATAGCTCAATGACTGCAGCCAGAAGTGCCCTAAGTAGGGTGCATGTGTTATCTAGAACCAGAATCACATTTTAAGAAGTACAGTATCAATCCATCAATCTATTCCAACTTGTACTTTATTAATCCACTGAATTCCAAATGATGTAACAGGGCACATCAGCCATTGAATTTTTTCATTTACATTTCCATTCTCTGCATCATATGTAGTCCACCATTACTTTTGGAGTGTGTGGCACCATTCCACCTCTCCATTAATTAGGAATTCATTGATGTGCTGATGGATTTATCTAGTGAATAGTAGTGTTGTGCCCAATAAGTTTCAAAGAATGCTCTGCTATTAGGAGGCAACTGTTTATGACCCTGTGGCAATACCATAAATGTATATTGCCAACTTTCCCAATTAAAAAGTGAGGCTAACTGTCCTCTATCATTGAGATAGAGAAAATGCCATTTATCAAATCAATTACTTCATGCTACAAAGCCAGGCCTGACTGATCTGGTTTTCATCTATCATTATATTATTTCTGCAATAACAAAGTTCCAGAGTCAATGATGAAAACAGCAATATGACCTTTCTAACTTGTAGATAAATTTGCTAAAATCCAGTTTATCTTTCTTAAATTTGGACTAACAAATTTAACTCCCAGGAGAGAAGAATGTGCATTTTCACTTTTCTGTGAATATTGAAGTCTTCACTATATAAACCACATGAAATTTATGATTGTGTAAGTTAAAAAGGTGAATATTGGCATTTACACATGGTTCTACTATGCTCCCAATACAGAAGACCAATATGTAGGGAAGTATTACAAGAATAAATACATTCCCTAGAAAGAGTACAGCTTGGTCCTAGTTCCAGATTTTAATTGCTTTAAATGCTATTTTCAAAAAAGATAAACAATGGACAAATCTTTTTTTTTAAATTTTTTGCAGAAATACAGATATTTACCATAAAGTAGATATTATAAAAGTGGCAAAAATTGTAACTAGATGTTTTTTCAACAGTAATTTGGTCAAGTTATTGACAATTTAGGTAATCATGATTATCTAATATATTTTTGGGCTTTAGAAAATGGTTAAAATTTACATCATGCTATACTACATGTACAATTATTGGTGCAATTTGGTTCACATGCACATTTTCTCCTTATCAGAATAGTAATTTTAATAACTCTGACTTAGTATGCCTTTAGATGGAGCATATATTTTACAGTTACCCATAGTCCCTAACATTTCCTATTGCTTTATAAGTAGCCATTTCACACATTTGGTATCTGCATGATCCATGAAGGCATTTGAATGTGAAATTCCTGCTATTAATAACGACATGCAAATTATATGGGAACTATACACTTGATTAAAGTGCTGGTGCAATTCACTCAGCTGAGAAAAATACAAAAGCAGCTTTTCTTTAAATAACAAGTCCTCTGCTACATTAAAATGGATTCAAATTGAAAACAACTTGTTTTGTTCTGAACTTTTTAGAAACATAACTATTATATGAAGTGAAATACTTGGGAAATTTATCAAGACATGAAATAAATTTGAGTGAGAACTAATGTGATGTCAAAAAATTTAAAGACAAAACATTTAGAAAATAAAATAGGTCTTGTAAAATACAAGGAAATCAGCTTCAGAATTATACTTTGAAAAATGTGTGTGTGCATGTGTGTATGTTTACTTAATGGGGAAAAACAGAAGATTGCCATCAGTCTATTCATGGTAGAAAAGCAGCAACTTTTTCATGTGATTATCAAAGGTAGTGCCATTTCTTCAGACATTAGCATTGTTGAAGTCAAAGATAAACTTCTTTTAGCCAGATAAATCCAAGCATACAGATGTCATTCATTGTACAATCAGATCTAGAGAACTAGATAGGGTAAACTTATTATTTGGGTTTACTACAGGGTACAAAGAAATTTTGCTCCTAATTGCTAAACCTGTTATACATACTTATTCATAAGGAAGGCAGGGTAAAATTTTACTTCCACAATGATCAGGGCTTCAGAGTTAGATAAATGTGAGTTTCAGTCCTAGCTCTGTACCTTCAACCTGTTGGTGCTCAATAGTCTTCTTATCTCCCTCTTCTTTCAGGGTACCACATCTGAACCACATGCCTCAGTCTCCATCATAGTTCTGTGTGACCCTGTGATGAGTTCTGGAATAGAAGCAATGTGTGCCATTTCTAGGTACAACCAGTCAAAACCTCACTTGAAGAAGAACCCCATGTTCTTTCCCCATCTGCTACCTAGAAAGAGAGAACTCTGAGGACCCAGAGAAGGGTAAAGCCACAAGAGGAAAGAAAGAAACCCTAAATAACAGCATGGAACACAACTCCAATCCATTATTCCCTCCATCCCCACTAACCTGCATGGGACTGGATGTAAGTAAGCAAGGCATTTTAAAACAACAGACATATTGGGGTTTTCATTACAGCTCTTGGCCTACACTGACCAATATACTGTGAGATGTGTTAAAGTTACTGAACTTCTCTAAATTGAGTGTCTCAATCAATAAACTGAAAGAATACCAATGTATCTAATTTGGGGGTATCATACTTAGTACGAAACACAATGCTTGGCACAGAGTTAACAACCAATATTACCCAGTAAAATGATTCTCAATGTGTTAGCTATTATAATATTAAACAAACTGGAAAACACAAAATGAAGTCTTTCTTCTGCTTGGTAATATCTCTATAATTGGTCACATGCAGAACCCAGTCCTTATATGTAGCCAGTTCTAATAACTTCTATAATGATTAAGTACTCCTTTGGATATTTGAAGTCCTTCAATGCTGGGATTAATGTTGAACTAGATAAGTTGCAATTACAACAGCTGCTTGAACCACATAAGTAGATATCCTTAAGCACAGAAACCCATAAGCTCCATAATGACATGTGGTCAACAGAGCAGCAGCCTACCCAGAGTCTCTGCACCAACCAACAACAATGCTACCTCTGCTGCCATTATGGATTACAGTGTATTAATAGCCCACAGGGTGCAGTACCTGCTTAATAGATTTTAACTAATTGTACCTAGAAAACCCCCATCTACCCAAGGAAAGGCAAGTACTGCAATATGCCAGGTAGATAAAACCCAATTTCTTATTTAGATTCTTCAAATGCCTGTGTGTCTCCTTGAGGTAGGATATGGAGGCAAAGAAAGTTTGCTAAGTTTCCTAAGTTGGGCACCCACACCTCTTGATTCTGTACTAGAACTTTATCATCAGGTTGAAATTGAAATAGGCCAAATTCCTATAATAAGAGGATATAAGATCAGATCCAACCTGAGCTGGCTCTCAGTTTGATTTTATCTAGCTTCTCAGGTAACAATGATCAGATCACTGTAGCTAATGTGCAAAGCACCAAAGAATACATTTTAATTTGGCATAGGACTTTGTTCATATTAGTATGGAATATAAGAGAGGGTTTTTAAATTTGGCAGGAGTCATACATTTTTGAGAACTCATGAAAGCTAGGAATCCTTTCTGCAGAAAAAAAAAACATAAAAATTGAATAAAATTTCAAGGAGTTTACAGACCTCCCATTTTCACCTGTAACTCTGAGACAGTGAAAGTGCATGAGAAAGTACATGATTGTTAGTCTATGTGGGTAGGACTTGAGGATTTTCATGTCTGACTGGTTCTCAGTAATGCTGCTGCTGCTATATCTGGTAACTACTCCCTAAGAACTGCCATCTAGGACCCTAAGAACTAGATTGAAAACATCAGCTCCAAGAAGGCCACTTCAGAGCATTTCAAATGCTGGCAGAAGGCACCCATCAATAAGTGATAGGGCAGAAGATAAAAGATGTTAGCTTTCAGCAACACTGAGCTCTGATCTGTGACCTTCAGTGAACACACTCCTTGGAGCTGGTGAAATCCTCCGGTATTTTCCTCTGATTCCTCTGTTTCCCTTTCCCCTTCTGCTGC
Organism: Sciurus vulgaris; assembly: GCF_902686455.1. NCBI lineage: Eukaryota > Metazoa > Chordata > Mammalia > Rodentia > Sciuridae > Sciurus > Sciurus vulgaris. The sequence goes on along the minus strand of NC_136471.1, from coordinate 119,392,997 downwards.
TCTCCACCTTTCTTTATCCATCTCTCTCCCAGGGCCTCAGTGTTTATGCATCCTTTTCTTTCCCCATCTGTCTCTATATGTGCATATATGTGGACATCTAAATGACTGAGTCTCTCTCTCTTACTATCCCCAGTCTCTTTCCCTTAACATACTATTATACTAGGAAACTATATTTGCATTTTATAATTTGTTATGCCTATTTGATTATGTTTTATGACTCATTCTTAATTTTGAAGCAGGTAAATTGAATATCTTAAATTTTCTCTGAAGACATAAAATACCAAAGCCTTTTAATATTTCTCCTAAGAAAACTCACATTTTGGTTAGTGAAGGAAAATACTCCCACCTTTCCCTATATAGGCACTATCCAATGGAACTTTTTTTGATGGCAGAAATATTTTGATTCTTCATTGTTCAATTCATTACCTACTGGCCAGATATGAATATTGAGTACTTAAAACACAGCTATTTGGACTAAGGAAGTGATTTTTTATCTAAAGTGATTTTAAATTTAAATAGCTATATACGCCTAGTGGCTACAATAGTGAACAATGCAGTTCTATATTATGTACTTTGAACATTATACATGTAAATTATATTTATATACATATATATTAAACACACACATACAGGATGCAGATACATTTTAAATGTCTGCAGCTATGCTATATCACTTCAACATCAAAACAGAAATGCATTCATTTCCCTAACCCTCTCATGAATCTTATGTCACAATTGAATGAGAAGTTTTATTTTTAACAATTAATAATGCGATTGTAAATAAAACTAAACCATGAAGAGTTTTTGTTTTGTTTTGTTTCCTGACAGTCACCTAGGAACTGAAAACCTTCTCTTCAAGGAATAACATAACCATCTGTGTGCACCAGTTGGACCAGCTCCATTTTCACCACTTGAATAGCAGCACGAACACCCCAGTCATAGATGACACCCCAGTCATTTATGAGTAGACACAACTACCACCCTGTGCCCCACTGGTCATTAACTCTGCAGCAAGTCATTGCAGATAGTAACCAGACAAACTTTCTCAACTCCTGTTTTGGTGATAACTGAAGCTTTCAAGGGATCTCAAAAATTCTAAGAACCTCTCAAACCAAACATACCTTACCTCACTCTAATTTCAAGATAAATAAATACATGTCACGTAGTGCCTTTTCAAAGCTAATATGAGAAATTAAATGAACTGAACTGAGAGGGTATCATAATTTCCATAGAATCACTGACCGGCCCCACATTTTAAAACCACTCAGATAGTGCAGCCTCAGATTCATAGTCAAGCATCTTCAAATCCTAATCCAAAGATTTTGAGCTGATTTAGAAAAAATGAAAATTAAGTCTGATTAGAGACTCCATTTACCTGGGAATACCTGGAAATCCATACCATGGAAATTAAAAAGCTTATCAGATTTCATGCTCTATTGTTGTCTAATAATTCTGTCCTCATCAAGGATTAATACCAAAGTTACCTAGGAAAAATCTATCTGGATTTTCCCAATGTTTAGTGTACTATCATTTCATGATAATTCCTTGTATATATATGGCACATAAGAATTTATCAATCACTTTCATTTACACGGTCCTTCAATCTACAGGAAACTTCTGCAGATGAAGAAACCTAGGCTCAGAGGTTCTAATTGATAGGTAAATGATCCATTGAAACAGCTAGGTAGAAAAGAAATCTAAGTCCAATTTTCAGAGAAGGAGATTTGGGTCAGAGAGCTGGGGAATCATATCAAACTCTCCAATGTCTTAAACATAATACATAATATGCTTCGAGAAGCAGAATTGCCATTTTACTTGAATTAACCACATGGAATCGAGCCCAGGCTGTCCCAAGGCAGATTAATGGAAATAGAATTTGAAAAAAATGCCTTTGAGTCTTCTTAAAGTACATGTTATTGTATATGTGGCTTTTATAGATATATATTTTTTTTTCTGAATCAAGGATTGACATATTGCATGAGCTTTATATAATGGCAGGACTCTTCTCTGAAACCAGTCAGAAGCCTGAAACCTCATTAAATGTTTACCATAAAAAATCACCTTAATATATCTCACTTTGTTAAAGTAGTTATCCAATTAGTGTTTTGTAAGCCAAGTCTATGCAAGGAGGTAGGTGAACTCAGTTTAAACCTATTAAAGAAATTTACTCCCCGCTGCATTGACCTGTTTTGAACACTGAGCCATATTTTCAGGGACAGATTAAGAAACAGATTCTATCCTGAATATAGAAGCCCTTTTTCCCTTTAAATTAAATCTATATGAGGAGCATAGAACTTTTACAGTCTTTATTTGAAGTTCCAACATGAAGTGATATTCCGTTGAATACTTTTCAGGTAGCTATGGCAACAATGATTATCACCACATACTACCAACGAAAATACCACCTGCATACATGTCTATTTAAACCCCTAATTAAAAAGAAAAGCCCATTTCAAATTTCCAGTTGGTAAATTTGGGAGAAAACTTTAAAAAAAAATTGGAAATCTATTTAGGTTTTGCTTCTGTGTTTGGTTCACAGAGTTCTTTCTCTCTTTCTCTCTCCATTTCTTTCAGGACAACTTAAGTCTGGCTCTATCCCCCCAACCCACATCAGAACCACCCATGCTGTTAGATTTCTGGAGAAAGAGGTTTCAGCATTTCTATTTCTCGGGAGTGAATCAGAAATGAGAACTCCAAAGATATCCCTCCCCACCAAATACTTCTTTAACAATTACCTATGTGCATAAGAATTTTAGGTTTGTGTTCAGTTTTGCTGTAAGAAGGAAGAGAAGGAGTAGGGAAAATAAAAAGGAAGCTGGCAAAGGAAAATGGCCCAGGATTGCAGTGGGGAGGGGGAGGGAGAGGGAGAAAGAAAGAGAAAGGTTGGGGGAAAGGAGGGAGAAAGGGAAGGAATGAACACAAGTTATTTAAATCTGCCAGGAATAGGTAAGGGGAGAAATGAGAAATGTGCACAATCCATGCAAAGTAGAAACAGGCTTTATACAGACTTAGAATGGAATATTCTACAGTCAATTACTTGCAGAGACTGTTCTTCACCTCTCTCTGTTTCCATGCCCTTTGCCTTGTAACTTTGTAGTACCTGCTTACTTGGACTTTGGACTCAGTCACAAGACCTGCTCTGGCCAATGGTATATTAGCAAACTTGATATGAGCATAGACTTGACAAGTACTTCTGCAAGTAGACTAGCTTGCTACTACCCTTTGCACTGCTATGAAAACATTCCTGAGCTAGGCTACTAGAAAATGAAGGCATGTGGAATTGAGCTGAGATGCTCATTCTTATCTTCTCAGTCAAGACCATCTTAGATCAACTGAGAGTATACCCAGAGCTGAGCAACCCCAGCCAATATAAAAAAGCAGCCTGTTCAACTGGAAGCTGACCACGGACACAGGAGTAAACCCTTTCTAAACCCGTTAAATATTTTTTATTGCTGTACACCATCTAGGAGGTTTATTATGCAGCATTATTGTAGCAATAGATAACCAATACAGATATATATGCACCCTGTAAATCAAGAACTTTCATTCTAGTCCATTATATTAATGCTTTCTACCATATAATTTTGTAGTTATAAAAATTCCATGAAAAAAATAGATGATGATCCTAAATACAGTAAATGTAAATTTTTGAACATAATAAGTGTTGTTAATCACCAAAATAAAACATAGAACATTCTCCAAGGTAAGGCTACTAGAATTCTACAACTGCAGAAAACTTGGAAAGAAGCCAGTCAATCTTGTTTTAGGATAAATTGAATTTAAGTAATTAAAAGGACACAAGCAACCTTTATCCATATTCATTACAACTGTACCAACTAATGGACAAGAGTTTGAAAATTCTCATGTGCCCTCTTAATTGTAGATGAATAGCTATAATAATAAATGCAGTTTTCTCCAACTGTGGGCTTGGGAGTAAATGGGGTAGGTGATCCCTGATGAATCTGTGCTGCCAACTACAAGGAGGGAAGAAAACAGCTGCTTTCAACACCACATTCCCTAGCTTACTATGAAAATAAATTGTTTGAATGAAAAAAATACCTTGAAAATGTATATGGAAGAGCACTACATTCCGATGTTAACTGCACTTTTATAAAGAAAAATATTGCTGGAAAGAGGACAATACACACAATTAGGATAGAACTGTTTCTTATCCTATAAAGCAGAATTACATTTTCTTTAAAATGAGAAGTGCTAGATGGTGCTTAGCAGGTCATTTGCAAAAGGAGATCTGTGTACTAAGTGAATGAGACCAATGCTCTCTGAATTCCAAATGATGTGTTTAATAGAAGGTCCTGTTAGGTATGCAGCTGAGTTAACCAAGTAGCATCATGTTGAAATAATATAAAATGGATTCTTGATTGACTGCAGTAATCAGGGAACAGTAGCATGAACAATCCTTGAATCATTTTATGTCCTTGGAAAGCATATTTTTATTGATAACAACTTGAAAGGAAGAAAAAAAAATGCACCTTGTATTCTGATTCTGTCCAATTCCTATGTGGTCTCCATGACATGCTAAACATCACCAATATATCAGCAACTGGAATCCCACTTTTTCTCATGCCTTCCTTGGATGGATGACAGAAAGTAACCATTTGGGTTTACAAGGATTTTCTTAAAGTGTGAGAGATGGGAAGATAACTGACTCTGCTTCCTTGAACATTTTCCTTTTTCCCCAGTTTTTAATGGTTTCCAGATGTAAGGAAGATAGTTCAGAGGTGAGGAAGTCAGAGGAACCCACTGAAAAGCAATGAAACTTCAATTCTGTGAGATTTGTTCATTCATTCATCCATTCATCCAAAAAGTCGACTCAAATATACAATGCCTACTATGTGCCTCCCATGTGTTAAGTACTGTGGAAACACTAGTAAACAAGGCTCCTTCATGGCCTTCCTAAAAAAGATGATAATCTAATGAAAGACATGTAACTAATTCTTTACAATACAGCAGTAGGGAGCTACTGTGGAGAGTGTAGACTTGCTATAAGTGTGTTGGGAAGGAGCAACCAAATCTGCTTAAAGAGTGGAGTCAGGAAGTCTTCATGGTAGAGAAATTAAGGTCTGTATTAAAAAATTCACAAATAATGAGCAAGATAACGGAAAGTTCACATCAAAAGGATATTGTGTGTCTTGCCTCAGAAATCTAATCAAAAAATGTAAATTGTCCTTAGACCTCCATTGATAGGCTCCAAAATTTAAAATTTTATAGTTTAGAACTATGGATATATGTGAATTAATACAAAAGTCCCATTGCCTTCGCATGAGCCACTGATATCATTACATGGGCCTGGAATATTTGTGGAACATTTAGTAGATTCCAGAAACTGTGCAAAGCATGCTAACTTATTTGTTTAAAAGAGGGGCAAAGTCTTCATTATATTTCCTTCAATTCATGTGAAATCTCTGAAATTTATAATGATAGACAGCATTCTTTTCATATCTACTAGAAATATTAGAAGAATGAAATGTACTTTGGATTTTGGTTTTACTCCCTAAAAATAAGATAATGTTTTAATTTGAAAAATGTGTATGTTAGTAAAGAAAACAAAATGAGAGGCAATCTTTCCACTGAAATTGTAACTTCAAGGATGATACATTACACTGAGAGATCTAATTAGGCAGACTTTTAACCAAAAATATTTTGTTTCTCCCATGTGAACATATTTCATTTTATTTCTATTTTGTTCTTGAGAAGAAAGGCCATGGAAACATGCCACTGGCTAAGGAGTGGGGACAAAAATAAAAGTGAATTTTTTTCAAATGAGTTCCTCAAATTTATGGTTGACTGCAGAGCCAGAGAAATACATTTTGCCATTACCATCTGAATTGTTTCTTCACATAGTAAATTCAAGGCCGATTATTGAAAAAAAGACAGTGCAACATTTTCAAACATTTCCAAAACTTACTTTGGACCATGAACAAATTTAAGTCAATGAAAATATAAGAATCCATGTTTTACAGTCTAGAAATGGTAATTTATAGTATTTATGGTATTTCTTTGCTTTGAAGTTCAAAATGAAGAATAGTCAACTTATGGATCTTGTTTAATCCTTTGAGAAATCCCATGAAACAGGAATTATCACTATTTTACAAGTAAGGAAATTAAAGCTTAGAAAGGTTCAGAAGGTTGTAAGTGAAGTAGCCAGACTGAACTACAGGACTGGTAGACTTTAAAAACCATGCCTTTTCTACATATTACCTATAATTCAATCATCTTACATTTGATCTGACAATTAAAACACTACATTCCGTTGATGTGTACATTCTATATGCTATGCCTCATGGACATAGCTAAAAGATAGACAAACTTAGATACTGGTAAAGTTAACAAAAGGCAGATTGAATAAATGACTTAATCACTTTCAAGCAGGAGATACTATCAGTCATGAAAAGAGAAAAGAAAAGAACAAGCTCATTCCCTCATTTCAATCAACCATTCCTTCATTTCAATCAACCATCACGTCAAGAAAAGATGTGAAGACAAAACAAAAAATATTTTTTGTATGACTAGAAGAAACTTAATTACAGTTATAATATTCATGGCCCTTTAACACAAGGCACCAGGTAAATTATTTGTGGATTTTTATTTGTTTGTTTTCTTGTTTTCCCTTTCTCCTGCAAAGAATGTTTGGACTAGAAAAGCAATGCCTCTATAATTTTTAAATTATCTTCACAACTACTTGATAAAGTGGAATTTATCAAGATGGGAACACTGAGCTCAAAGCAGATAAGCAACTTACTGAAGTACTTTCTCAAGTCTTTCCTTGTGATGACAAATAGATTGCTTTTCCCACCTGCTTTGAGCATAAAGGAAACTACTTCAAAAACAGATGAGAAAAAATGAAATTCTTATAAATCATAAGACAAATTAAGCAAGAGTTAAGGTCAGTTCATACCTCCAAAGCACTTGACATCAAATTAGTATTCAAGTTGATTTCTAAAAGATAAATCTTCTGTCAGAGCCTATGTATAAAAATAAAGTATCTGGGGGTTAATAATCAAGTGAGGAAAATATTTTATTGCATCTCAGAATATGTTTTATACTTTTCTCAAAAAAACATTTTCTGTTTCTACATGGTTTGGTATTAGATTTAATGAAGTACTAGACACACAGTAGATACTCAATAAATGTGTCCATTGAGAGTTCTTACTATAAAAAGATCTGTGTATGAAATTTATTTTACTTAGGCAAGTTTGAATCTGTATTATCAGGCAAACTTCCCATAGTATAGAATTATGTAATACCATGGAAAAATGGCAATGAAACTATAGTATATTCAACAACTCTTTCAGTAACAATTCTGGAGGAGGGGAACCTTCATTCCAGTAATATACAACAATAAACTTAATTTTTCTTGCCCATGGGCTTATGGATAGGCTGCAATTCAGCTGATCTTGATCAGGCTTGGCTGAAACAGGCTGAAATTCAGGCTTCAAGTTGTATGTTTATAGTGCATGTCTTCAACAATTTGAGCACAGAAGATACTTATGAAATGTTCTTTTCATGATGGATAGCAGAACTGCATGAACCAATCTAAGTCATGTGAGCACATTTAAACCCTCCACTCATTTATTGACCAGTATACCACTGTCCAAACAAAGCATATAGCCAAACCTTATATAACTGGAGCAGGTAAATAAACAATCTCTTCTAGTAAGACATATCACAGCAAGTGCATGTAATAATTTTATTATAAGGATAAAATTAAAAATTAGAAAAATTAAATTCCATCCATGAATTAATTTCATCCATGGGAATTTGTCTTGGGCTAAAATTTCATTGAACCAAAACCATGTTTATAAAAAATGTGCAAAAAGAAAAGTAAACTCCCAATATCTCAGTTTGTTGTTAGAATGTTGGTGTATAGAATGTGAAGAAACATCCAGAAACTAGGTTATAAAAAAAGAGGTTTGAAAGACCTTGAGAACCATGCCAAGAAGTTTAACTTTAACCCAACAATGATAGCAATCTACTAAAACTCTTTTTGTTTTGTATTTAGAGACCCCTGACACTACTTGCCCCTATGTACAATGTTACTCCAGGAATACATGCATTCAAAGTTTGTTTCATTCTCCTTGACCATTCCCTATATGGTTTTAAAAATAATGGGTAAATGGTCATTACACAGCAAAATTTTTGCTTATTTTAAAATGTTGGGGGTATGACAATGTTTCAAATGGTGTCTGCCCTATTTCTTGAGGTTCTACTTCAGAGAAGAGGACTTTCGTCTTTTTTTAACCTCCTTTTGTTCTGCCTGCTTCAATGTCTTTCTCATTCCACTATTGTCTGTCAAATAAATGGGCCTATGTATGTGATTCAGAAGACCTCTATGCCCCAACCACCAAGCATTCCATTGTTCCTGTCTATCTGGATACTACAGAGATATATATGAACTACATGACAAAAGATAGGACACCAAACACATATGATTCATGTGTGCATGTGTGCTCTCTCTCTCTTTACTGATAAGACACTGTGTTTTCTTCTAACATTCTTATATATGTAACCTCTTTGTTTCTCTGAGCCTGTGATAAAGGCATGCACATGGGCCAATTTGATGAGGATTATTCCTAATGAAATGGAATGGATTTTGACTCACAGAGTGAAAAACTGAGAAGGATATAACAAAAGAAATGTCTACTCATTTAATAGCTGAAAAGTTCAGGAAAACTTTTACCCGCTAACTACATATAGATTTTTTGAGTACTTATTCATTCATTCTTCAATTCATTCAGTCAACATATCAATTAAATGGCCTACAATGATCGAGGTATGGTGCTAGAATGTGAAAACACATTAAGAAGCAAAAAGACACCTTCGTAGCTATATTACCAGAGTAACTGGTATAGTAGACAAAATAATGGACTTTGAGTGAAAAAGAACAGTATTTTCCTGACTGTATTCACTAGCCAGGTGAGCTTAAGCAGATCATTTTACTTCTCTGCTATTCTATTATTTTAGACTATACAATATACTTAGTGATATGCATTCTTCCTTTCTGCCAGCATAAATCATATCAATTGTTGTCATTTATGTGTGTGCACAGTACAAATGTCTTACATTGGTATTGAGTATTGAGGAAAAATAGAATGCCAGAGGGAGGTTATTTTAATGTAAGGACTACTGTATACATCACTATTTTTGTGTAACAACAAGTCATAAAAGCTCACAAGAACAAAATTGACATTTATCTTCATTATTATGGATCTACAGATTAGCTAGAGTAGCTCTACTTCAAGTTGCAGGTCTACAGATCAGTTGGGTGACTCTCTTACTCTACTGGGACCAGAAAGCTACTAGGGAGGAATGTTGCTCATTTCAAGGGCAGTAGCAAGAATACAGCAAACACAAGCAGCTTCTGAAGGTCCAAGTTCAGACCTGGTGCACTGTCATTTTCACCTTCATTGATCAAAAATAAAATCATATGGCCAAGCCCAGCATTACTGAGGTATAGAAATAAATACCTATAATGGCAGGGAGAAGGGAGTGGATATTTGCTGAATAATAATCTAAGTCACCTTAACTCTTTCCTTTTGTCTGTATAAGACTTGAGAAACAATTTTGGATAGGCTATATGCTTTCAACATGCCATTCCTGCTTCAGAACCACAACACAAGAAGTCTAAAGCACATTTGTTTACCAGCCTACCCAACAGCCATTACTAATCCCTTTTCCTTAAAATTTCACTGATTTGCTTTCTCACTATAGACTAGCTCGCATCTCCTAGTTTTTTTATATATAAATGAAAATCACACAGTGTAGATAGATGGAAGGAAGGATGGCTTCTTTGAATCAGCATAATCATTTCAATATTTATTTACCATGGTTTTGAATGTATCAATAGTTCATTCCTTTTTATTGCTGAGTAGTATTCTACTATGAGGATATACCATAATTTTTTTTTACTCACTCATTTGTTGGATGTTTGAGATTTTACCTTGTAGGTATACTACAAACAAAGTTAGTATGTGATGAAATAAGTTGAAAATGACACAGTGGAATGAGATCTCATGTTCATGCATTAGAAGAATCAATATTCTTAAAATATCTATACTACCGCAAATGATCTACATATGTAATGCCATCTATCAAAATTCCAATGTAATTCTTCACAGAAATATTTTTAAAATCCTAAAATTCATATGGAACCACAAAAGAACCCAAATAGCCAAAGTAATTTTGACAAAAAAAATAGCTAAAAGTAACACACTCTCAGATTTCAAAATATATTGTAAAGGTATAGTAATCAAAACACTATGGTACTATCATAAAAACAGAAACCTAAACCAATGGAATAGGATAGAGAACCTAGAAATAAGCATACCTATTTATGGTCAATTGGTTTTCAATGAAAGTTCTAAGAGTATACAATGGTAAAAAATGCAAGTCTCTTCAAAAATGGTTCTGGAAAAACTGTAAATCCACATTCAAAAGAATGGAAATAAACCCTTATCTCATCCCCTACACAATAAACAACTCAAAATGGATGGAAGATTTAAATACATGTCATGAAAGAGTAAATCTTCTAGAGGATAACATAGGCAATATGCTCCTTAACATTGGTCTGGGCAATGATTTATTGGATATGACTCCAAAAGCATAGGCAATAAGAGCAAAAATTGACAAATGAGATTATATCTGTTAGCATTTTGTCACTGTGACCAAATTACCTGAAAAGAGCAACTTCAAAGAGGAAAGTTTATGTAAGGCTCAGTTTCAGAGGTGTCAGTCCATGGTTGGTAGACTCCATTACACTGGGTGTGACAGAAGGGTATGAAAAAGGAAAACTCCTCAGCTAATAGCAGCCAGGATGCAAAGAAAGAGCAAAGAGCCAGATAGAAGATAAAAACTCCAAGGGCATGCCCCCAGTGACCCACTTCATCCAGTCATGCTCACCTACAGCTACCACCCAATAATCCATTCAAATTTTTAATCCATGAAATGGATTAATCCAGTGATGAGGTTATAACTCTCAAATCTAATCATTTCAACTTTTAATGCATTCACACATAAGCTTTTGAGAAACATTTAAGATACAATCCATAATAGCATAAAACCAGAAATCTACTCAGCAAATGAAGCAATTAACAGAGTAAAGAAACAATGAAAAGACTGGGAGAAAGTATTTGCATACATTAGATAAGGGATTAATATCCAAAATATACAAGGAACACAAATTACTCAGTAAAAAGAAACAAATAACCTTTTAAAAATGGACAATGAACCTGAATAGATATCTCTGAACAGGAGGCATGTAAACTGATACGAGATATGTGAAAATACGCTCATTCAGTTGTGGCACCCCATGGTTATGACCTAGTGAGTCAGGAGTCTGAGGAAGGAAAACAGCAAGTTGGAGAACAGCTTCAAGAACTTAGCAAGATCCTGTGTCAAAATAAAAAATAAAAAGTGCTGGCGTATAGCTCAGTGGTAGAGCACCCCAGGGGTCAATCCCCGGCACCACAAAAACATAAAATATGCTCAACATCTCTAATGAAAGGTATGCAAATTAAGCACTATGGACATCAGTACAGAGGCTCCTCAGAAGACTAGGGTGGAAACACCATATGACCCAGTTATACCTCTTATCAGTGTTTATCCTAAAGAATTAACATTGGCATACTATAGTGACACATGCATGCCTTTGTTTATAGCAGCACGATTCACAATAGTCAAGTAATGGGACCAGTATACGTGATTGTCAACAGATGACTGGATAAAAAAGATGTAGTACTTGGTCATAAAGAAGAAAGAAATTATGTAATTTGCAGGGAAATGAATGGAACTTGAGAACATTATATCAAGCAAAATAAGTCAAACTTGGAAGGTCAAGGGCCATATGTTTTCTCTCATATGTGGAAACTAGAGAGAAAATGGGGGAAAAGTGAAAGGGGTTCTCATGAGAAAATAAGGGAGATTGGTAGAATAGAGGAAGGAGACCAGGGAGAGGGAGGAGGGGAGAGGAAGGAGAGAACAAAATTGACCAAATTATATCCTTCTATTTTGTGCATATACAATTATGTAACAAGGAATCTCAGTATTACATGTAATGATAATGCATCAATAAAAAGTCTACTAATCCAAGTGGAAAAAAATGAAAATTAAATCCACAACAAGATATCAACTCAGTTATTAGATTGACTATTATCAAAAAATGAAAGATAACAAGTATTGGTGAGGATGTAGAGAAAAGGGAATCCTTGAACACTGTTGGTGATATTGTAACTTAGTAAAGCCCTTTTGGAAAACTGCAGACATTCCTCAAGATATTAAAAATAGAACTACCTTATGATCCCATAATCCTACTTCTGGATTAAAAAAAAGAATCGATGTCAGTATATTAAAAATATATTTGCATTCCCATGCTCACCGCAGCATTATTTTCAACACCCAAGATATGAGAACAACACAAGTGTCCATTTACAGATGATTGGATAAATAAAATGGGGCGTATATACACAACAGAATACTGTTTGACCTTAAAAATGCAGGAAATTCTGTCATTTGTGACATGGAAGAAGCTTGAAGACTATTAGGCTAACTGAAATAAGCCAGGCACAGAGAGACAAATACTGCATGATCTCAGTTATGTGTAGAATATAAAAAAGTCAAACTCCTAGGACAGAATAGAATGGTGATTACCAGAGATAGACAGGGAAAGGGGAGATATTGGACAAAGGGTACAAAGTTTCAGTTAGAGAAGAGGAATAAGTTCTGGCAATTTATTTCACACATGGTTATCACAGTCAATAATTACATACTATGTATTTCAAAACAGCTAAGAGAGATGACTTCAAATGTTCTTACCATGAAGAAGTAATGAATATTTGAGATGATGAATATGTTAATTAGCCTGATTAGATCATTTCGCAATGTGTACAAGTAACAAAATATCACACTGTATCCATAAATATATACACTCATTATATGTCAATTAAAATAAAACTTAAAAAAAGTTGCTATGAACATTCTTGTATAAGTCTTTATACAGATATTCTTGCTTTTCTCTTAAGTAAATATCCCAGAGTGGAATGACTGGGTCATATATGAACCTAAAGTATCTTTGAAAACTCGAAAGGAAATTTTAAGAAAATCTTTTCTCCATCATTCACCAAGTATCAGCATCAGAGGCACTGCTAGATGCAGGGGTGAGAGATATTTAAACACCATGTGTTTATAACTAGAAGACACTCTGCTTGGGAAACAAATATTTTTTAGTGTCCCCCATTCTTTCATCTCTTCTGAAAAAAAGTAATGACAATTCTCATTCCAGACTATCTTTTCAAGGATATTCGTAAAACAGAGATAGGACTAGAATGAGGCAAGCATGGCACCCAGCATTCCAAGTTAAACACGCACTCCAAGGGCTGCGCAAGTGTCTGACAGCACCTGAGAGTGCTTGCCTCCTTAAATACTGATCTGTGGGAACCTCACATTTCCCCCACCCTAGTCTTGGACCTATGTGGTAAATAGCTTTGGCTGATATAGTATCGCCCTCCAGTGCAAAGACAATATCTCCCTTTGGAGCAAAGACTGAGCAGGTTTGCTAGCAGTATTTAAAAGGCTGTGACTTCCTATGTTTAGGAAACCCAAACACTACTAGTAAGTAACACTACTGTATGTACAGAATTCCATCCAGGTTCACCTCTGTGTCACCTCCATAGACTTGGGGGGAACAAATGCAAACATGAAGCTCATGATGATAGCTGTACCATGAATAATGAGATCCTCCATCTCTGACTCAGGAGTCTTACATCTTCTGCCAGCATTCTTGAAACTGTGGCAGACTCCCCTTTTAGCTTGCAAGCAAGGGAAATCTCAGACCCTTCACAATTCTTAATTCCAAGTCTCACAGAAGGATACCCAACCTATGATCTTGGTACTCAGCTAAGAAAATTTCTAGGGAGTCCAGGGAATACTGCATGTTCTTAGGCAAAATGCTTAAGAGAATTCCTTCCCACCCCTCTGGCATTTCATTATTGCACTCATTCATTCATTCAGCAAACATTTAATAACTGACTATATGACAAATAACGTGTAAGGCAGAGACAGAAAATGGATTCTACCCTTCTGGATTCATAGCCTAATGGGAAAGGAAGACATTTAAACAAACAAACAAAAAAAACCCTGCAATTCAAGGAGATTACTGCTGTAGCAAAGAGGAGAGGTTGGAGAGGGCCTCTTAGAGGAGGCTGCATATGAACTTAGTCTTGAAAGAGTTGGAACTAAACAAGAGAATCAAGTGGTGAGAACAAGCATGTGAATGTCATATCTATATGAAAGATAAAGTGAAGTTCAGAGAAGAATGAGAGGATTATTGTAACTGGAACAGAGTGTTCATATTGAGAAGGAGGGAATAGAACGAGGCCATTAGGATGCTGGATTGCTGGAGGAAGAAACTGAAGAGGTAGATAAATGAAAAGGATCTGGAGAGTCAATGTAAGGAAGTAGAGCTGTAAGTAAAACAGATGCTTTGAAGATGGCATTTACTTTCTTGTTTTGTTTTTGATGGGGGGAACAATACAATTTGTATTTATCGCATTGAATTATGACTATTTGTATCTCCGAAAATTTTCCCTGCTAGTTCAAGCTGCTGCAGGGGACAGAGTTGCTACTCAAAAATAATAATAAAAATTGAATGAACACATTTTAACAAATGAGTTACTCAGCAAAATTTAACTTCTCTTAGATAATCCATATATATTATGTGTCTCAATATGCCCTACATTTCCATATTAAAACAAAAATGAAAAATTGAAATGTGTCTGATACTGTTGAATGAATTATCATTTCAGCTACTGTCTCACCAATTTTTCTTTCACTTTCTGTTACTTTATTCATGAGATGGCATATTTTTAATCACCTTATATGGGATACCAATACAGTACTTACCTCTATTCTAAAATAAATCTTACATTATTTTTATTAAATATACTTCTTTAAGTTTATAAGGTGCCATGTATTTTCCATGGACAAGTCTTGGCTCATACTACAGATTATATATCATTTTCAATATGTCATAATTGACCATTTAAATTGAAATAAAATTATATTTAAGTGAAATCAGAGCTGGTGAATTATTCTCTACTTTCAAACAGTTTCTGGTCACTTTCCCCTGAAAAATTTTATGTATTAAAAATCATTCATTATAACACTTATAATAAGAAACTCATGTACCAATATTTATTTTGTCTTAAGATACATTCTTGGGTCTAAAAATATTGGTATATTAATAGTGGAAAACCCTTGAGAAAAAATTTATCTATTATTCAAAAAAATGAAAATATGTGTCATTATATAATGCTCTGAATTTTACCAGATTCTAAATCCTCTTAATTCTGGCCTTTCTCTTTCAATTTAAATATATTTATTACAAAAAAATACAGTAATAGGGAACTTATTGGTCAAAATTATTTTTTATTTTTAGTGCAGCATAACATTTCTTAAAATTCACACATGTAATTTGCATATAATATTATACACTTAAACAAATGCAGCACTGTATGGGATATTTCCTTTATTTACAGAAAGTTACATATACCTGCAAACGAGAGTGATCAGGCTCAAATGTAAGAAATACAGAACTTAAGAATTGTTCATGGTCAATAATTGGCCCTCACTGCTCTTTTCTTCAGCTTCTTTTGGCATCTAGAAATATAAGCTTCAGCTTGTCCTATTTCTCTGCTCTTTCCTCCAAGCAATTGCAATTGCTTCTTAAAAAGTAATACCACTAATATGCTGTACCAACTCTCACCAACATTAGTTACTATTACCACACTTTTTTCTGACATTTTTAAATGGAACAAAATAAGGTGTAAACAGAAACCAGGAATGTTTCTTTTATTAACCACTCTTTGTTAACAACTATTTTGTTTTCTAGAACTTATTGGATGAGAAAAGTGATGAAAGTTTAGTCCTTATGTTGGCCTATCAACTTAGTTCCTACTGGTAAGCACAGTCCTAACCCAAGTACCCAACTAAAACCAGTTGAAAGAACAGATAAAACCCAGTACCACTGATAGTGACAATGACTCAACTTCAGGGAAATTAGTCGTGGTGGAAAAGAAAAGAAACCCTGTCAATGTTTTCTGAACACTGCTGTCTAACCATGTCTTGTAGCATACTGAGGTTCATTTTCTCATCTGGAGCACAGAAATAATTTGTGCTTATTTCTTAAGGTAGTAGAGAGCTCAAAGGACACAATGCAAGGAAAAGCACATTTTGAATTCAATCTAGTTTTAATTTTTGCATTCCCTTTTTTCCTGTGCACAAGTATTTTTACTATGTCAAAACTGTATGCATATATATATCCTCTCAAAAACACACAAAGGGACTGTGGGTATAGTTCAGTAGTAGAGCATTTATCTAGCATGCACAAGACCCTGAATTTAATCCCCAGAACTTCAAAAATGTTTTTAAATTCCCTTAGATCTCCAGTCCCAGTTACATCCATCATCTCTCTTTCCACAGAACAACTGAACTGAACTGCCCACCTACGGTGGTCTGGCTTTTGTCCCACCTCTAGGCTCATGCTGCTTCACTCTGCCTCATTCCTTCTCTCAAGCCATCCTTGTCAGTCTTCTGTGTACCCAAGCACTCTGACCACAGGATCTTTGCATGTCCTCTTCCCATGCCTGGCTAACTTGTGTTCATTATCAGATCTCGGTCCTGTAAGTTCATTCTAAATCATGTCTTTTGCATATTTGTCCACACTGATTGTACAAAGAGATCAGCTGCTTTTCCCTCTAACTGACGTTCATTATTCCATTTTGTAAATAGGCCATATTTATTTATTCTTCTCTTGAAAGATATTTGTTTCCAATATTTACTAGTATAAATAAACATGAGGGGAGTATCCTTGTGCCTTTCTCAGACACCATTATTAGCATATCGGGCATGCACCTTGAGATAGAACTTCTAGATCATCAGAATATCATCATACATTTGTGACTCGTGTTACCCAAAGCTTCCCCAATGTGGCTTTATGAATTCACAAACTCATAAGCAATGTACATGAAAAGACTCATTTCCTCATATCCTTAGGACTTTTATACTTTGAAAGTTTAGTCATTCTAATGAAAGAAGAAATGACATTTTTATCAACTATATGCTTACAAATTTGATAATAAAAGAAATGGACAAATTCCTATGTACATATTCCTTACCATGACTGAATCATGAAGAAAGAGAAAAACTGAACAGAACAATAACAAGTAATGGAATTGACACAGTAATAAAAAGACTTCCATCAAAGAAAATCCCAGGATCAGAAAGCTTTACAGCTAACTATAACAAACACATAAAGAAGAATGAATACCAATTCTCCTCGAGTTATTCACAAAAACAAAAGAGGAAGGAACTCTTCCAAACACATTCTACAAGGCCAGCATTACCCTAATACTGAAACCAGATAAGGAAACAACAAAAGCAGAAAAAGGGCTAATATCCTTAATGTACACACTAGCAAATATCTTCACCAAAATATCTGCAAACCAAATCGAACAGAAAAGTAAAAATATTGGTCATAAAAATAAGGTATACACACATTGGAATATTATTCACTCTTAAAGAAGAATGTAATCATGTCATCTGTGGGAAAATAGATGGATCTGGAAGGTGATCATATTAAGTGAAATAAGTCAGACAGACAAATAATACATGTTTCTCTCATGTGGAAACTTAAAACAAAATAAAAAACACTGAAAGTATAAGAAGAACTATTAGGGAATGGAAGGGGACCAGGGGACAAAGAGAGGAGGACAAGAAAGAGTACGAAGAAGGAAGTAAGATAAAATTAAAGCAGTGTTTGTGTTTGTGAGTGTGTGTGTGTGTGTGTGTGTGTGTGTGTGTAGGGAGATAGAGAAATGTCAGAGTGAAATCCATTAATTTCTACAATATGAGTTAATATTTATAATAATTAAAAAGATTATTCATCATGATCAAGCAGGAGTCATTCCAGGAATCTAAAGATGGCTCAATGTAAACAAATATGTGATACACCAAAACAACAGAATGAAGGAGAGAAACCATATAGTTATCTCAATAGATGTGGAAAAGACATTTGCTAAAATTCAACATCCCTTCATGACAAAAATGCTGAACAAATTAGTTATGAAAGAAAGAGCCTCACCATAATAAAGGTGATTTACAATAGGCCAAATGCTAACATTATGCTGAATGGGGAAAAGTCAAAAGATTTCTAAGATCTGGAAAAAGACAAAGATGTCTACTTTCACTTTTATTCAACATAGTTCTTGAAGTCCTAGACAGGGGAAGTGGAAGAAATGAAGGGCATGCAAACTGGAAAAGACAAAGTCAGACTGTCATTTTTTGCAGATGACGTGAGATTTTATATATATGTGTGTGTGTGTGTGTGTGTACGTGTGTGTGTATGTTTTATATATATAAAACTGCAAATGCTCCATGAAAAAAAATAAACTATCCAACAAGGTTGCAAGATACAAAATCAACATGAAAATCAATATAATTGCTATACCTCAATAATTATTTATCTATAACAGAACACAAAAGAAATTCCATTTGTAATAGCTATAAAAAAATCAGAAACCTAGGAATAAATTTAACTAAAGAGGCAAAAGCAGTCTACAGTGAAAATCATATAACATTGATGAAACCCAGGCCAACCAGCTGAGTCTCTTTCTTAGTAGCAGGAGCAGTGCCTGGTAATATGTGTCAGGCAGGGGGGACTCTTCTGCCTCACAGACTACCCACAGAGGATCCACAACCACAGGTCCCACACTTTCAGACAGCTACAATGATGTATGCCACTTTGAAGAGGACCTTTTGGAGGGGAGAGGGTGCACAGTGACCCTCAAAACTCAGAGTAACAGCCCAGAGCCCTTCAGGCCAAGATTCTGCACACAAAAGAAACAGACAACAGACACATCACTGCCCCTTCAAGAATCCAGGCTCGGGCCCCTAAGCTGACAAATGAGAACCAGCTAGTGGGAGGTTCATATCAACTGGGGGCATGACTCCTGTGCCCCAGGACATCTAGGCAGATCCAAAGGCAGAGAGTGATGGACATCTCCTAAATGTCCCAAATACTGATGAAATCCAAATTAAAAAATCATTTCTGAGCCAAACCATATACTACTAAATAAGTATTCACTAAGAATTATCACTTCATTTTGATTTGATAGTTGTTACCCCTGTAATTGATATTGTACCCTCAACCTATTTGATTGTTTTAGAGCATTAATTAGAACCATTCTCTATATCCTTATTTTCCTAGCTCAGGTCTATACTTGCTCCTCTTATCCCTTCTTTTCCCTCTTACATTACATGCAGCCACCTCAAATACCCCCCACATACATCTTTTTCCTCTTTTTACCATGGTGTGTATTATTATTTCCTCTTACTTATTCCTCTTTCCTTTCTTTGTTTTCTCCTTTCTTTGTCCAATTTTTCTCTTCTCCACTTTTTAGCCCCTATGTAATTTTATAGCAATTTTACTATATTTAATAACTAAATTTTCATCCTATTCTTGAAACTTGCTATAAGTTTATACCTGGATTAGAGAAACTGTGGGAACCATATCAACAAATTCTAAAGTTGAATAGTGTCTTGGTTTTGAAGTGATTATAGTAAAGAGTATTCATTGTCTTCTCTCAAACTGGTGCTGATATTGGACATAGCAGAGGATATATATTGAGTGAAATTTTCATACCTGGATATTTGCCCAGGATTGGGCTCTTAAGGAAGCTCACTTAATAGTCTCTTGCATAAAAGAAGAAGCAATCATTCCAATAGATGGATAGACATACAAGCATTATGAAAAGAAAGGGAACAATTCATTCCAAACACCCATAATGCTTTGACAACTGACCATATGGACACCATAGTGGAGGGAATATTAAAGAAAGAATTTAGAAAGTTTATAGTTAAAATGTTCAATGAGATAAATGAAGAAGTAAGAAATGATCTTAGAAATATAGGAAGTGAAAGATCATTTCATTAAAGAAATAGAGATTCTGTAAGAGAAACAAACAGAAACCCTGGAAATAAAAGAATCAACAAACCTAATTAAGAATTCAATGAAAAGTATCACTAATAGATTAAACCACTTTAAAGATAAATTTTCAGGCCTTGAAGACAAATTATATAATTGGAAAATAAAGTCAACAATAAAGATGTTAAAAGACCATGACCAGAATATTCAAGAAATCCAGGATATGATTAAAAGACCAAACGTAAGAATCACTGGGGTAGAAAAAGAAACCAAACTACTAACTAAAGAAATGCATACCTCTTCAATTAAATAATATTAGAAAAATTTCCAAAATTTAGGAATGAGATAGAAATCCAAATATGAGATGTATATAAAATTCCAAACAAGCCATATTAAAAAATCCTCTACAAGACACATTATAATGAAAATGCCTAATATATAGAACAAGGATAGAATTTTTAAAAGCCACATGAGCAAAACAGCAGGTCACATTTAGGGGTAAATCAATTCATATTTCAACTAACTTCTCAACCCAGGCCCTAAAACCAGGAGGAATTGGAATAATATATACCAAGTCTTAAGAGTAAAAGGGAGCCAACCAAGATTACTATATGCAGCAAAATTATCCTTCAGAATTGAAGTTGAAATAAAAATCTTCCATGACAAGCAGAAATTAAAAGAATTCATAACCACTAAGCCTTCATTATAAAACATACTCAATGATATATTTCTTGAAGAAGATATAAAAAATAAAAATGAAAACTAGCATAGGGAAGAATTGTACTAGAATAACATCTACTAAAAGAGAATCAAGTATGAAGAAATAAATCAAAGTGGCAGGAAATAAAAATAATCTCTGTATAAGAACTTTGAAAGTAAATGGTCTGAACTATTCAATCAAAAGATAAAACTATTATTTTTCCTGCCCACCACCCCCTCACCACCCCTCATTTTCCTCTATACAATCCATCCTTCCTCCATTCTTGCCTCCTCCCCACCCCCCATAATATGTCATCATCCACTTATCAGAGAAATCATTCAGCCTTTGGTTTTTTGGCATTCGCTTATTTCACTTAGCATGATATTCTCCAATTCCTTCCATTTACCTGCAAATGCCATTGTATATATATACCAGTTTCTTTATCCATTCATCTGTTGAAGGGCATCTAGGTTGATTCCACAATCTAGCTATTGTGAACTGAGCTGCTATAAACATTGATATAGCTGTGCCACTGTAGTATGCTACTTTTTAAGTCCTTTGGGTATAGTTTTAATTTACATTTCCCTAATTACTAAGTGATGTTGAACATTTTTTCACACATTTGTTGTATTTATTCTTCTGAGAAGTGTCCATATAACTCATTTGCCCATTTATTAATTAGATTTTTTTATTTTTATGGTGTTTTAATGTTTTGAGTTCTTTATATATTCTAGATATAAATACTCTGTCATAAGAATAGCTAGCAAAGTTTTTCTCCCATTCTGTAGGTTCTCACTTCACATTCCTAAATGTTTCTCTTGCTGTGCAGATGCTTTTTAGTTTGATGTCATCCAATTTATTAACTCTTGTCATTATTTCCAGAGCTTCAGGCATCCTATAAAATCATTGGCTGTGCCTATATTCTGGAGTGTTAACCTCTTCTAGGAGGTGAATGATTCTACATTTAAAAGACCCAAAAACCTCCATGAAAAGACTTCTAGAACTGCTAAAAAATTAAGCAATGTAGCAGGAAGCAAGACCAACATACATAATTAAACTATTTTCCTTTATTCTAGTAAAGAATCTATTGAGAAAAAAATCAGAAAAACTTTCCCATTGACAATAATCTCAAAAATATAAAACACTTAGGAATAAATCTAACCAAGGACTTGAAATACCTCTACAATGAAAATTACAGAACACTAAAGACAGAAATTGAAGAAGACCTTTCAAGACTGAAAGATGGATGTTTTTGAAAAGGCAGAATTAATATTATCAAAATGACCATACTACCAAATGCATTATACACACTGAATGCAATCCCAACCAAAATAACAATTATGTTCTTCATAGAACAAGAAAAAACAGTCCAAAAACACATTTGAAAATATAAGAGACCCAAAATAGACAAAGCAATCCTGAGCAAGAAGAGCGATGCTGGAGTCATCACAATATGGGCTTCAAACCCACATAGATACAATCATCTGATACTCAACAAAGGTACCAAAATCATACACTGGAGAAAAATAGCCTTTTTAAAAATGGTCCTGGGAAAGCTGGATATCCATATGTAGAAGAATTAAAATAGATCCCTATCTTTCATTCTGCATAAATGTCAATTCAAAGTGGATCAACAACCTAGGAATTATACCACAAACGCTGCAACCCCTAGAAGAAAATGTAGGCTCAACACTCGAACATGTTGGCACAGGAATTGACTTCCTTAGCAAAACTCCTAAAGCACAAGAAATAAACCAACAATAAGTGGAACAGAATCAAATTAAAAGGCTTCTGCACAGCAAAGGATATAAGAACATGAAGAGAAAGCCTATAGAATGGGAGATCCTTGTTACCTGCTCTTCAGATCAATTCAGATTAATATCCAGTATACATAAAGAACTCAAAAAATTAATTTCTGAAAAAATAATCCAATCAATAAATGAGCAAAAGAACTAGAAAAATTATACACTGGGTTTCATCCCAGGGATGCAAGGTTGGTTCAACATACACAAATCAACAAATGTAATTTGTAGACCTTTAATTTCTTTCTTTGTCTAATTGCTCTGGCTAGGGTTTCAAGGACTATGTTGAATAGAAGTGGTGAAAGAGGGCATCCCTGCCTTGTTCCAGTTTTTAGGGGGAATGCTTTCAATTTTTCTCCATTTAGAATGATGTTGGCTGTGGGCTTAGCATATATATATTTTATACTGTTGAGTTATGTTCCTACTATCCCAAGTTTTTCTAGTGTTTTAAACATGAATGGATGCTGAATTTTGTCAAATGTTCTTTTCGCATTTAGATAATCATGTGGCTCTTGTCCTTAAGTTTATTGATGTAATGAATTACATTTATTGATTTCCATATGTTGAACCAACCTTGCATCCCTGGAATGAACCCTAGTTGACCATGATGCACTATCTTTTTAATATGTTTTTATGTCATTTGCCAGGATTTTATTAAGAATTTTTGCTTCTCTATTCATGAGTGATATTGGTCTGAAGTTTCCTTTCCTTGATGTATCTCTGTCTGGTTTTCGTATCAGGGCGATACTAGTTTCATAGAATGAGTTTGGAAGGGTTCCCCCTTTTTCTATTTCATGGAATAATTTGAGCAGTATGGGTGTAAGTTCTTCTTCAAAGGGCTGGTAGAAATGGCTGAGGATCAATTTGGTCCTGGGCTTTTCTTTGTTGGTAGGCTTTTGATGACATCTTCAATTTCAGGGCTTGAAGTTGATCTGCTTAAATTTTCTATGTCTCCCTGTTTCAATTTGGGTAGGTCATATGAATAGAAATTTGTCCATGTCATCATGATTTGCTATTTTATTGGAGTATTGATTTTCACAATAGTTTCTGATTATCATCTGTATTTCACTAGTGTCTGCAGTGTTATTTCCTTTTTCATCATAAATTTTAGTTTTGAGTTTTCTCTTTCTTTATTAACTTGGCTAAGGGTTTATCAATTTTATTTATTTTTTCAAAGAACCAACTTTTTGTTTCATCTATTTTTAAAGGGATATGAACAGGAAAAGAAGAGCTCAAACTATCCCTATTTGCTGACAACATGATTTCATATTTAGAAGACCCAAAAACTCCACCAAAATGGTTCTTGAACTCATAAATGAGATCCTATATACCAATGATGAATTAGCTGAAAGAGAAAGCGAAATCAGGAAAACTACTCCATTCACAATAGCCTCAAAAAATACATGGGAATCAATCAAACAAAAGAGGTGAAAGACCTCTAAATTAAAACTATGGAATGCTAAAGAAAGAATTTGAATAAGACATTAGAAAATGGAAAGACCTTCAATGTCCTTGGATAGGCAGAATTAATGTTGCATGATGACCATATTACCAAAAGTGCTATATAAATTTAATGCAATTCCTATTAAGGCTCTCACTATGTTTTTCATAGAAATAGAAAAAGCACTCATTGAAATCATGTGGAAAAATAAAAGGCCCAGAATAGCCAAAGTAATCCTTAGTGAGAAAAGTAATACAAAAGGCATCACAGTACCAGACCTTAAATTATACTTCAGAGCTATATTAACAAAAATGGCATGATATTGGCACAAAAATAGAATTGAAGACCAATGGAACAGAAGACACAGAGACATACCCACATAAATACAGTTATCTCATACTAGACAAAGGTGCCATAAACATACATTGGAGAAAAGATGGCCTCTTCAACAAACATTACTGGGAAAACTGGAAATCCATATGGAGTAAATTAAAATTCAACCCCTATATCTCACCCAGTATAAAACACAACTCAAAGTGAATCAAGGACATTGGCAATAGACCAAAGATCCTGTACATACTAGAAGAAAAAGTAGGCCTAACTCTCCATTGTATAAGCTTAGGAACCAATTTCCTTAACAACACTCCTAGAGTACAAGAAGCAAAATCAAGAATCAATAAATGGGATTTTATCAAACTAAATAGCTTTTTCACAGCAAAGGAAACAATCAAGAATGTAAACAGAGAGCCTGCAGAATGGGAGAAAATCTTTTCCACCTGCACCTCAAATAGAGCATTAAGCTCTAGGATATTCAAAGAACTTAAAAACCTTAACACCAAAAAACAAATGACCCAATCAATAAATGGGCAAAGGAACCGAACGGGCACTTCACAGAAGAATAAATACAAATGGTCATAACTAAATGAGAATGCTGATTTTAAGTCCTTTGGGTATAGGCCAAGGAGTGGGATAGCTGGGAAGTAAGGACTGTATAGAGGGAAAAGAGGGGTGGGAGGGGTGGGGGGAAGGAAAAAAAATAACAGAATGAATCAAACAACATTACCGTATGTAAATTTATGATTACACAAATGGTATGCCTTTACTTCATGTACAAACAGAGAAACAACATGTATCCCATTTGTTTACAATAAAAAAAACCTAAATGAGAAAACATTTAACATTTCTGGTAATTTGAGAATTCAAATCAAAAACTACTCAAGATTTCATCTCACTCCAGTCTGAAGGGCAATTATCAAGAATTCAAGCAACAATAAATATTGGCAAGAATGTGGGAGAAATTTTTACTCATACATTGTTGGTGGGACTGCAGATTGGTGCAACCACTAAGCCAAGCAGTATGTAGATTCCTTAGAAAACTTGGAATGGAACCAACAATTGACCCAGTTATCCCACTCCTTGATTTATACTCAAAGGACTTAAAATGCTGATTTTAAGTGATGCAGCCACATGAATGTTTATAGCAGCTCAATTCACAATAGCCAAGCTATGGAACCAACCTAGGTGCCCTTCAACAGACAAATGGATTAAAAAAGTACGTATACATGTATACACACACACACACACACACACACACAGAATGGAATATTACTCAGCTATAAGGAAGAATTAAATTATGGCTTTTGCTGGCAAATGGAAGGAACTGGAGAGTATTATGCTAAGTGAAATAAGCCAGTCCCAAGAAACCAAAGGTCAAAAGTTCTCTCTGATATGTGAATGCTAACCCATAACAAGGGAGTGCAGGAAGGAAAAGTATAGAAGTTCCTTGAATTAGACAAATGTAAATGAAGGAAAGGGAGGGAGATGGGAATAGGAAAGACAGTAGAATTACTTGAACATAATTTTTCTATGCTTATATATAAATACACAACCAGTATAACTCCATATTGTGTTCAACGACAAGAATGGGATCAAAATTGTAATGGGTTGCACCCCATGTATGTATAATATGTCAAAATATACTCTATTGTCATGTATATCTAAAAACAAACAAATAAATAAATAAATGTAATTCAGCAAATAAATGAGAGCGGAGGGCAGAAATCATATGATTGTCTTAACACATGCAGAAAAATCATTTGACAAGGTTCAATACACATTCATCTTTAAAACACTAGAGAAACTAGGGATAAAAGGAAATTATCTCAACATTTGTACTGGTCAATACAAATGACAATAAATACATGAAAAAAAATTCAACATCTCTATCAAACAGGGAAATGTGAATAAAAAGTATAATAAGATTTCACTCCAGTCAGAATGGCAATTATCAAGAATACGAATAATAATAAATGTGGCCAAGGATTTGGGGGAAAAAGTATACTCATACATAGTTGGAGAAACTGCAAATTAGTGCAACCACTCTTGAGAGCAGTATGGAGATTCCTCAAAAAACTAGGAATGGAACCACCATATCACACAGCTATTCCACTCCTCTATATATATCCCAAATATCTATAATCAGCATTCTATAGGGATATAGCCACATCAATGTTTATAGCAATACAATTCACAATAGCCAAGCTGTGGAACCAGCCTAGGTGCCTGTTGACAGATGCATGGATAAATATAATGTGATACACATACACACACATACACAAAATGGAGTTTCACTCAGTTGTAAAGCAGAATAAAATTATGGAATTTGCTGGTAAATGGACAGTACTGGAGAACATTGTGGTAAGTGAAATAAGCATGACCTAGAAAGTCAAGGTTTGAATATTTTCTCTCATGCACAGAAGATTAGACCAAAATAAGTGCTAAAAATGAAATAGGGGATGTAGGGAATCTCATGAAAATAGAAGAGAGATGAGTGGAGGATAGGAAGAGGACTAAGGGGGAGGGAGGAGAGATAGGAAAACAGATTAACATGGAATTAATCTGATCAAACTTTCCTATGTACATACAGATGAATATACCACAGTGTATATTCACCTTTATTTATATCAATAATGCACCAATTCTTTAAAAATAAAACTATAAATAAATAGAAGAAAGATCAGTATAGGAGACAGTATGGGGGAGGGAGGAGGAGAAGGAAAGGATAAGTAGAGAGGATTGAATTGGAGAAAATTATATTCCATGCTTACGTAATTATGGCAAAATGAACTACAATATTATGTATATCTATATTGAATAAAAAGGATGATATTAAAAACAAAAAGGTCATTTTTGCAACACAACTTACTAAATAGCCCATAATTTCCTCTTTGATTTTTTTTTTTTTTTTTTTTTTTTTTTTTTTTGCAGTGCTGAGGATTGAACCCAGGGCCTTATGCTTGTGAGGCAGGCACTCTACCAACTGAGTTATATCCCCAGCCCTCCCCATTGATTTTTAATGTCACCTCCCTTGTAGAACAATTTTCCATTTGTTTCCATGTTCTCCATTCTGATACTGGTCTATTTGTGTTTTTCTGAATCAACTGCAGGCTATGCTAAGTACTAAGGCTGCATAAAATATATTAATGTTTGGTAAGTTCTTTTTACAAACCTGTCTTTGCTGACCATTTACTATTATACATGGATTTCAAATTCTGATTGTCCTCTTCCATTAAAAATCATAGTGGGATTTTTGGTATTACAATGAATTCATAGATTTGGAAAGAGTTGACATCTTTAACACTATTGCGTCTTTCAATTGAGTTATGTAGCTTATATCTACATTTATTTAGGCCTTTTATATCCTTCAATAAGGGTTTGTAATTCTTTCCTTAAGTATCATGCATATATGACTAGGTTTATAGTTTTACCAGGTTTGTATTTTTGTTGCTACACTAAATCACATCTTTTTTTCTTATGTATATAATTAGTTGCTGCTGGTATATGGGCACACTATTAATTTTTTATACTGATTCTATCTCAAGAAACGTACCTGAACCCTTATTAGCTTTATACTATAGGTTTATTCTATTGAATTTTCTATAAGTGCTCTGTAAATAATGAAAATATTTCTTCTTTCCCTTTCAAGTCCTTATACTTGTTTTTCCCCTGTTGTATTACGTTGTGAGGACCCCATGTACCATATTAAGTGGTAGGAGAAATATGGCATCTTCATCATATCAAACTCAGTCTCCATGGGATACTTCTTAATTATCAGCATGAATTTTGGTATTTGTTGATCTTTGCTATGAGATTTTATGACTAATGGTGTCAGGGACTATCGCCTCTGAGGGCCCGTGGAGGCGGGCACGCCCTGGCCTGATCTTCAAGATGGCGCCTGGTGAGGTGCCAGAATAAGCTTGAAGCTGTTAACAAGTTTCAGGAAGTACTCCTGATTGGCTGATGTATCTTGTGCTTGGATTGTGTACAGTACATGTTTTAGGCATTTACTTGATATGTCCATGCATTCCCTGCAGGGACAACTTTCTGATTGGTCCCTGTATTCCTTATAACCTGGAGTAGTTCCACATTGGAGGCCTTTTGTCCACATTAAAGAGAAGAAGCTTCACTGCACCAAAAAAGGCGTATGTTTTATCATTTCTTCCGGGCAGTGGGAAGTGATATAATGGTATTTGATATTTTGTCCTTTTGGTTGATTCAAATAAATGTAGATATCTATTTTCATTTACTAACATAATGAATTCCATTGATAGCATTGGTAATATTTGAATACATTATATTTCTGGTATAAATCAACATTTTATAGCTTTGCTTTTTTCCCAGGTTTTTTAATTTTCATATCAATGTCCATAAGTGAAATTGGCCTATAAATTTAAGTCTACCTTACCTGGCCTCAGTTATACTCATATAAACTGAATGTTATGGTTTAGATATGAGGTATCCCCCAAAAGTTCACATGTGAGACAATGCAAGAAAGTTTAGTGAAATGATTGTTAGGAGAGTTTTAACCTGACCATTGTATTAATCCCCTGATAGGGATTAACTGGATGGTGACTTTAGGCAGGTAGTGTGTGGCTGCAAGAGGTGGGTCTTTGAGGCATGCATTTGAAGTATATATTTTGTCCCTGATAAACAAGAGCTCTGTTTCCTGATTGTCATTTCCCAAGCTGCTTTCCTTTGCCACACCCTTTCACCATGATGTCCTGCCTTATCTTGGGCACAAAGCAGTGGAACTAGCCACCTTTGGAATGAGATCTCTGAAACTGTAAGCCCCCAAATAATCTTTTCCTCCTCTAACCGTTCTTGTCAGGTCTTTTGGTCACAGTAGTGAAACAGCTGACTAAAACACCGAGTTTTATGAATTTTCCTCTAAATATATTCTATAGCAAATTTTATAGAACAGGGCATCTGTTTCTTTAAATATTGGTTAAAATTTACTCAAAATTCTCTAGTCTTCAAGTTATTTTTAAGAGGGAGAGGTGTGTTTTCAATCACTGTTTTGAAGTTCTTATTGATTTTTTTTGTTCATGCTCACTACTTATTATGCTTTGGATATGAGGTGTCATCCCAAAGCTCCTGTATTAATGCAGGAGGTGAAATGATTAGAATATGAGACCTGTAACCTAATCAGTAGACTAATCCACTTGATGGAATAATAATTTGAATGAATTACTGGGTGGTAACTGTAAGCGGGTGAGATTTGACTGGAGGAAGTAGGTCTCTGGTGGTATACCATGGGGATTACATTTTGTCCCTGGATCCTCACTCTCTCCCTTTTGGGATGCCATGGCCTGTGGAGTTTTCCTCTACCACATCCTTCCACCAAGATATTCTGCCTCATTTTAGGCCCAGATCAATGCAATTGGCTGACCAAAGATTGAAAATCTGAAATTGTGAGCTCAAACTAAATTTTTCATCCTCTAAGATGTTTTTGTCAGATATTTGGTCACAGTGATGAAAATCTGATGAACACACTATGTCTTAGGTTCAGATTACTAATTTTATATTTTAGATTTTCTCTTAAGAATTACATATAAATGGATGATAGTATATATTCCAGACTAAGACTTTTAACTGAGGATCATAGTCCACATGCATTTTTTGATTCCTATAATTGAACTTAATTCTGTCATCTATTTCATTTCTATTCACCTGCTTGCTTTTCTATTTTATTGCCATGCTTACCCTTCATTTCTATTTTTCTGCCTTCAGTTAGAGTGATAGTAATTGTCGCCTTTTTCTCCCATTTTCTAAAAGCTATAGTCCACATTTTTTTTACTTCTAGGGATTATACGTAAATTTTGTAATATGCATACTTGAGTTTGTTTTGCCATCAAGTATTAAGTTAAACATTACCTATTCCTTCCTCTACCATATATGAGGAAATTTAACCACACTTTTTCTCCAAATTCCACTGAAATCCAAACATTTTATTCCTTATCTATTCTTCTTTTGTAAGTAAAGCCTTCACCCATCTGGTCTATGCTTTCTTTTCACCTGTGATGTCCTAAAGTCTACATATTCAAACAGGTCTACATATCTTTTTAATCTTGCTGAAAAACTTGGACTCTTCCACCTGAAAATCAAGTCCTTCAGTTTTTTCTTCAACTGTTGCTCTCTTTATCATTGCCTGCTTCTAAAAATCCCATTATATGTAGGTAAGAATTTCTTCTGGAATATATCTACTTTATTTTCTATATCTATATTATATTTTGTCCACAGTTATCTCTAATCATTATGCATATTATACAAGATGCACACTTTCCACAATGGCCTCCTCTGGGTGGTTTAATTTGGGGTTTACATTTGATGGAATTCCAGGTTTTGTGACTCAAACATAAAATTAGTTCTAACACTGGAAAAGGTCATGTTTAAATAATACGAAATATTATTGAGTATTTTCATTGGGAAAAAGGTACAATTTAATCAACTAGAACAAACTAAGAAACAATCTTAAATGTGGGAGTCTAAAAGGTTTTCTTTGAAAGTACCCAACCAGTTGTTGAACACAATGTTAAGTTTAAACAAAGCTCCATTTTTTAAATCAAAAATTAAGTTATATAACCTCTCCACCTCTGTCTCTGTCAATCATACAAGAAAATCTATAAATGCCTCAAAATATAAAGATTAGTCATTACATGAATACAAATCATCTCTATGAAAGTTGTATTTTGCAAATCTTCATTCCCTGCTTTTTGCTGAAGTTCCTTCAATATTGTCACCATGCATAGTCTTATATTTAAGACAATTTCCTTGTACATGAGAATTAAGATTTTCCAAATTTCAATGAAATCATATCCTGAAAATGCTCTTTTCAGAAAACAAATAGGTTTAAGTGTGTTGTTGTATATGTGTTATGATCTTCTTTGTTCAATGCTACCTTTAGGAAAGCAGAAAGATTTACACAACTGCAGTCATTTGAATAGAGTCCAAAACTTCAAATCAATGACTAGCTCTCTTGAGAAAAGCAGAAGGGAATCTTTTGGGGATTAAGTTTCTTTAAAACATGAGAGTTCTCATTGTTAAAACAGCTCATATTTAATTCAAATTTAGTTCTTTTAATAAATCAGGCAGTTCTAACTATAGTAGGATTTTGGCCATATTAAGATAACTCACTCAGGTTTTACAATGTGCGATGTGCTTTTTTATACATAAAATTTACTCCTTACAAAATCCTGTGTTGTTTCATTGAGGAAGAAACTGAGGCTATGAAAGATTATGTGACCTGTTTAGTTGCATAGCCAGTCACTGGCTACACTCAGACTGAATCACACTGCCCAGGCCCAGGTGTTCACTGACTTTCCTAAACCAGCTCTTTTTAAAACACCTCAAAGAAAATCACTGTAGAACACAAGACTTACAGGATTCACTTAATAGCTCCTTAGTTTAAAATATGCTATAAGATTTTGCTACCACAAAATTTGTATTATAATGAAATCTTCTGCATTTAAATGGCCAAACTTTTGTCCACAATTTCTTAAGAGAGATTCTGCCCCCATGGGATAATTTTGTTAAGATAGCAACAACTATCACTATAATCCAGTATTAAAAACTCTCCTTTTCCCTCAATAAAATTCCTTGAGTCCATTTATTTCCATGCCACCCTCCAACTCTAGGTAACCACTAATGTACTTTGTGTCTGTCTCTATAGAGTCACCTTTTCTGGACATTACAAAAAATATGTCACCAGGTCTCTTGTGCTTAACATCTTTCACTTAGAATATTGCTTCTGTGGTTCATCCATAAACAGGATATGTTAGTAGTTTGTTTATTCATATTGTTCAATAGTATACCACTATATGGATATATGATACTTTGTGCATTCATTAATTGGTAGACATTTGGCTTGCTTTCTGAAACCTACTTTTACTACAATTTGGCAGTGTTTTGTCTGTGTTCTGTCTTCCTCTAATGAAATGACTTCCTAAATAGATGTCTGGGCCTATAGATCAAATCAAATGACATTTATTAAATGTACTGTATACTTAAAATGAGTGAATTTTATGGCATGTAAATTATATCTCAAAAAGGTTAAAAGAAGGTAGGGAATGGATGACAAGAGGAGGAATACAGAAACTTAATAGTCTAGCTGTCAACCTGAGCATCAGACACAACTTCCAAGGCCCTAAGACAAACCTGAATGAGGCAGTTATGAGTTCATTGGACTCAAAGTAATCCTACTAGCATAAACCCAGCAATTGCTCTGAGCTCTGTTCATCCCATGCTAAATCTTAGATTCTTCTTGGTCTCTGTCACACTGGCCAAATCCACACAACTGGAATAAAAGAAAGAAAGCACACAAGTTTAAGGGAACAAGCTTCTGATTTCATCAAAACTGGCTTCAAGCTTTGTATCTGTTACATGTTAGCAAAGTAAGTTACCCAAAATCTAGTGTAGAGTCACCAAATAAAAATATAGGACACAGTTAAATTTCAGTTAAACAATGAATAATTTACCAGTAAATGTGTGTTCCATGCAATACTTGGGGAATACTTATAGTAATTTATTGTTTATCTGCAATTCAAATGTAAGCAGGTGTCCTATATTTTATCTAGCAATAATATCAAATTTACATATCCCCTCAGTAATATAGGAGATGTTAATAAAATCAAATTAAGACTTGCGTTATTGAATAGGGTATTTAAATACGTAAATAAGTGATACCTAAGAATTTTCTTGTCATATAATTGTGCTTCGGTCTTAAGGACCTCCTCAAATGTTCAATAATCCTGAGTATGGAACCGCATCCTAAACCACAGCTGGCTTTAGGGGGATTTTAACAAATAACTCAGATCTCCCTAACTTCTTCTCCTAATAGAAGTCTAATAATTGTACCATAAAACATGGCATACAACAACCAATCTTTCTCCACAAACTAAGTCTTGTCTAGTTCATATCTATGGAAGGGTAGTCTCAGTACTAGTAGCAGTATAAATTGGTATAATATATCTGGAAAGAAATTTCACAACTGTCCTATGCAGTAAAAATGTGTTTGTAAAAAGCTATTGATTTCATTAATATATATAATAGTAAGAAATAGGCAATAACCAAATAAAATTGTTGTTTTATAGTGTTACCCTATGGAGTATTAGGTTCTAATTAAGAATAATACATTTGGGAAATATTTGGAGAAAACAATCATGTTGTTATGAAAAGGAAGGCATAATTTGCTCCATTTCAGTCTTATATTCCATGAATGAATGAATATGTCAAAATGAACCCCACTATTATGCATAACTACAATGCACTAAAACAAAAATGAAGATAAAAACATCAAATATAATCCTATTTGGAAAAATACACATAGCACTTACCTTTTCTCTCTCATAGGTGGCTACTGGACTATAGAATTGCACGTTCCTTCTTTTTTCATTTTTTTTCTTATTGTAAACAAATGGGATACATGTTGTTTCTCTGGTTGTACATGGCGTAAAGGCATACCATTTGTGTAATCATAAATTTACATACAGTAATGTTGTTTGATTCATTGTTATTTTTTCCTTCCCCCCTACCTCTCCCACCCCTCTTTTCCCTCTATACAGTCCCTTCTTCCTCCATTCTTGCTCCCTCCCACCCCCATTATGTGTCATCATCTGCTTATCAGTGAGATAATTCATCCTTTGGTTTATGAGATTGGCTTATCTCACTTAACATGATATTCTCCAATTTCATCCATTTGCCTGCAAATGCCATAATTTTATTCTTCTTTTTGGCTGAGTAATATTCCATTGTATACATATACCAGTTTCTTTATCCATTCATCAATTGAAGGGCATCTAGGTTGGTTCCACAATCTGGCTATTGTGAATTAAGCAGCTATGAACATTGATGTGGCTGTATCTCTGTAGTTTGCTGATTTTAAGACCTTTGGGTATAGGCCAAGGAGTGGGATAGCTGGGTCAAATGGTGGGTCCAATCCAAGTTTTCTAAGGAATCTCCAAACTGCTTTCCAGAGTGGCTCCACTAATTTGCAGCCCCACCAGCAATGTATGAGTGTACCTTTTTCCTCACATCCTTGCCAACACCTATTTTTGCTTGTATTCTTGATAATCGCCATTCTAATTGGGGTGAGATGGAATCTTAGTGTAGTTTTGATTTGCATTTCTCTTATTACTAGAGATGTTGAACATTTTTTCATATATCTGTTGATTGCTTGTAGATCTTCTTCTGAGGAGTATCTGTTCATTTCCTTAGCCCATTTGTTGATTGGATTATTTGTATTCTTGGTGTAGAGTTTTTTGAGTTCTTTATATTTTCTGGAAATTAGTGCTCTATCTGAAGTATGAGTGGCAAAGATTTTCTCCTTCTCTGTAGGCTCTCTCTTCACATTGCTGATAGTTTCCTTTGCTGAGAGAAAGCTATTTAGTTTGAATCTATCCCAGTTATTGATTCTTTTATTTCTTGTGCTATGGGAGTCCTGTTAAGGAAGTCTGATCATAAGCCGACATGTTGAAGATTTGGACCTACTTTTTCTTCTATAAGATGCAGGGTCTCTGGTCTGATTCCAAAGTCCTTGATCCATTTTGAGTTGAGTTTTGTTTTGAAGACATCCAATCTGTGGAATTTCATGTGGCAGCCACAGTTGTTTAAAGCATCTATTATTCCACAGTACCATGCTTGTTCTTCTTTTTGTAGTTTGGCATTAATAACTGCTGGTCTGTGTCCCTTTCCAATTGAAATAAGATATTGCAGGATATTGAGTGTTCTGAATTTTGCAATCAATGCTGCTTATAGAAATGAGGGGGGAAGGAATGCAGAAAAAAGAGCCAGAATATCCAGATCCTGATAGCACTAGTCAGGTGGTAGTTTCGACTGAGAAGAACTTGAAGTGCTTCTTCTAAACTTGAGTCCTAACCTCTCCCAGTCTGATGTAGTCAATAAAAAAATTTTAGTGGAGATTTTATTCCTTAGAAACTTCTCTAAACTTTGAGTGTCTCAAACCCACAAAATTAATACAATCCAGATTATCAGAATGAGATCTGATTTAAAAATTTTTAAATGTAGAATTGTCAAGAATAGATATTAGATGACCTTTGACGTAAATTTTATAATGTCGCCTTGTTTATGCAGGCATTTGCTGTTTTAGAGTCCTTAAGAATAAGAAAGCAAGTCTTCACAACTTGAACTAGTAATTTATAAAGAGATTCTTGGTTTCAACATGATTTTGCTATATAGCCATATTTTAGTTATTTTCACATTTTTATCTATTTGCTTGTTTATCTTCTTCCCTCTTTAGGCTACTAAATACCACAGCAGCACACGCAATAGAGTAAGGGTGGAAAGGACATTGGTTACTTTTTAATATTTTTCTCATCCATTTGAAGTTTGGCTTCTCCTTCATTCTTACCCTTTTCTTTTGCTTTTTTTTTGAAAGACTGACTCAACATTATCTTTGGAGAAAAGTAAGAGTCTCTAAAATTTAGACTCATAGCAGTTCATTTGATTTACACATTGTTGGTCAACTAGTGGTGTTCACTATTCATTTTCCTCAAATTATAAACATCATAGATTTGCATTAATACTGTGTACCATTTATATGCTTACATTCAATTCTTTAGGATAATTCTTAGAAGAAAACAAGCAGGAGAGAACAGAATACATACATCCAGATACATTTCTAAACCAAGCTTGGGAAAGAACCCTGAGTTCTATATTAGTGAACATATAATATGTTGTAGAATCATTATTTTTACTTAAAACATAAGTAAATGCAAGATGAGAAGGTGAATCAAAAACCTCTGAAACAATACAGATCCATATCAATAAATAAATTGAATAGCCAATCAAGTGAATTTTTAGTTACTTGCTCAATTTGTCATAATCTAGGAGTTAAAATGGGGGCTTTCAGGCCAAATTCAACATAAAGAGTAATTTAAAATATCTGTCAAATTTCCAAAAAAAAAAATTTTATCTCACACTGAGGAAGGGGAGGGGGATTCCCTTGGGCTCTGACTTCTCTTAAACTCAAAAGTCTAGATCTTGCAGCTCTAGATTACATCCTTACCATGCACTAGTCTGCTGGGTCTCCTTAATTGTTGTCCTCTTTAAGCAAGGCACATACTTCCTTCATTCATCAAAGTCTTGACTCTCCTGCATCACCACTCCTGACACACTTTCCCTTATTTATAGAACTTACTTGGCCATTGTAGGTATTTGAATTATCCAGCCTCTATCCTAGGCAGACAGGGCCTCAGCTTTTCTGCTACTTCCATGCAAGGAGACCCTTAGCCTTTAACAGTTTCTGCTTAATTCTTGATCATGAGGATGAGGCCAGACAACTCCAAAGACTGAGGTAACTAAGCCAGAAAACAGAGCACCATGAACCCTATCTTCCATCTGGTTGAGAAAAGAAGTCTAACCCCTAGGTTCAGAATTAGACATTGAATATGCAGAGAAAAGGAGTCAAAAAGATAAAGAAATCATTCCAATGTCACATAACTATTCAAAGCTGAGCCAGATCTAGGACCCAGATATTTTGCTTTGGGAATCTATCTATTAGAGGACAAAGAGGCAATAAAAAATTTCCCAGAAGAAATTATGAGGCATCTCTAGGGTGGCTGCTCTAAGAGTTCATGGCTTAAACTTCTGGAGAGCATTCGTTTGCCTCACCATGGTGTATTCAGCAGCCTTCAGCCATGCCCTGTCAGTGAGTTCTCACTATAGTAGAATAGGCGGTACAGCAAGGTGAAGAAGCAATCTGGAAGAGTTTTCAAGACTAAAGTTTGACATTTTTCCCTTTTGTTTTTATTTTCTACATTCAGTTCTAAGATTCAAGAGGAGAGCAACAAATCAAACAAGCATCTGCTCATCAGGTTTCCTAATGATACTTTCACCTAGTCTCCAGAATATTAAAAGAAGAGACTCAGAAATTTTGGCATAAAGAAATTTTTTCATTCCCCACGATCAAAACTGCTGAGCCAAAAAGGTATACAAGCCACAGGAAGGAATAAATCCACTCCAGGCTGACAGGAGGGTCACCTTGGCTTTAATTCTTCCCTTGCCTTAGGAAGAAGGCAGGTGAGCATACAGAGAAGATAACCAATTTTTTTATTTGTTCTTTTTAGATATACATGACAGTGTATTTTGACATATTATACATACATGGGGTATAACTTATTCTAATTAGGATCCCATTTTTTGCAGTTGTACATAATGTGGATTTTCACTAGTCATGTATTTGTATATTCATATTCATATATGAACATAAGAAAGTTATGTTTGATATTGGAAAGAGTCTACTGCTGTGCTACTCAAGCTGTGTCCACATATTACCAACATAAGCATCAGCTGGGAGTTGACTGGAAAGGCAAACCTCAGACTCTACCCCAAACTTACAGAATCCGAGGGTGGATCCCAGAAGTCTAGTTTAACAAGCCCTCCAAGTGATTCTTGTTGACAAACTCAAGAATGAGAAGCAATAAGCAAACCACCTCTATGGCACCTGCATTAAGATTCATAGGACTCCCGAAGATACCTAAAAGTTGCAGGACCCACCTAGTCCTCTAGAGATATTCAGTCTTCTACCATTGGTATAAAGTCTACAAAATGGCAAGCTCATTAGCAAATAGATCCCATACAGAAAGAGCCTACTTATGAGAAAAATATGTACTTCTAAGAATTGATTATAAAATAAGATGAATACTTCCAATCTTTCAGATTTAAACCTTCAACTATGGGAGTTCTGCTCAAAAACAGATTAACTTGAACACTTTTCCATATATTTATTAATCGCCTATATATCTTCTGTAAAGTGTCTGTCCAGTTCCTTGGCCCATTTGTTGATTGGGTTCTTTGTATTTTTTGTGTAAAGTTTTGTAAGTTCTTTATAAATTTTGGAGATTAGTGCTCTATCTGAAGTGCAAGGACTTAAATCAGCCTACTACAGTAATGCAGCCACATCAATATTTATAGCACTTCAATTCACAATAGCTAGATTGTGGAACCAACCTAGATGCCCTTCAGCAGATGAATGGATAAAGAAACTGTGGTAAATATACACAATGGAATATTATTCAGCCATAAAGAAGAATAATATGGCATTTTCAGATAAATGGATTGAATTGGAGAATACCATGCTAAGTGACGTAAGCCAATCCCCAAAAACCAAAGGCTGAATGTTTTCCCTGATAAGTGGATGATGATATATAATGGGGGTGGGGTGGGGGTGACAGAAGAATGGAGGAACTTTAGATTACATAGAGGGAAATGAGAGGGAGGGGTATGAAAAATGGTGAAAAGAGACAGACATCATTACCCTATGTACACATATGATTACACGAATGGTATGAATCTAAATCATGCACAACCACAGAAGTGAAATGATATACCTCATTTGTGTACAATGAATCAAAATGCAGTTTGTAAAAATTAAAAAAATTTAAAAACAGATTAGCATTCACTTTTGATCAAGTTGCTGCTGAAATAAGAGGGAACTATTCTAGAATTTCAGATTTAAGTTCAAGGATGAGACTTAAAGTTTTATTCTCTCTTCCTCATCACTATGCCTCCACTTTATTGCCTGCCTAAAGACCAAAGGTTTTAGGATTGGGGGCTGCACTTAAAATTTATACCACATTACAAAAGCTAGACTCATGAAAATTATACAGATTACTTTAATCTCCCAAATTCACTAGTGTACTAGGAAGAATATCTGGAATAAATTACAGGTCATCTGCAGGCTAAAAATATTCACTTTCCCTATTTTCAGATGAGAAAACTGAGGTCCAGAGTAATAAATTTTCAATATTTTCCTCCATGATAAATACTGGTGAAAATGTTTGAGTGGGTTGCCTACCACAGACCAGCCTTACACCAAGCAACTGGAATAGAACGTTATGCTCATTCATCCTGGACCCTCAGGCAGCCTCTCATCCAAGACTTCATAAGATCATTGCAAAATGCATACTCAAGAAATATTCCTTTAGTGCATTACTATCGCTGGAAATGCCTTGCCAACGGGATTTACTAAGAAATAACAAATGTACACAGAGTTTCTGGATTCCTACAGAACTATGGGTTGCTCATCAAAGATCATTTTATCAGTGGGAAATTCACCCAGCACAGACTTTTAATAATGACTTCAGTGGTAATAAGGAAGTTGGAAAATGTGATATTCTAAGACTGTGAGTCATGTTTAGTCTTAGGTGGTAGCAGTTCATCGTTTAGAAGATAAGTCATATATCAGTTCTTTCTAATGTGTGTACAAGTCACCTGGGGACCTTGTTAAAATGAATGTGGATTCTAATTCAGTCTGAGGTGGGGCCTGAGGCTCTGAATTTCTAATAAGCTCCCCTAAAAGCTAATGTTGTTCATTCCTCAAACTACACTTTGAGTAGCAAGCCCACAGAAGTTGGGCTTTAAAGCCACTTTAAAAGGTATGTGCATAGATGGCAACTAAAACCTTACAGCTGTATTGTCTAGAGACATATAGAAATCAACAAAAGTTAAAAAAATAAAAACAGAAACAAGGTTGACCAACTGAATGAACAAGTCAATGTTTAAGTAGCAGAGAATAAGGTAACCTGAGCTCCCCACTAAAGTCAAACTCAGCTAGCCAAGTAAGATTTATCAGGTCAGGGAGACCAAACAGACTCACCAGAACAGCGTGCACAAACCTCAAATTCTAACAACAAGCAACAGGAAGAAATCAGCACAGGCAAATAATGAACACAAAAGCAAGGGTAGGGCCACAGATGGAGATCCAGACAAGCAAGCAGATACCCAGGTTTGGAAAGTTAATTTACCTGCTGGACTTCAACTTCCATAAGGCATTAAGTAAGGGAAACAAAAGCATCCTAGTCTCAGAGGAATCCAGGACGAGCTAAAACACGGGAGCCAAAACCCTCAGTAAAGGCCCAGATCCGTGACCAGTATCAAATTTGTGAGTTCACTAGCAAATGTGGGAGTTCTTGAACCAACTAAAGACCTTATATTCCTTCCCAATACAGCTGATCCAAGAGCCTTGGTGGAGCAGAATCAATGGGGGGGGGGGGGGGAAGTGGCTACATCTGTGAAAATTGGCAGACTATTACGCAGGCTAGTAGAGCAGAGAGTCCCAGGCAGCATTATGTGAATCACCTAGGAACCTGTTACGAAATGTAAATGCTCAACCCCATCCCAAACCTAGAAAATAAAGAAACTGTGGGAGTGGAGCCCAGAAACCTGTGTTTTTACAGACCCTCCAGGAGATTCTGGTGTACCATGCTTAAGTTTGAGAGGTACAGCAGTAGAGTCTATTGAAGGTATAAATGGCAAAAAGGCCAGGTGTGGCAAAGGAATCATTAGAAGCAGGCTTAATAATGATGCTTTCGAAGAGCAAGTAAAGGGAAGGGGAAGTTTACAAGGGAAGACAACACAGTAGAGACAATATGAAAGTAGAGTTAATAAAACATGCTTGGGGATTACTAAAGTTGGGTGATGATATTAAAAGGTAGAGTTCTAATGAGGAATGAAATTCATATTTTGATTCTGATGAGATAAATCATGAGTGTCTGGAAGTGTCAACTCGTGTATGAAAATCTCATGCTGTATTTTTTAAGAAACTCACCAAAAAGAAGTGCTATGTGGCATCAATACTCTCAAAATGGGAAAAACAAACTGATAAAACAAACATGGTGATCTAATGTGAACCATCTGACAAATATATTGGGAATTTTTTAAAAATATGAACAAAAGTATAGGATGAAAACGTATAGGTTTTTAATTATATCTATTGATTCGGCAAATATGTGTTGGGACATATCTATTTAGACACTAAGGATTTGAGACTGAATAAAATATAATCACCTTCAAAATAGGATTGGGGATGTAGCTCAGTGGTAGGGCACTTGCCTAGCATGCATGAAGCCCTGGGCTAGATTCCCAGCACCACACACACACACACTTGCAGTATATTGCCAGTGGTGGAATGCAAATGACAATAAATGAACAGTGGGCACAGCTGTATTAGAGGTTTGCCCAAGGAGCTGTGGGATGGTGGAGGCTCTTCATAAAGAATCAGAGAACTCTTTTCAAAAAGAAGGAAGATTTAGTTGGACTCTGAAAATGATAGACAGGAAGAACATTATGGCAGGTGCTTGTTATGTTAAGACTGAGATTTGTATGTTCTGTATCAGTGAATTTGTTTGGTCTCCCAGGCCTGCTAAGTCTTACTGCCATTATTCATTACTAGCCAAGTTTGACTTTAGCAGGGTCCTCAGGGAAGGAAACCATGGAGGCAGAAACTGCCTCCTAGAAAGTGCTAGAAACTGGAATGGCTGAGGGGAGAAAATGTGAAGCTAGAGAATTAGTAGGCAGAAACTAGCTCATGTTGACCCTGGGTATTATCCTGGGGTGCCACTGGTGAGCCAGGGACAACCAGGAACAAATGTGCCCTTCCTTCAAGATCACTCTGTCTCAATAATATGGTGAATGGATTGAAGAGAGGGCCAGAAAGGAAGCAGGAGAAGTAAGGAAAAGATGACCACAACTAAGGAGACAGACTAGGACAGTAGAGATCAAGAATACAGAAATGTTGCATTTCTAAGGAAGAGCAAGGCCCATTATGTGACAAAATTAAGACACACAAATACACCTGAATCAATTGTGGTTTGGGCCATAGCAATCTGGTAACTATATTAACAACAAATTGGTGATCAATTTCATTATTATTTATGACTTAGAGACAATTTAAGTCCATCTCTGTAATGTCACTCTTACGTTTCAATCTGCTATCTGGAGTGGGAGAAGGACTTGCTGAGTACACAGTATTGCTTCAAATCTCTGAGCAAGGCAGTTTATCCTATAGCAGTGGCAGGATTAGAATTCACTCCCTCCCTCCTGGAGCTGTTCTAATGCAAGTAGTGAGGGTATGTTATATACCTCATATAATAGAATTCACATTCACATCACCTGCAGGCCATCTTTCCTTCTGTGCTTTAGCACATCATTGAGAGGAAAGAAAGGCAGCCAGCAGGCAGGCTACCACCAACTCTTCTCCCTATAAACTCAAGCAGGGAGTTTTGGCAGGCATTCGAGGAAGTCATTTGAGGTCATGCTCTGGAGGTAGAGGCTTCCATAGGAGAATATGGGTAAACTTTCTCTCCTGCTGCTAGATTTCATCCCTTGGTGGAATTAGTATGAAGAGATGGAACCTATGGGTGTCTGCTTAGAAGAAGAGTACCTACTGTCACCTTGGCAAGCCAAGTAGGAGCATGGAGGGGTTCTCAGGAAAGGATTTCAACTGGGGGATGCCTCACCCTGAGTCTTAGAGAAAATAAGAGGGACAGGGAGAATAAAGGGAATTTGTGAGTTTTCTCCAAAGTCTAGATCAGTTCACCATTTGAGCACATGCTCAACACAGAGGCTGGGGCCATAAAAGTGGAATGAGCATACGGCTCAGGTTCCAGTGGTCACATCTCATTCCCTTAAGCACAGTGTGAAGACACTCTGATTCTGCTCCCATAGATGATTAACACCAAGTAGGATCTAATGGATAGATTAATATGGAGGAATCAAGACTTTAAATGTTTTAAAGACCTTGAATGGATTTAAAATAAAATATTAAATAGTAGTTTCTTATGAATAGTAGAATTTCAGGTGATTTTTTAAAAAATTATCTTCTCTTTGATCATTATAAACTTCTATAATGGATATGATTTACACTCATAATAGTAGAAATTAAAAATAGTTAAGATATTTTTTTATTGTAAACAAATAGGATACATGTTGTTTCTCTGTTTGTACATGGCGTAAAGGCATACCATTTGTGTAATCATAAATTTACATAGAGTAATGTTGTTTGATTCATTCTGTTATTTTTTCCCTTCCCCCCACCCCTCCCACCCCTCTTTACCCTCTATACAGTACTTCCTTCCTCCGTACTTGCCCCCCTCCCTAACCCTAACTCTATTAAGAAGTTGACTAAAGAACTCAATATTTAAAACATTTGAAAGCATGC
This sequence comes from Sciurus vulgaris, assembly GCF_902686455.1. NCBI lineage: Eukaryota > Metazoa > Chordata > Mammalia > Rodentia > Sciuridae > Sciurus > Sciurus vulgaris. The sequence continues at coordinate 119,349,767 of NC_136471.1, read as the reverse complement.
AACCTATATAAGAGATTAGAGATACACAAACACACACACTCAAGTACACACAAAAAAAGCAGATGTAAAATAATGAACCTATGACAGAGGTAAATATTTTACAATAATTTGTCAAAGTTGAAAAGACTGTACATTCTATGGCTCAGGGATACCATATTTTCCCATATAATTGTCACCACCCTATTAATGAATATTCATGAGTATTCCACGAACCCTATTCTTGCACCAAAGACAGTTTATTAATAAATGTTTTTAAGTAATGCCAGAATGATTTTTTAAAAAAAGCTTCACATAATGCTCAAATTCCACTTCTTTGAAAAAGAATTGGCAAAAAAATCTGTGATGATTATGTGGTGAAATACAGTATATGAAGCCTACCCAAATACTATTAAAAAGATTGCTGTCCACAGCTGAGAAACTGTAGTGGAATGTAAGTTCTCATAGTAAACCTGGCATGCCAGAATCTTCTTTTAATGCATTGAATTACATTGGCTTCCTTGGATATAGAATTATAGGAGGTAAGCAACAACTTGAAGTTTAACAAAGATGTGTTCTAAATAGGAGAAACTGAAACAATTCATAATACTGAGAAAGAAAAAGCCAAAATAAAAGATTGCAGAATCAGAGAAAAGAGCCATAGTCTCCAATTTAAAAATTAATGTACACAGATTTCAGTGACTTGTTTAGAGTTTTCATCATTTTCTGATAATTCCATAAATACATTTTTAAACCTACAAAACATATATTGGAGAAAAGATAGCCTTTTTAACAAATGATGCTGGGAAAACTGGTTATCCCTAGGTACAATAAAGAAACTAGGCCCTTCTCTCTCACCCTGAAAAAAAATCAACTCAAAATGGATCAAACATCTAGGAAACAGACCAGATACTATGCAATTTCTAGAAGAAAATATAGGGTCAACACTCCATCATAAAGGCACAGGCAACAACTTTCTCAACAGAATCTTTAAGTGCAGTAAATAATGCCAATAGTTAATAAATGGGATGACATCACATTAAAAAGCTTCTGCTTAGCAAAGGAAAAAATATGAATGTGAAGAGAGAACCTACAGAATTGGAGAAAACCTTTGCCAGCTACTCTTCTGGCAGAAAATTAATATCTAGAACATGTAAAAAACTCATAAAGATAACCCAATTAAAACATAAAAATAACCCAATTAATAAGTTGACAAGTGAGTTGAACAGATACTTCTGAAAAGAATAAATACAACAGGGCTGGGAATATAGCTCAGTTGGTAGAGTGCTTGCCTTGCAAGTACAGGCCCTGGGTTCAAATCCCTGGCACCACAAAAAAAAAAAAAAAAGAATAAATACAACAAATATATGAAAAAATGTTCAATATCATTAGCAATTAAGGAAATGCAAATCAAAACTTCCCTGATATTTCATCTCACACCACTCAGAATGGCAGTCTAAAGAAAACAATTATAAATGCTGGATGTGAAGAAAAAGGAGCATTTTACACTGTTCATGGGATTGTAAATTAGTAAAATCACTATGGAAATCAGTATGGAGTTTCCTCAAAAGACTAGGAATGGAACCACTATATGATCCACCTATATCATTCCTTAGTATTTATCATACTACACTGATATATACATGCCAATGTTTATAGCAGCACAATTCACAATAACCAATGGGAAGTTATATTCCATGTATGTATGATATGTCAAAATATACTCTACTGTCATGTATATCTAAAAAGAATAAATAACAGCAAATCCACTGGATGTAAAATAGGATCTCATTGGGAATTTTGTTTGCATTTCCTTAATAATGATAGTGAGCATCTTTTCATGTATTTATTAGAAATTTGTATGTCTTCTTAAATTGGATTTCTGTTGTTTTTATTGAGTTTTAGCAATTTTGTATATATTTTGGAAAATAAACTTTTGTAAGATATAGATTTATGAACATTTTCACTCATTCTGTTCATTATCTTTTCATTCTCTTAATAGTATCCTTTGATGTATAAAATTTTTAGTTTTAATCAAGTATAATTTATCTATTTTTCCTTTTGTTTCCTTTGTTTTAGTGTCATATTTTGGAAATAATTATCTCAAAAAGTTAAATATACAATTATCATATGACCCAATAATTCCACTAATGGGTATGTACTCAAAAGAATTGAAAATGAGTACTCAAAAATACTTATACACAAATGGTCACATCAATATTATTTAAAATACTGATTATTTAAGATAAAGGAGTATACTAACAGATGAGTGGATAAACAATATTCTATATAATAGTATATTAGTCATAAAAAATGAAGTTTGATACATGTTGCATTAGAGATGAACCCTGATATTATTCTTTAGCAAATGGGAAATTTTTCATAAAACACTTAATATTAAACTAATACAGTACAAGGGTGGCCACCACTACTAAATTTAGTATTGTGGCATAAGAAATTCTCTTTTAAAAATTGGAATATGAGAATGAAGATGAAAATATAGGTACTTGATAAAAATGCACCCACTGTAAAAATAGCTGAACACAAAACTAAGTAAACCATAATTTCAAATGTATATAGTATACCAATTTTTCTCATTTCTCAAATTGACCATGCACAAAATCCTTATGGTTGTGGCTCTAGCTCTATATATGGAAACAAATTATATATGTCACTCTTCTTAGAAGAGGGTGGGTAGTGATGAATATACATTCTTTAAAAAAGAAACGATGTTGTAAAGTCAATACAGAATTCAAGTAAGTGGCAAAGCAGGAATAGAGGGCTTTTCAACGAACCTGGGGAGAAAAAAGGAAAGCTGAGGGAAGACCTAGGGTTCAATTCAATTTTTGTAATGGGAAAGTGACAAGAAAAGGAAAGATATCCTGTAATAGATTCTATTCCACATTCCAGAATGAAAACACAGTAAATAATTTAACTGCCACACTTGCCATATTTTATCCAGTAGAATGGTACAATGTTGATCCACACGGGTTAGGGGGTTGGTTCTCAAACTGAGATTTGAGTCAGAGTCAGAAGCACCTGGAGAGCTGATGGACTGCAGAGGCCAGTCATGTTAAAGTGGGGTAGAGCCTGGTATTTTACCAAGTGCCCAGGTGATTCTTATACTGACCAAATTTTGAGAACTACTGCTCTACAGAGTTCTGGGTTTCCACTCCTTCAGTTCTTGAAATGTCCTAAAGAGAAGAAACCAGTAACTGACAGGCAGGAGGCTGGGGCAACAGGACAGCTCTTAAAGTAGACACAAACTTTGTGCACCACAGCTAAACACCACCTCTTCAGTGTCTGTCCATCACAGCTTTCATCAGTGCCATACAGTGGTAATTACCTATGCATCTCCAAATGTAAGCTCTGTGTGGCTCAGCTAGTATCTCAAAAATGAAACCCAGTGTTTACACAGAATAATTACAAAATAGAAATTTACTAGATAAATGAATTGATGGAATTATACCAGGGTTAAAATCAACAGGATTGTTGAGAGTATTATTATTGAATTGTCTATAAATCTAATTCCAAAAACCATATAGGGCAAGTATTGAAACATGTTTGTAATACATGCAGACAGTGGTTATTCCTTTTATCACCAAGGAACTGGTTGCATGATGAATTATTAGGGCTGAATTCTGAACCTGCATTCTCTCTTTCAGTGGGGAACTTGGGTACATATAAACATCCTAGGGCTTCCTTAAATTCTCCCTAAAGCATAAATTATTCTATTACTCACACATCACATAAGGACTATTCGAACTAAGCAATTAGTGATCTGGACACCTTAAAAAATACCAAGTGCTTTTCAAATGTTTATTATTTGGTTCTGGATCTAATAATGCCGCTACAGGATTTTCTTTCATTGAATTAGATGTTGTTTAAATGTAAAAGAATAAACTTTTAATCACAAAATAAATGACTTGCTATCAATTGAACAAGAGCAGTATTTCTATGACTTGAAATAATTCAGCCTAAATCACCAAATACAAAGAATGTGTACAAAAATGGTAGCATATTCATTCTGATCATGGTTTCTACAGAATAGAAGAGTTCACAGTCTTCGTGCAATACTGGTATTATTGCCCACCACTGGTGAGATTGTGTAGAGGGTGGATAAGGGTGTGAGCTTAGAAACAAAGAAATCTTCAAGTTTGGAAAGTCTTCATCTCTAAAACGGGGGAAACAATCATATCTTTCTTAATGGGTTGTCCAGAAAAGATCATGCATGAGTAGTGTTAAACTCAATGCCTTAACAAAACAAGAGCTCAATAAATGTTTGCACCTATGTTATTATCATTCTTTCCATATCACTTGGCATATAGGGCTTAGATAGAAAATCCAGTATATTCCTCTGCCTGTTAGTTCCTTCTCATCATATCATAACCCCATCTCAGGCAGTTCAATCTTAATGGTGTAAATTAAGGAAAGGTTTCTCTAAGTGATAACACAAACTAAATCCTAAAAGATGAGCAAAATAAAGGTTCCCAACTTGCACAGTCACCCATCATTTAGTCAGCTGTACTCAAGAAGCAATGGAATCACAGGGAATAGAACATGGTCATCTATGTGAGTTTCCATGTAGTGGGGACAGTGCTCCTAAAGGAATACTTTTAGTTTTAACATCCAAGTGTCAATAAGACCCTGCTGAGCTGTCCTGACTTTCTTACTAGTTTTCAAGCATAGTTAGCTTTCTATACTTCCCTGGCACATCTGTATGACTGTGGGTGTATATGTGTAATGAACTAATAGAAAATTCTGGTAGACAATCTCTTTATATTTTACAGAGACTCACAGACCTTCTTTAGATCTATAGCAGCAAGAAACATTTCCATTTTCAATATGGGCCTGCCATCTGTCTGAAGGCTAGCTTCTAGAACACCACCTTTCCTCTAATGCTGTTTTATACTACATGGGTATACTCTCAACAGTTTCTCTAACAGCACCATATACAATAATAATTGCTATTTATTAGGTACCTATTATGAGCCCTTACGTGCAATTCCTTGAGGTATGTATGATTATCCCATTTTGCAGATGAAGAAATAAAAGGTTCTGAGAGATTAGGTAACTCGCCCAAAGTCATACAGCTGGTAAAGATGCTATAAAATATGGGCCTTTTACTCTCTCCAATGCTTGTGGTAGTGTCATGTAAAGATATTTTGCTTCAAAATATATTTAAAGCATTTTTTTCAGTCAGTCGTGTTGTATTCATATTGCTTCACTTCACAATAGCCACATAAGCAAATATTGCTTAGGAACCTGCTGTCCCTGGGCTGGGCTTACATCCAGCTCTGAGTTCTACTGGAGGGAGCAGTGCTTCTATTAAATTAATGTGCTCCAACATGAGTGCATCATTCCAGTCACCTGAGAATAGGAAAAGCCTTATCAAGAACTTGCTATTCATTTTAAGCCACTTTAATCCCTCTGGTTTGATGCAAATTCATTTCATTAATAATTAACAGTACTTGGCAATACTTTCCCTCAGTCCCAGTTCTTGGTCAGCACTCCAATTTGCTGAACCTGAGAGAAATCAGGGTCAAACTGAGGAAGAAAAGAAAATGAGAAAGCCAGGATCTGACATTAACCCACCCACCTCAACCCCTATGGAAAAGGCAAGCTAACTATCCAAGCAATAGATATTGGCATTTCAGCAAGGCAGTGTGGATGATCCTCATAGTTCATCTTTAAATATTACGTCTTTAATGAGTTCATTTAAACTTTGATAGTGTGGCTTTAAACTTTCTTTTTGGGTAGATATTATATAGATCAGTGGTTCTCAGCCTTGGCCAGGAGTCAAAATCACTTCTAAGACTTAAAAATGCACATAAAATCTACTAAAGCTGAACATTCATGTGGCTTATGATCCATTAATTTCACTCCTAGGCATATTCCCAATGGAAATACACACATATGTGTGCCAAATGATGCATAAGGATGTTCCTAGCAGCACACTGTAGCTCCCAACTGGAAAGTACCAAATGATCATCAACAATAAAATCGAAAATATTTTTAACACGATGGAATAACATAACATGTGAATGAATGGCACACAACTACACATAACAATATGGAAAGCTCTCATATATATAATATTGAGGGTAAAAGCCAGACACAAAGGAGTAAATATACTGTACCATTCTATGTAAAGAACAAAATAGGCAAAACTTATCTATAGTGTTAGAAGTCAGGACAGTGATGAGTGTTGGAGGATTATTATTTGAAGGGACTTCTGGACTGCTGGTTATGTTGTTTATCTGGATGTTAGTTCTGTGGGTGTATTTGTGAAAATTCAGTCTGCATACTTATTGTGTATGTGGCTTTCTGTGTATATATTATTCTATAAAAAGTTTAAAATATATTCATATATGTACATAGGAAAGTTGCATGAGATTCATTCCATTGTCCTTCTTATTTCCATTCCCCCTCCTTTCCCTTCATTTCTTTGTCTAATCTACTGAGCTTCTATTCTTCAGGCCCCTTATTGTGTGTTAGTATCCACATATCAGAGAGAACATTAGATCTTCGGTTTGGGGGGATTTTATTTCACTTAGCATGATAATCTCCACAAGACTAGGATACTAATTAGAATAAGATATATTCCATGTTTGTATAAATATTTCAAAATATACTCTACTGTCAGGTATACCTAAGAAGAACAAATAATTTTTAAGTACTATGTTAGGCCCCAAAGAATATAACTTCTATATATGGTAGATTTCTCTGATAATTCAATCAGACTTATAATGACTAATGAAGCTAAATTGAAAAAATATTTTTAAAAATACAAGTGTAAAATATATATACATTAACCTATTGCCCCTAATCCTGTAGCTTCCACAAAACCATTCACTTCCCCTGGTGAGCCTAGTGCAGCAGCCTTAGAGAGATACCCTCACCCTCTTTTAAGCTTCTCAAATTATTTAATGCTATCAACATAATCTCAATATCCCTAGTTTTCACTAGCCTTCCAGAGTTCGCAGGAGACTTCAATGGTTAAAAACCCCCTAATTCCATCATCATCTGCATGATGCTAAAATGTTGGAACTGAAAAAAATCAAATCAATTTATTAATCAAAAGCATAAAATGAGAATGCCATAAATTAATTTTCAACTAAGGAAAAGGGATGCAAAGAGGAACTTAAAGAGCATTTTTGCTATGAGGATTTAATGAGTATGGCATCAGCTGTTCTTTTTTATATTACAAAATAATCAGAGCTCACACATATTCAAGGCATTGCTATAAGTTATTTACATACATTAACTCATTTAATCCTCATGACAATTATTTGAGGTAGGTATTATTATCCTCATTTGGCAAAGAAGGAAATTAGGGTGCAGAGAGGTTAAATAACTGTATTTGGCCATACAACTAGTAAACCCCAGAACCATGATTTTAATTCTAACAATTTGGCTTCAGAGTCTGTGCTCTTCACTCTATTCATTATATTCCTGTACATTGTATGTTGTTTAATATATTGTTCCAATTTTAAATGGACTATGTTTAATAAATTTATAGTAAGTGGTAAGCTATGTCCACTAGAATATTGGCATCACTACTGAAAATTACATATGAGATGACTGAAATCAATAATACAAGGTATACATCAATTCCTTATGTGTTTAGGACAAATTAGCAGGTCAGACATGAAAAAATAAAAAGAAGGCCCTTCTGAAGGATGGTTGTTGTGTTATTTGTTCATTTGCAAGCAATGAGCAGGCACTGTTCTTGTACAGTGAACCCAAATGTTTAGTGCAGCCATGGGCAAGTCCAAGTTCCCATCCAACTGGCAGACACTAGACAGATAGCAAAGCAGTAAGTGGAACTTACATATGTGATCACAGACCATGAAAGTATATAAGAAAGGGAAGTTTCCTGGTCAACCACAGGGACTATCATAGGTTGGGTTCTGAAATGTCCCTCAAAGACTCATGTATTGAAGGTTTAGTCCCTAATGTAGTAATGTTCAGAGGTGGGAATTTGGATTTGAGAAGGTAATTGGATCATGAGGGCTTTAACCTTATCAGTGGATTAATTCACTAGCGAGTTCATAATTGAATGAAATATTAGGATTCAGTGGGAACTATAAGAATCAGGGCCTATTTGAAGGAAGTAAGTCACTGGTGTCATGCCCTGGAAGGGTATCTTTTGCTCCCAGCCCCTTCCCCCCAACCCATCCCCTTTCTCTCCCTCTCTCTCTCTTACTACTACCTGAGCCCCATGAGGTGAGGAGCTTTATTCTACCATGCTCTTCCTCCATGAAGATCATGTACATCCTCTATGATATACTGCCTCACCACAAACCCAAAGCAAAGGAACAAGCTGACCATGGACTGAAACCTCTGAAACCATGAACCAAGATAAATCTCTCCTCCTGTTCTTGTAATTCTTAGGTATTTTTTCACAGTAACATAAAGTTAGAAAACACAGGGAATGTCTCCCTGAAGAAATGATGATTGTATGATACCTGAAGGATGAATAGGAGGCAAAGGCAAAGGTGTGTGAGGGTGTAAAAAGAGCTTCATGCGCATGTGTAAACAGATATAATGTAAGTCAGAATGAACAAGTATAACAGACATACAAAAAAAAACCACAATGAAACCTCAAGATCTTTTTCCTTTTTCATTACATAAGTCACCTGAAATTATCATATGTCAAACATCAACCAAAAAAACCTTGATTATATTTGTGGTTGGTCCCAAAAGACTAGACCACAATAAGACAAAAACCTTGCTGACCAGGAATTTGAAATAATACTTTTTTAAATTTATTTTTATTGTAAAAAAATGGGATTCATGTTGTTTCTGTTTGTACATGGAGTAACAGCATACCATTTGCGTAATCATACATTTACATAGGGTAATGATGTTTGATTCATTCTGTTATTTTTCCTTCCCCCCCACCCCTCCCATCCCTCTTTTTCCTCTATACAGTCCCTCCTTCCTCCATTCTTGCTCCTCTCCCACCCCCATTATGTGTCATCATCCACTTATCAGTGAGATCATTCGTCTTTTGGATTTCTGAGATTGGCTTATCTCACTTAGCATGATATTCTTCAATTTCATCCATTTGCCTGCAAATACCATAATTTTATTATTCTTTATAGCTGAGTAATATTCCATTGTATAAATATACCACAGTTTCTTTATCCATTCATCAATTGAAGGACATCAAGTTTGGTTCCACAGTCTGGCTATTGTGAATTGAGCAGCTATGAACATTGATGTGGGTGTATCACTGTAGTTTGCTGATTTTAAGTCCTTTGGGTATAGGCCAAGGAGTGGGATAGCTGGGTCAAATGGTGGTTCCATTCCAAGTTTTCTAAGGAATCTCCACACTGCTTTCCAGAGTGGCTGCACTAATTTGCAGCCCCACCAGCAATGTATGAGTGTACCTTTTTCCCCACATCCTCGCCAACACCTATTGTTGCTTATGTTCTTGATAATCGCCATTCTAATTGGGGAGAGATGGAATCTTAGGGTGGTTTTGATTTGCAATTCTCTTATTACTAGAGATGTTGAACATTTTTCCATATGTCTGTTGATTGCTTGTAGATCTTCTTCTGTGAAGTGTCTGTTCATTTCCTTAGCCCATTTGTTGATTGGGTTATTTGTATTCTTGGTGTAGAGTTTTTTGAGTTCTTTATAGATTCTGGAAATTAGTGCTCTATCTGAAGTATGAGTGGCAAAGATATTCTCCCACTCTGTAGGCTCTCTCTTCACATTACTGATAGTTTTCTTTGCTGAGAGAAAGCTTTTTAGTTTGAATCTATCCCAGTTATTGATTCTTGCTTTTATGAAATAATACTTTTTAAAAATTATTTCCCAATATCTTTTTAACTGCTTCTGCCTTGTTTGCCCCATTAGTTATACATGACATTATAACATATTTACACATTTTGATAAATCGTAAATAAATGGAGTATATCATGCTAAGTGAAATAAGTCAAACTCAAAAAAAACAATGACTGAATGTTTTCTCTGATATGTGGATGCTAATTCACAATAAGGGGGACAGCTAGGGAAGAATAGAGTTACTTTAGATTAGGTAGAGGGGAGTAAATGGAGGGGAAGGGGTATGGGGGTAGGAATGATAGTAGAGTGAAACAGACATTATTACCTCATGTACATATATGACTGCATGACTGATGTGATCCTACAATATGTACAGTCAGAAAATGAAATAATACTTTCAATTAGGCATATGTTGAAGGATTCAAGACATCAATGTGAAAAAGGAAATAATGGTGTCTACCTTTTCATGAGAAAACCAGTAATGAAAAAGGAAACTGAAAAGATCCTAAGATTTTAAAATCATTAGTCACAGATGGCTCTCCTATATCACTGCTAGTCATAACTTCCCCCATCACTCAGCATTGCTGAGGTTAACTCTACCAGAAAAGTAAGAGCACTCCATTAGGCCAAAATACTTCATGCAATTTATTAAACATGTGGTTAAATGCAAGTTCTGAGGCTGCCTGATAAGCTCAGAATAATTCTAGGTACAAAGAATGAATGGACTTTTAAAATCTAACACAAGTCCTCACCACCTCCTTGTAAAACCACTATCCAAACTATTCTACAACCTCCAAGATCAACCAATGTGCTCTTTTGAAAATGTAGACCTGTCATAGACCACACCCCTCAACTAGAACCTTGTAGTGGCACCATTGTTCATAAAATAAAAATACAGCTTCTTAAAATAGCCTGTGGGTATTGCCTGCTTTGTCTTCAGATAACCTCTCCAATCCTACCTTGTACCTCACTTTCTCAAAACAGTCCTCTTAGTATCTCATACTCACCAGACTCCATGTTGCCTCAGGGCCTTTGCACATGCTATTCCTACTACCTAGAATGTTCTCTTCCTCCTGCCCTTCATCTAATTTATTCCCACTCATCCTTTAGCTCTTGGCCTCTATTTTCAAACAAGCCATCCATGATTCCTCTGTGTCAGTTTTCCCTATTACAAGTTCATATAGCTCTTCTCCATGGCATGTATTATATATGAAATTTTAAATATGTTGCCTTGATTACTTGATTAAGTAATTGTCAGTTCCTTAAACATGAGAGTTGGAATCTTGTCTGATTTTGCTGACTTCATATCAACAATCCCAGGTACACTTGTTGACTCCTAGTAGGTACTTTATAAATGTACACTGTACACAAAGAGGATTTCATGGAGATCCTCAATTCCTCTGAATGTTTTGTTAGCATATTTCTGTTTCTAGGGCATTCTTGTAAGACCTATGTATAAAGAAATATATTTTTAAACAGTATGTTATATCCCTAAAGAGGCACAAAGGAAGGCATACAAAAGTTGACAATAATTTGCTACTCTAGTCCAGTAGCACTTTTTAAATTATCTTAGTTACCCAGGAGAAAAGTACAGTCCAAAATCAACACTAGCAATGAGAAGGAAAAATATGTAGCTATTTAAACTTAATGTTAATCAAACAATATTCTATCTATAACTGGATGAAGTAGTTCTTTCTTTTGTTTAATTCCAGTATGTTTGAGAAACAGTTTACTCTTACACGAGAAAAGACTAAGTTCCTGTTATAAAGACAAGGAATACCAAAGAAGACAATAGGATTCCAGAAGGTCCTTCATTGCTAATAATTTACATTTTAGACTACTGTTTGTTTTCCTCTTTTATAAAAATTAAACATCATCATCTATGCTCCCTACCTATCCTATTGGGAGTTTGGAGGAAATAATGAGATGATGTTTATGAAGTACATGGGGCCTACGGAAACACTATTATTAGAACAGGTAAGTAGAATACTGCTTCTGGTAATACCATGGGTGACAGACAAGCAAGGCTGACACTAGAAAAACACAGCAGTGAAATACTAAGGACAGAATTGTTATTTGGTGATTTTTACAGTAATGAAAAACATTCTTTATGAACTCTTACCTATAATCTGCAATCCAAATTTCCTAGACACATATGACTATTTAATTTAAACTGATAAGCTTGATTTTAAATTAAAATTCAATTTATCATAATGTAAATTTAAATAACCTCATGTGGCCAGTGACTTCCACATTGAATAGTGAAGATATAGAACATTTCCATCATCACAGAAAGTTCTGTTGAACAGCATTATGAATATAGTAGTATCCTTTTCTTTTGATACTTTGCATGTGAATCCTGTTATTTGACACTTGTAAACCCTCTCCCAAAGTAGAGATTTGGAACTTCATCAGTTAGAAATTTTTCATAGAGCTAAAAAGAAATTATTCTTAAGTGACAAATGTTTCCCTTTAAAATTTGTTTTACCTTTGATGTGCTGCCTCCACCTGGTTAGCATAAGAATATGTGCAGTGAAGAATGGGTTAAATGCTTCTCATTTTTCTTTGATTTGTATTTCTCAGCTTCCTTTCTATATATAAATACTAAGGTCTAGGCAGAGAGTAATCCATCTGAGTGACCCTGAAAGCAGATTCATAACTAAAAAACTGCCATAGCTAGTTGTCCATAAGATAAGAGACAAGTCATTAAGATATCCTTATGGAGAACAAATCCTCTCTTGTATGAGGTGCTGCTGCATCTCATTTTTCTCTTTATACTATTTTAATCTTGTTGGATTGGGGGTAGGGTGGGGAACAGAAATGAGCCCAGTGCATTCTAATTTTGTGTGGGTGTCTCCCTGGCTTGGTTACCAAAGAAACCATTATGTTCCATACTATTCAAATAATGGCTCTACTAGTGCTCTAAATACTTTCTTCTCTTCTAACCTGACTGCACTGCAGATTTAGAGCCACCATCTGTTGTCCAGCAAAAACAAAGGGTGTCTGGAAATACCACGGCCCTTCCAATACTGTTTTAAGTCTCATTCTCAAGATTCCAACTTTAAGAAACCTGTTCTGAGGACAATATTTCCAAATCAGGACCAGGACAGTGCCTCCATGCACCACTGCACCATCAAACTGCATAAGTATAAGGTATCTGCAGACATCCAGTGAAGCTGTCAAGTTTCCTGTCACCCATGCTGTGAGGCTCCTTTCACTGCAGTTTTGAGGACCTTGCTGCCCCAGCCCTGAAGCATGCTAGGGGATCTGGCTGGGATGAGTGCTTGCCTGTTACCTTGAACCTTGATGTCAGTCATGTCACCCTCCTGTGGATGCCCACCAGTGATCTGCAAAGCAACATATCTAGCAGCCGGGACCACCTGTTTCCATGGCTGCCAGGTTGGACTGTGCCCTCCAGAACCACCCATTCCAAAGAAGAACCCATGAGCCCAAGATTCTAAAACCTCTAAAGGATATTTTCTGGAAAAGGATTCAATTTTCTCATATTATTGATGTTCCTCTCCAATCTTTAAGTGTATAGGGGCACAATGTACTTGGCAAATTCCTTATGAATCCCAGGCAGTCAGGAACTAAGAAATGAGGTTCTTGTAAATCTCCAGGTCTCTACAACAAAAGTTTCAGAGATAATCTACCAAGCAGTGTGGTCACTCTTACTGAGGTTTTATGTAGGAAGTTGAAGTGCTTCCCAATTTTTCTTTTCAGGGCATTTATAAATCTGGTGAAATTTTGCAATCTGTTCAGAAAGAGTGCTACTGATTGCAACTTAAAAACAAGGTACTGTTCAAAGGTCCATAGCTCTTTCCATTAAAGGAAGATACATACACACCTTTTTTAAGGCAGTACTTTAAAACAGGAATCTTCAAACATTTTAGATCAAGCATCCTATCCATATAAAACATATTTGCACACCCACAAATATATGTATCTTGGTTTATAAAGTATATACACAAGATATTACATTGATATATTATCATATTATTAAACATGCTCAAATATGAAATAATAAAAGCCTTAATTTTTCTGGCCAATAAGTCTACTAAGCAAGGAAGAAATATAGATAAGACAGAAAGAGGCTTGAGCCACATGTGCATATACATGTGTCTCTGGTTTCCAAAGGTGGCAGCAGGCGTACTTTCGCTTGTTCATCCTCTCCACAGGCACTCAAGATGTTGACTAACATTGAAAATATCATATTCTAGGAATGCAAAGATAACAGCCTCAAGATTTCAAGGGTTTACATGGTTGGAAGAAGTATGTTTGTGCAAATTACATTATAAAATTCTGAATGGTAAATTTAATATAACCAGAAAAATGACTTGTCAGTCACATTTTCCTGCATACTTTGGATAAGACTGTCTAACATCAAAGCATGGTAAACAACATCTGAGAGAGTTAAAAGAAGCCAGTATTTATGGCCACATGATGGATAATGTAGTGTCATGAATAATGAAGTAGTCAGCATTAAATAATGCCTTCTAGGGAACTGTAGGATAAGAATATCTATGCAATTTCAATATGAACAAGTCTCAAGAGTAATGGCACTGTGAGACCTACCACCATGAACAGTGGGGGCAATGTGATACTACCTAGGAGTGGCACATTTGATAATCAATAAAATGCTCTACCTCTGAAAGATCCATGAATTATCATGATATATTTTAATTGACTAGCTTAAACAGATAGAGGTCCCAAACAAAATATTTGCTAAGGACCCTGTACTCCATTGGGCAGCCCTAGTGTCCCAGAGTCCCCAAGTTCTCTTGTGCTGCTCCAATAACCAATTTTACAATATTTCATGGCTCAGGATATTCTTATGGACAAGGTCATCCCTTTTTAATGGCTGACAATTACCAAATGCCAAATCTGTGCCTTCCACTGCGCTTAGGGCTATACAGACATGATCTCCTTTTATACTTGTATTAAAACATGAGAAATAAAAAATCACTTTGTTTTAAGCAACGAAACCCTAGAATAATTTCTTTTAAAGTAATATATAATTAAAGAGGATAATCTGAGGTTTTGGTGAGGATTTTTATTTGTTTGTTTTGGTTTGGTTTGGTTTTGCATTATTCATTTCCCCCTGCTGTGGAGCAGCCATATCTCAGAAATATCTGTCCCCTTTTTACAACAACAAAAATTGAATCCTAGGAAGTAAGAGCCACAGGACCAGAGCAAAAAGCCTTGTTAACCCAGATGAGAACCAGGGTTTTGCCTACCAACCAGCTTGTCTCACTAACAAAGGCATTTCTGAAGTTACTGGACTGCCCAGGGCTGTGTAATCCCTATAAACCCTTCACAGATAGGGAAAAATTCCTATCATTTTCTAGAGTTGGAGTTGTAGTGCCCTATCTGGGATCGTTTTTCTTTTCTCTGTAACACCCTTTGTAGTACAAGCAAACTTCATTCTTGTTTAATTCATATGCACAGAGTCTAGAGAGTAAGTTTGAGCAATGAAATGACATGCAGGTCATTTAAGGTAGGGGGCTGAAGACAGTGGGCAAAGAATGCCAAGATGCTTATAAATTTCTTCATTAATTTCAGACCAAGATACCATCAGCACTTGCTTCCAGTTCCGCTCAGTTGTAGAACACAGTACAGAGCCTTTCTCCCCTTAATAATTTCCTTTCTACCAAGACAATCTAGGAAAGTTGTCATTAGTATCCATGCAGAAAGACAGGAGCCATTGACCAACAAGTTCACATCACACAAAATGCTCCATCTTGAAAACAGACAGGAATATCTGGAATGTTGCCATAATTTTATTTTTCTTTATGGATGAGTAATATTTCATTGTGTGTATATACCACAGTTTCTTTATCCATTCATCAATTGAAGGGCATCTAGGTTGGTTACACAATCTGGCTATTGTGAATTGAGCAGCTATGAACATTGATGTGGCTGTATCTCTGTAGTATGCTGATTTTAAGTCCTTTGGGCATAGGCCAAGGAGTGGGATAGCTGGGTCAAATGGTGTTTCATTCCAAGGTTTCTAAGGAATCTCCACACCACTTTCCAGAGTGACTGCTCTAATTCGCAACTCCATCAGCAATATATGCATGTACCTTTTTCCCCACATCCTCTCCAACACCTATTGTTGCTTGTATTCTTGATAATCGCCATTCTAATTGTGGTGAGGTGGAATCTTAGGGTAGTTTTCATTTGCATTTCTCTAATTATAAGAGATGTTGAACATTTTTTCATATATGTGTTGATTGCTTGTAGATATTCTATGAAGTGTCTGCTCATTTCCTTAGCCCATTTATTGATAGGGTTATTTGTATTCTTAGTGTAAAAATTTTTGAGTTCTTTATAGATTCTCTATCTGAAGTGTGGATGGCAAAGATTTTCTCCTATTCCGTAGGCTCTCTCTTCACATTGCCGATTATTTTCTATGGTAAGAAAAACTTTTTTAGTTTGGATCTATCCAATTATTGATTCCTGCTTTCATTTCTTGTGCTTTGGGAGTCATGTTAAGGAAGTCTGCTCCTAAGCCAACGAGTTGAAGATTTGGACCTACTTTTTCTTCTATAAGATGCAGGGACTCTGATCTAATTCCAAAGTCCTTGACCCATTTTGAGTTCAGTTTTGTGCAGAGTGAGAGATAGGGGTTTAGTTTCATTTTGCTGCATATGGATTTCCAGTTTTCCCAGCACCATGTGTTGAAGAGGCTATCTTTTCTCCATTGCATATTTTTGGCACCTTTGTGTACTATGAGAATACTGTATTTATGTGGGTTTGTCTCTATGTCCTCTATTCTGTACCATTGATCTACCTGTCTATTGTGGTGCCAATACCATGCCATTTTTGTTACTATTGCCCTCTAGTATAGTGGGACTTCTGGTATTGTGATACCCCCTGCTTCCCTCTTTCTGCTAAGGATTGCTTTAGCTATTCTGGGTTTCTTATTCTTCCAGATGAATTTCATGATTGCTTGCTCTATTTCTGTAAGGTACATCATTGGGATTTTAATTGGAATTGCATTGAATCTGTATAGCACTTTTGGTAGTATGGCCATTTTGACAATATTAATTCTGCCTGTCTAAGAACATGGGAGATCTTTCCATCTTCTAAGGTTTTCTTTAATTTCTTTCTTTAGTGTTGTATAGTTCTCATTGTAGAGGTCTTTCACCTCTTTCGATAGATTGATTCCCATATATTTTATTTTTTCGAGGCTATTGTGAATGGTTTCCTAATGGTTTTTCTAACTTCTCTTTCTGAGGATTCATCACTTATGAATAAAAATGCATTGGATTTATGAGCATTGATTGTATACCCTGGTACTTTACTGAATTCATTTATGAGTTATAGAAGTTTTTCATTGGAATTTTTTGGCTCCTCTAAGTATAGAATCATGTCACTGGCAAATAGGGATAGTTTGAGTTCTTCTTTTCCTTTTCATATCCTTTTAATTTTTTTGGTTTGTCAAATTGCTCTGGTTAGAGTTTCAAGAATGATGTTGAATAGAAGTGGTGAAAGAGGGCATCCCTGCCTTGTTGCAGTTTTTAGGGGGAATGCTTTCAGTTTTTCACCATTTAGAATGATATTAGCCATGGGCTTAGCATAAATGGCCTTTACAATGTTAAGGAATGTTCCCACTATCCCTATTTTTTTCTAGTGTTTTGAGCATGAAGGGATGCTGTATTTTATCAAATGCTTTTTCTGCATCTATTGAAATAATCATGTGATTCTTAACTTTTAGTCTGTTGATGTGGTGAACTACATTCATTGATTTCCAGATGTTGAAACAACCTTGTATTCCTGGGATAAAATCCACTTGATCATGGTGCACTATATTTTTAATGTTTTTGTATGTGATTTTCTAAAATTTTGTTAAGAATTTTTGCATCTATGTTCATTAGGAATATTGATCTAAAATTTTCTTTCCTCAATGTATCTTTGTGTGGTTTGGGTACCAGGGTGATATTAGCTTCATAGAATAAGTTTGGAATGGTCCCCTCCTCTTCTATTTCATGGAATACTTTGAGGAATATTGGAATGAGCTCTTCTTTGAAGGTCTTGCAGAACTCAGCTGAGAACCCATCTGGTCCCGGACTTTTCTTTGTTGGTAGGCTTTTGATGACTTCTTCTATTTCATTGCTTGAAATTTATCTATTTAAATTGTATATTATCCTCCTGATTCCATTTAGGTGAATCATATGTCTCTAGAAACCTGTTGATATCTTTGAGATTTTTTATTTTGTTGGAGTACAGATTTTCAAAATAGCTTCTAATTATGTTTTGTATTTCAATAGTGTCTGGCATGACGTTTCCTTTTTCATCCCAAATTTTAGTAATTTGAGTTTTCTCTCTCCTTCCCTTCGTTTGTGTGGCTAAGGGTTTATCAACTTTTGTTATTTTTTCTAAGAACCAGTACTTTATTTTGTCAATTTATTTTGTTTCTTGTTTCAGTTTCATTGATTTCTGCTCTGATTTTAACTATTTCCTGACTTCTACTACTTTTGATGTTGAGCTGTTCTTTTTCTAGGGCTTTGAGCTGTAATGTTAGGTCATTTATTTGTTGACTTTTTCTTCTTTTATTGAATGCGATGAATTTTCCTCTCAGTACAACTTTTATAGTGTCCCAGAGATTTTGATATGTTGTATCTTTGTCTCGTTTACCTCAAAGAATTTTTTTTATTTCCCCCTGATGTCTTCTGTTATTCATGCATCATTCAATAACATATTATTTAATCTCCAGGTATTGGAGTAGTTTCTGTTTTTTATTTTGTCATTTATTTCTAATTTCATTCCATTATGATCTGATAGAATACAAGGTAGTATCTCTATTTTTGTATTTGCTATGAGTTGCTTTGTGGCATAATATATGGTCTATTTTAGAGAAGGATCCATGTGCTGCTGAGAAGAAAGTGTATTTGCTTATCGATGGATGGAATATTCTATATACGTCTGTTAAGTCTAAATTATCAATTGTGTTATTGAGTTCTATGGTTTCTTTCTTCAATTTTTGTTTGGAAGATCTGTCCAGTGGTGAGAGAGCTGTGTTAAAGTCACCTAGTATCATTGTGTTGCGGTCTATTTGATACCTGGAATTGAGAAGGATTTGTTTGACGTACATGGATGAGCCAATGTTGGGGGCATAGATATTTATGATTGTTATATCTTGCTGATTTATGCTTCCCTTAAGCAGTATGAAATGTCCTTCTTTATCCCTCCTAATGTTGCCTTGAAGTCTTCTTTATCTGATATGAGGATGGATACCCCTGCTTTTTTTATTGAGTCAGTGTGCATGATGTTTTTTCCCATTTGTTCACCTTTAATCTGTGAGTATCTTTTTCTATGACTCTCTTGAAGGCAGGAAGTTGTTGAGTCTTTCTTTTTAACCCAATGTGCCAGTCTACGTCTTTTGATTGATAAGTTCAGACCATTAACATTCTGGGTTATTACTGAGATGATTTGTATTCCCAGTCATTTTGGCTTGATTTTGGTTTTTAACTTGACTTGATTTTTCTTTTATTTGGCTATTCCTTTGAGGTAGTTCTTCCCTTTGCTGACTTACAGCATTGTTTTTCATTTCTTCCTCATGGAATACTTTGATGAGAATGTTCTGTAGTGCTGGCTTTCTATTTGTAAATTCTTTTAGCTCTTGTTTATCATGGAAGGATTTTATTTTGTCCTCAAATCTGAAGTTAAGTTTTGCTGGGTATAAGATTCTTGGTTGGCATCCATTTTCTCTCAGAGCTTGAAATATGTTGTTCCAGGCCCTTCTAGCATTTAGAGTCTGGGTTGAGAAGTCTGCTGCTATCCGTATCTGTTTCCCCATGAATGTAATCTGATTTTTTTCTCATGTGGCCTTTAAAATTCTGTCTTTATTTTGAATGTTAGGCATTTTCATTATAATGTGCATTGGTGTGGATCTGTTGTGATTTTGTGCATTTGGTGTCCTATAAGTCTCTTGTATTTGATTTTCCATTTCATTCTTCAGATTTGGAAATTTTCAGATATTATTTCATTGATTGATTGTTCATTCCTTTCATTTGTATCTCTGTGTCTTCCTCAATCCCAATAATTCTTAAATTTCATCTTTTCATGATATCCCATGATTCTTGGAGGTTCCGTTCATGATTTCTCACCATCTTCTCTGTTGGGTCAACTTTGTTTTCAATATTAAATATTTTGTCTTCAATGTCTGACGTTCTGTCTTCCAGGTGTTCTATCCTATTGGTCATGCTTTCTATGGAGTTTTAAATTTGGTTTATTGTTTCCTTCATTTCAAGGATTTCTGTTTGCTTTTCTTTTTCAGTATCTCTAACTCTTTATTGAAACGATCTTTTGCTTTCTGCATTTGCTCTTTCAATTGTTGAGTGGTGCAATCATTCAAAGCCTGCATTTGCTCTCTTATCATTTGCTTCTCTGATCATTTTAATTATGTACATTCTGAACTCCCTTTCAGACATTTTTTCTGCCATGTTGTCATTGGATTTCATTGATATAGCATCTAGGTTTATTTGGGAACATTCTTCCCTTGCTTTCTCTTATTGTTCATGTATCTTCCCTCTATCAGTGCAAACTTGAGGTTTCGCCATTTCCCCCTTGTAGACTTATAGTGTCCCTACAGGTTTCCAATACCTCACTTTGAAGTGAGAGATCTATATTAACAGCACAGCATACAAACAATATGCATCTTTAACTCAAATAATCCCTTTTAGGATATTAACCATAGTGTTTTAATAAACAGAGATTATGAGTTCAATTATCATCTACAGTTTAGCCAATAAATTTAGTTGTTTTAGTTTAGCCAATAAATTTGCAATAAGGACCACAATTACTAATGGTGGACAAAGAAGATGCAGAGGGGTGTAGTATATAACATTAACGAGATAAGAGGTTCATCTATAGAAGTACTATGTCATAGGAATAGTGAAAGCAGAATTAGAAAAAACAGGTTGTTAGTGTGTCAAAAGAAAGAAAGAGAGTGAGAGCCTTTCTACACAGAGCCAGCCACAAGTCCCCAAGCCAGTGGAGACCTCCGACCTGCAAGCAGCCTCTGGGACCAGGGCAAGGCAGCCAGAGACCTCTCCAGGCGGCACTGCCCCCTCCCGCTGCAGGCTTTTTCCACGGGGTGATCCAAGATGGCGGACTAGAGGGTGACTGCATCTCCAGTCGCTCCAGAACCCAGGATTCAAGAAGGGGAGGCATTGAGAGACACGGAGTAAAATAGAGCCTCGGGGTGAGTCTCCCCCACCAGGTGAAGCTCGGCCCCAGTGGCAGGCCCAGATTTGGGTGGCTTATTAGAGTAAGGCAGGGCAGATACAGTCTCCCCCAGGCAGCACTGAGCACTCCGGCGGTGGGCTCCTCCCACAGGGCCAGATTCTGCAGCTTCTCGGAGCAGGTCCCCCAGTGAGAGCCTTTCTGCACAGAACCAGCTCCAAGTCTCTGAACCAGCATGTGGCGAGCTCTGGCCTGCCCGCAGGTTGCTTCAGAGAACAGAACAGGGAAGCCAGGGACTTCCCCAAGGAGCACGGCTCCCTTCGGTGGGAAGAGCCTTTCCAGGCTAGCTTCTCGGAGCACACCGCCCAGTGAGAGCCTTTCTACACAGAGCCAGCCACAAGTCGCCAAGCCAGTGGAGAGCTCCGAACTGCAAATGACCTCTGTGACCAGGGCAGGGCAGCCAGAGACCTCTCCAGGCGTCCCTGCCCCCTCCCACCTCAGACTTTTTCCACGGGGTGATCCAAGATGGCGAACTAGAGGGTGACTGCATCTCCAGTCACTCCAGAACCGAGGATTCAAGAAGGGGAGGCATTGAGAGACTCAGACTAAAACAGAGCCACGGGGTGAGTCTCCCCCACCCGGTGAAGCTTGGTCAGGGCGGCAGGCCCGGATTCAGAAGGATTATTAGAGTAGGGCAGGGAAGCTAGAGTCTTCTCCAGGCAGCCCTGGGCACTCCAGTGGTGGGCTCCACCCACACGGCCAGCTTCTCGGAGCAGGCCCCCCAGTGAGAGCCTTTCCACCCAGAGCAAGCTCCAAGCCCTGGAACCAGTAGCGGGCTAGGGGCAGCTTTCCTCGGAAGCACTGCATTATCAAGTAACTCCAAGACTTCAGGCTACTGAAGGCTGGGAGGTGATACACTGGAAATCTACAGGGACACCATAAGTCAATAGAAGAATTCTGCAATATAACAAAGTCCCACTGACATCTGACCAATATGAGAAAACAAGGGAAGAAAATGTCCCAAACAAACCTAGATACAATATCAATAAAACTAAATGATAGCACAGCAGAAGAAATGTCAGAAAGGAGTTCAGAATGTACAGAATTCAAACAATCAGGGGAGCAAATGAGGAGATGAAAGAGCAAATGCAGGCATGAAATGATCGCACCAATCAACAGGTAAAAAAGCAAATATGGGAAGCAAGAGATCATTTCAATAAAGAGTTAGAGATACTGAAAAAAAAAAACAAACAGAAAATTGAAATGAACGAAACAATAAAGCAACTTAAAAACTCCACAGAAAGCATAACCAATAGGATAGAACACCTGGAAGACAGAACCTCAGATATTGAAGACAAAATATTTAATCTTGAAAACAAAGATGACCAAACAGAAAAGATGGTAAGAAATCATGAACAGAATCTACAAGAATTATGGGATATCATGAAAAGGCCAAATTTAAGAATTATTGGGATTGAGGAAGGCTTAGAGAAACAAACCAAAGAAATGAACAATCTATTCAATGAAATAATATCAGAAAATTTC
The DNA here is from genome assembly GCF_902686455.1 of Sciurus vulgaris. Lineage (NCBI taxonomy): Eukaryota > Metazoa > Chordata > Mammalia > Rodentia > Sciuridae > Sciurus > Sciurus vulgaris. The sequence continues at coordinate 119,327,258 of NC_136471.1, read as the reverse complement.
CCAAATCTGAAGAATGAAATGGAAAACCAAGTACAAGAGGCTCATAGGACTCCAAATATACAAAATTACAACAGACCCACACCAAGGCACATTATTATGAAAATACCTAACATACAAAATAAAGACAGAATTTTAAAGGCCGCGAGAAAAAGAATCAAATTACATTCAGGGGGAATCAATAAGGATATCAGCAGATATTTCAGTCTAGACCCTAAAAGCTAGAAGGGGCTGGAACAACATTTACCAAGTCCTGAAAGAAAAAGGATGCCAACCAAGATTCTTATACCCAGCAAAACTTACATTCAGATCTGACAACAAAATAAGATCCTTCCATGATAAACAACAGCTAAAGGAATTTACAAAAAGAAAGCCGGCATTGCAGACCATTCTCAGCAAAATATTCCATGAGGAAGAGATGAAAAACAATGATGCAAATCAGCAACGGGAGGAACTAGCCTAAAGGAATAGCCAAATAAAGGAAAAACCAAATCATGTCAAAAAACAAAAATGAGTCAAATGACTGGGAATACAAATCATATCACAATAATAACGCTGAATGTTAATGGCCTCAACTCATCAATCAAAAGACATAGACTGGCAGAATGGATTAAATAGAAAAATCCAACAATATGCTGCCTGCAAGAGACTCATCTCATAGAACAAGATACCCATAGACTAAAGGTGAAAGGATGGGAAAAAACATACCATGCACAGGGACACAGCAAAAAAGCTGGAGTATCCATCCTCATATCAGATAATGTGGACTTCAAGCCAAAACTAGTCAGAAGGGATAAAGAAGGACATTACATACTGCTTAAGGGAACCATAAATCAGCAAGACATAACAATCATAAATATCTATGCCCCCAACATTGGCTCATCCATGTATGTCAAACAAATCCTTCTCAATTCCAGAAATCAAATAGACCACAACATAATAATACTAGGCGATTTTAACACACCTCTCTCACCACTGGATAGATCGTCCAAACAAAAATTGAATAAAGAACCATAGTTCTCAACAACACAATCAACTATTTAGACTTAACTGACTTATATAGAATATACCATCCAACAAAGAACGAATACACTTTCTTCTCAGCAGCACATGGATCCTTCCCTAAAATAGACCATGTTTTATGCCACAAAGCTAATGTTAGCAAATACAAGAAGATAGAGATACTACCTTGTACTCTATCAGATCATAATGGATTGAAATTAGAAATAAATGACAGAATAAAAAACAGAAACTTCTCCAATACCTGGAGATTAAATAATACACTATTATATGATGAATGGATAACAGAGGGCATCAGGAGGGAAATTAAAAAATTCTTAGAAGTAAACGAGAACAAAGACACATCATATCAAAATCTCTGGGACACTATGAAAGCAGTACTTAGAGGAAGACTTATTTCATGGGGCGCATTCAACAAAAGAAGTAGAAATCAACAAATAAAAGAATTAACACTACAGCTCAAATCCCTAGAAAAAGAAGAGCAGACCAACACCAAAAGTGTTAGAAGACAGGAAATAGTTAAAATCAGAGCCAAAATCAACGAAATTCAAACAAAAGAAACAATCGGAAAAATTAACAAAATAAATAGTTGGTTCTTTGAAAAAATAAACAAAATTCATAAACCCTTAGCCACACTAACAAAGAGAAAGTGGGAGAAAACTCAAATTACTAAAATTCGGAATGAACAAGGAAATATCACAACAGACACGAGTGAAATATAAAACATAATTAGAAGCTATTTTGAAAATCTATACTCCAACAAAACAGAAAATCTCGAAGACATCAACAAGTTTCTAGAGACATATGAATTACCTAAACTGAACGAGGAGGATATACACAACTTAAATAAATCAATTTCAAGCAATGAAATAGAAGAGGTTATCAAAAGCCTACCAACAAAGAAAAGTACGGGACCAGATGGGTTTTCAGCCGAGTTCTACAAAACCTTTAAAGAAGAGCTCATTCCAATACTTCTCAAAGTATTCCATAAAATAGAAGAGGAGGGAACCCTCCCAAACTCATTCTATGAAGCCAATATCACACTGAGTCCAGACAGAGACTCATCAAGGAAAGAAAATTTCAGACCAATATCCTTAATGAACATCGACGCAAAAACTCTCAACAAAATTTTAGCAAATCGCATACAAGAATATATTAAAAAGATAGTGCACCATGATCAAGTGGGTTTTCTCCCAGGGATGAAAGGTTGGTTCAACATCCAGAAATCAATAAATGTCATTCACCATATCAACGGACTAAAAGTTAAAAATCACATGATTATTTCAATAGATGCAGAAAAAGTATTCTATAAAATACAGCATCCCTTCTTGCTCAAAACACTAGAAAAAATTAGGGTAGTGGGAACATTCCTTAACATTGTAAAGGCCATCTACGCTAAGCCCATGGCCAATATCATTCTAAATGGTAAAAAACTGAAACCATTCCCCCAAAAGCCTGGAACAAGGAAGGGATGCCCTCTTTTACCAGTTCTATTGAACACCATTCTTGAAACTCTAGCCAGAGCAATTAGACAATCCAAAGAAATTAAAGGGATATGAATTGGAAAAGAAGAACTCAAACTATCCCTATTTGCTATTGACATGATTATATATTTAGAGGAACCTGGAAATTCCGCCAGAAAATTTCTAGAACTCATAAGTGAATTCAGTAAAGTAGCAGGTTACGAGATCAATGTTCATAAATCCAACACATTTTTATACATATGTGATGAATCTTCAGAAAGAGAAATTAGGAAATCTACCCCATTCACAATAGCATTGAAAAAAATAAATTACTTGGGAATCAATCTCACAAAAGAGGTGAAAGACCTCTATAATGAGAACTAAAGAACACTGAAGAAAGAAATTAAAAAAATCTTAGAAGATGGAAAGATCTCCCATGTTCTTGAATAGGCTGAATTAATATTGTCAAAATGGCCATATTACTAAAAATGCTATACAGATTCAATGATATTTCAATTAAAATCCCAATGATGTACCTCATAGAAATAGAGCAAGCAATTATGCAATTCATCTGGAAGAATAAGAAACCCAGAATAGCTAAAATAATCCTCAGTAGGAAGAGCGAAGCAGGGGATATTGCAATACCAGATCTTCAACTCTATTACAAAGCAATAGTAACAAAAATGGCTTGGTATTGGTACCAAAATAGACAGGTAGATCAATGGTACAGAATAGAGGACATGGACACAAACCCAAATAAATACAACTTTCTCATACTAGACAAAGGTCCCAAAAATATGCAATGGAGAAAAGATAGCCTCTTCAACAAATGGTGCTGGGAAAACTGGAAAACCATATGCAACGGAATAAAATTAAACCCCTATCTCTCACCCTGCACAAAAATCAACTCAAAATGGATCAAGGACCTCGGAATCAGACCAGAGTCCCTGCATCTTATAGAAGAAAAAGTAGGTCCAAACCTTCAACTTGTTGGCTTAGGATCAGACTTCCTTAACAGCACTCCCATAGCACAAGAAATAAAAGCAAGAATCAACAACTGGGATAGATTAAAACTAAAAAGCTTTCTCTCAGCAAAGGAAACTATCAGCAATGTGAAGAGAGAGCCTTACAGAGTGGGAGAATATCTTTGCCACTCGTACTTCAGATAGAGCACTAATTTTCAGAATCTATAAAGAACTCAAAAACCTCTACACCAAGAATACAAATAATCCAATGAACTAATGGGCTAAGGAAATGAACAGACACTTCACAGAAGAAGATCTACAAGCAATCAACAGATATATGAAAAATTGTTCAACATCTCTAGTAATCAGAGAAATGCAAATCAAAGCTACCCTAAGATTTCATCTCACCCCAATTAGAATGGCGATTATCAAGAACACAAGCAACAATAGGTGTTGGCGAAGATGTGGGGAAAAACGTACACTCATACATTGCTGGTGGGGTTGCATATTAGTGCAGCCACTCTGGAAAGCAGTGTGGAGATTCCTTAGAAAACTTGGAATGGAACCACCATTTGACCCAGCTATCCCTTGGACTTAAAATCAGCATACTACAGAGATACAGCCACTACAATGTTCATAGCCTCTCAATTCACCATAGCCAGATTGTGGAACCAACCTAGATGCCCTTCAGTTGATGAATGGATAAAGAAACTGTGGTATATATATACAATTTAATATTACTCTTCCATGAAGAATGATAAAATTATGGCATTTGCAGGCAAATGGATGAAATTGGAGAATATCATGCTAAGTGAGATATGCCAATCTCAAAAATCTAAAGGATGAATGATCTCGGTGATAAGCAGATAAGGACATATAATGGGGGGTAGGAGGGGTTAGCGTTAGGGTTAGGTTTAGGGTTAGGGTTAGGGATAAGGATAAGAATGGAGGAAGGAAGGACTGTATAGAGGGAAAAGGGCTGGGAGGGGTGGGGGGAGGGAAAAAAATAACAGAATGAATCAAACAACATTGCCCTATGTAAATTTATGATTTTTAATTTAAAAAAAGAACAAAAGAAAGAGTCTCCAAGGAGACAGATAAGAGGAAAATAGAGAGGATGAAAAAATATTAATAAAAGAAAAAAAGAGGAATAATAGTATGTATAATAGGAATAATCATAATATTACTACTAATAAAAAAAAGCTACAATAATACTATACAGTACTGTTCAAACCTCCTTGTCTTCAGTAGTCTGATGCCTGGGAGGAACTTGATAAGACTGTGGCCCAAGAAGGGTGCTGCTCCTCTAGGGATGGTGGTCTCCAGGTGGGATATAATCCCTGCTAGTGGGCAGAGGCACCTCCACGTGTTGACAGATGGTCAACCACAGCAGGGGCGCTAGACCACAGACTGGGGCCAAGATGGGCTGGGCCTGGTTCTCTGGGCCGGGACTCCCAGGCGTGGAAGTCTTGTCCAGTAGTGCTGGGCTAGGCCTGTGTCTCAGGGCCAGGTCTCCCAGAAGTGAAAGTCTCCCACAGCCTGATCTCTATTTCTAAAGTGTATTTTAATTTAGTAAGGCACAAGCCAAAGTGAATAGAAGCCAATTTATAACAGTGTGTGTGTGTGTGTGTGTGTGTGTGTGTGTGTGTGTGTGTGTGTTTGAGAGAGAGAGAGAGAGAGAGAGTTGAAGTGTAAGGTTGGTCTTGATCAGTATTCCTGCTCATTAGTCTGCCAACTAAATAGTTTGGTGGAATCAGAAGATCAGAAAATACAGTAATGAACAAAACAAAAACCCTCACAGAGCTTACTTTTGAATTGTGGACAGACAGGCAATAAATAGTATATATAAATTCTGTGGTATGTTAGATAATGATAAGTGACATGGAGAAATCTGAACCAGGAAGAGAGGAAAGGATGAATAAGGTGGATGGTAGGGTTTCAAGATGGCGGCCTAGAGGGTGGCTGCATTTCATGTTGCTCCAGGACTCAGGATTCAAAAGAGGAGATATTGAGACGCTTGGGACCAACTCAAAGCAGCCAGGTGACTCTCACCCCCTGGGGGGGCATCCCGGATGGGACGGGGGTCCCGGAACGCAGGAAACTTTGTGAAGTAGAACTGCCGGCGAGACGCCCCTCCCCCCGCTGGAGCAGTGAACTCGGACAGCTGGGAGCGCCGTAAAGGAGGCCACTCGGCACAGCGCTGGGACTTGGAGCAACCACTGGGGCTCCGGCGGTTGCCCAGGGGAGGAGTGGCGAGGAGAGCTGTGTGGACTCAGGACACCGGGGCCTGCCCTGAGGAGGAGGAGGAGGAGCGTGGCCACTTGGATTCGGAGTGACTGCACCAGAGCTACAGGCGGTTGCCAGAGGAGAAGCTGTGCGGCGAGCTGTTTGGACTCAGAACGACGCTTCAGAACCCCGAGGCCTGCCCTGAGGACGAGGAGGAGGAAGAGGAGGGCGGCCGCTTGGATTCGGGTGACTACACCAGAGCTACAGGCGGTTGCCAGAGAAGGGGCCTGCCCGGAGGAGGAGGAGGAGGAGGAGGAGGAGCGCGGCGGGGCGTTTGGACTCGCAGTGACTGCATTAGCGCTCCAGGCGGCTGCTCAGAGGAGAAGGCGAGTGGTGAGTTGTTTGGTCTTAAAGTGACAGCTCCTGAACACAGGGGGGCTGCCTGGAGGAGAAGCGTGGTGGGACGCTTGGTCTTGAGTGGCCGCACCAGAGCTCCGGGCGGTTGCCCAGAGGACCCGTGCAGCGGGTCACGTGGATTCAGAGCCACTCAGAGCGACCACTCCTGAACACCCGGGGGGTTATCTGGAGAAGGAGGAGGAACGGGGAGGGTCACTTCAACACGGAGTGATTGATTGCTCAGGGCTACGGGTGGTTGGTGGGAGGAGGAGGCACGAAGTGAGTTTCTTGGACTCCTAGTGACCGCACCGGAATACTGGGCAGCTGTCTGGAGGAAGAGGCGTGTGGCGGGTCTCTGGGACTCACAGTGATTGTTCGGGGCCACAGGTGGCTGCTCAGAGGAGGGGCCACACAGCCAGGCGATTAGGTGCAGAGCAGGGTCCCAGGATCTAGGAGGCTTCTGGGTGGAAGAGCCGCACAGAGACAGGCTTAGGGGCGGAGCGAAGGTTCCAGGCCTGTGGGCAAATTCTCTGAGGAAGGGCAGCCTAAGGAGATTCATCTGCGAAGGGTGAGGCTCCCAGGCCCAGGAGGTAGGGCCGGGCCCCTGGGAACTTTGCAGAGGAAGGCAGCCCAGCCCAGGCAGTAGCTGTAAATTGAGGGGAACCTCTAGGAGGGAACTGACCAGCGAGACCTCCCCACCGGGTGAGTCTTCCCTGCCTGGTGAGGTTTCCCCACAAGGACGGTAAAACCAGAGACTCAGGCCCGAACAGGCCTTGCCTCAGCCCACAGCCTAGTTGCCTTTGGATGACCATTGTTCAACAAGTGGAGGCACCTCTGCCCACTAGCAGGGAATATACCCCACCTGAAGGCCACCACTCCTAGAGAGGCAGCTTCCTTGTGGAGCACCGCATTATCAACTTCCTCCAAGACTTCAGCCTACTGAAGGCTAAGGGGGGAATATATATAGAAATCTTCAGGGACATTGTAAGTCAATAGAGGAAATCTGCAATATCTCAGCGGTCCACTGATACCTGAACAATATGAGAAAACAAGGAAAGAAAATGCTGCAAACAAATCTAGATGTTACATCAATAAAACCCAATGACAGCATGGCAGAAGAAATGACAGAAAAGGAGTTCAGAATGTACATAATTAAAATGATCAGAGAAGCAAACGACGAGATGAAAGAGCAAATGCAAGCATTGAATGATCGCACCAATCGACAATTAAAAGAGCAAATACAGGAAGCAAAAGATCATTTCAATAAAGAGTTAGAGATATTGAAAAAAAACCAAACAGAAATCCTTGACATGAAGGAAACAATAAACCAAATTAAGAACTCCATAGAAAGCATATCCAATAGGATAGAACACCTGGAAGACAGAACCTCAGACATTGAAGACAAAATATTTAACCTTGAAAACAAAGTTGAACAAACAGAGAAGATGGTAAGAAATCATGAACAGAATCTACAAGAACTATGGGATATCATGAAAAGGCCAAATTTAAGAATTATTGGGATTGAGGAAGGCCTAGAGAAACAAGCCAAAGGAATGAACAATTTATTCAATGAAATAATATCAGAAAGGTGGATGGTGCTAGTGCTGTTGGTACATTTTTAAATAGGGAAATCAACAAAGGCCCAAGTGGGGATGGAGTATGCAGCATTTACCAAACTTATTTGACCAAGGAAACCATTTATCATAGAGCACAGAAGTTGGGAAATGTTGTTTTAAAAAGTTGCTTCTGATGGGGAAAGGAACATCAATTAGCAATTGTATTTGGATGCTAGGAATGAAAATATAATTGTTTTAAGCAAGAAAGAGGTTTCTTTTTCATTTGTATAAAAGAAGTGTCATCAAAGACTGGAGCTACTTTTTACCTTTCTGCTACATCCCCCTGAAACGATCCATGACCTCTGTTCTCAATCCTGATGCAGAACAAAATAATTGCTTTATCTCCAGCCATCTCACCTGTATTCTACAGGAACTCTCCCTCTTACAGAGTCTCTCACAGGTCCATGAGACCAACATGAGATGGACAATACCCATCTGAGTATAATTTGACTCTTCAACTCTCCTCCCCTGTGCTCCTGAGCTTCAGCCACACAACAAGGTCATTCCCACCTTAAGGCTTTTATCTGGAATACTCTTCCCCACATGGTTGGATTCATCTTATCAATCAGATTTCCACTAAAATATCCCACCTCCTCAGAAATACCCTTCCTGACTGCATCTAATGAGATCCTACTGCTACTTTTCACTTCCTAGGCTGCACTGACTCAGAGGTTGATTTATAAAATGTATTTTTACACATGGATTCACAGATTAATTTTGAGAATTTTCAGGAATAGGATGCCAAAGTCATAAACCTCTGCCCCATATCATGCTGTGTGATAATGTATGATCATGTGTCAAAGCCTCCTCAGCTCAACAACTCTCAGTCTTCATAACACCAATTTAAGTTGCACAGGTATATATTGGGGACACCTCAAAACCAAAATGTTACCACACAGCCATTCCTCTGATTTTAATGATGACTTTCTATTTTAAAAAACAATCTAGAAGATTTCAGACTTTTGATTGCAGACCATTACATTTTGGGGGTAGGGGATGATCCAGAAATTACTATGCATGTATTCATAAAATATTTTCATTTCCTCCTAGGCATATTGCAGGACTACAGTTAAGAGAGGCCACGTTATTGAGTCTGGCCAAAGAAATGTTGGTGGAAGTGATCTACAACACATGATGTAGGGAGACTGGACCCCTGAATGACTCAGTAGAATAGAGTCACCTATACTCCCTACCCTTCAAGTGAGTGATAAATAAACTCTCATTGAATTAACCTCCTGAGATTTTTTAAAAATTATTTGTTATGACACTTATCCTACCCTGATTTAACTGAGGAATAAAATATAAACCCTGTGATAATAAAATAATGTTCAATTTTCAAAGAATAGAAGTCAACTTCCTACAATCTCAGCCACTTTGGGCTGTTACAAATTATGTAGTTTTCACATCAGTAGACTAGCAAAAAACTAGTGGCTTCTTAGATGACATAAACATACTGTATTTGCTTTTCAAGTGCTGGAAATGTTTCTAACTCAAACATGAAAGAAATATTTTAACAGGCCGACTTGGGGAGAGTATGCAACATGAAGATACAAATATGTTTTTCAAAAAGGAAAACAACTCATTATGCTCCCAAAGCCCTTCCCAAGTTTTAATCAAAAGAAATCCAAAGTGAAGTAAAATTGCTGGACTTAATTTGAAATATAAGGGAAAATTTTGGTCAGTGTAGGATACTATCTAGTTATCATTTAATTTAATATCTATTTTCTAAAGGGATTTTTAAATTAAGGAAGCTCTATAAGTCTGTATCCTGGGAAATCGTTTTTAGATTAAAATATACCTCTGGGATTCATAGGAACAAAGAAAATCACTCTTCTACATGACCACTTCTCAAATATTTGTTTCTCAAACTGTATATTCAGCCCTCATGTCTTCCAAAAGAATCAGTAGAAATTTATGTACAATTTGTTTTTCAGTTTTTCCTACATTGATTTCCTCTCAATATATTTAGTAATAACAATTAATAGTAATAATAGTATTTCTTGCCCACATTAGAATAAGCAAGAAGTGTTCATATCCATTACCAAGAGTTATAATGCCTGATAATACTCTAATCCAATTTCTTTCTGTATTTCCTGTGTGGTATTTGTAAAGTTGTATTTTCCCAACTTCCTAATGTTTCCTGGACTACCACAGTCTATATTCTAATTATATACAGTAGTATGGATTATAATGTATTTTATTCATAAAATATGGATGTATTTTACCAAAGCAAAAGTATTAATTATCTCTAACAGAAAATTTCATTTGCAATGTTGTTTAAAACACACTTACCATGTTTGTGTAGTTTTTTTCTTTTTAATATCCTTGATTTCATTTCTCACATTGAATATGCCAATTTGCTGGTCCAGTAGCATCAGTCTCTGGTTTGAAATCCATAGCCTGGAAATGTTTCAAATAAAGGAGAATCATAGAAAAATGAGAAGGTTATTTTTGAGAGATATAATTCCTTTCTGGTTTGTGTTCATTCAACTTTTCCAAATTTTTGTAATGAGCATATAATTCATTTTCTAGGTATAGAAAAGTACAAAATAAATAATTAAACAAGAATCACTTCTTTTAGTCGCCTAGCTTTTGATACATCTTTATCCAAGGTTTTAGATACAACTGGTTTTCTTTCATTTGGTCTTAACAGTCTCTTGTCCTCAACTTCATTTTGAAAAGCAGTGATATGGCAAAATGCCCTGTGACAAGGAGAATTCTTCCTCCTTCTCCAAAGAAGACTATGTAGAAATGAACATCTTTTTGAGACACCTGTTTCCTTTCAACTGGGTTGACAGATAAAGTTTGATTGAGAGAAATGCCAATCATGTCATGAAGCAGATGGATTAACTTTCTAATGTTTCTTTCCTGACAGTAAATCTCAAGTTTTACTTCTATGCTTAGCAAAATATTTTTAGAAATATTGTTTGTTCAATAGAGATGATGCATTTTACTACTTCTTAGAGGAAACTACTGATCCCTATCACCATGGCATTAGGTAGGCCTCACAAATCATCCAGGCATCTGCCCTCAGCCTCAAATAAATCACTGACAGAGCAGTAAAGAAAAGAGAAATGCCAATCAGAACTAGGGAGTCAATAGGAAAAGATTTTGTAGTATCTCTATGACATTTCCTTAAAGACACTGATTATTCTAATTTCATCTGCAATTTACTATTGAGAACTTCTCATAAAATGTATTTTACCATAGTGTAAATTTTACCAGCAGGTAAAAGTTTTGAACAATTCTATATGGAAGCATGCTAAATCTAGGGTAGATTTTAAAAGTATAGGTCAAGAAATGATAAAAAAAAATGCATACATTTTACACAATTACTATTTTAATTTTAAAGTTCTGATCTTAAAAAATAATTCATTCTCCAAACCAAAAATTCTTACCCACTTTGTGTACATTTGTTTTATTATCAGGGAGGACCAGATGAACTCCCTTCAACTTCCTTAGGGTCATCTCACAACTGCAAGAAGCTTCCTTGCTAACCAAAGCATGTTTCTCTTCTTTCTCTCCTACCTTATTCCTCCCCTGAGGCCAGGGTAATACTACATTTCTGGGACTTTACTCATGACAAAAGAACAAAATAGGAAGGGATACTGGCCTATAAGCCTAGGAACCATGATTAGGCAGTCAAGCAAATTTGGACCAGGTTCTACAGTGGTTTCTGTCCCTAATCATGGAGATTTTTGGCTTCCAATACTGTTATCTTACATTGAAAAAAGTTTGACCTTAGAGAAATCTATCAGTGAAATCTGATTCTAATAATTTCATTTAAATACAGTCCTTTCCAGTTACATGATCCTCACAGAATTCCACATTTTATTTCAGTCACAAAAAGAAAGGCTGGAACAATAAAAGAAAGTCAAAATAATTAAATGTAATTCACAAAGCAGAAAAGAAATAAACTTCTGATTAATAAAGGGAAAATTCCTATCACAGTGGGATGTTAGCTGTTTTAGTCATCTATTTCACTGCTGTGACTTAAAGATCTGACGGGAAAAATTGTAGAGGAAGAAAAGTTTGAGGGCTCACCGTTTCAGAGGATTTTATCCATAGAAGGCCAGTTACCTTACTCAGGGCTAGAAGTGAGGCAGAACATCATGGCAAAAGAGTGTGGCAGAAGGAAGCAGCTTACATCATCAGGAAACAGGGAGAGTATCCACTCTCCAGATACAAAATATATACCCCAAAGCCACACCCCAATTCCCACCTCCTCTAGCCACACCCTGCCACTTCAATTAATCCCATCAGGGATTAATTCACTGATTGGGTTAAGACTCTTGCAACCCAATCATTTCTCCTCTGAATCTTCCTGCATTGTCTCACACGTGAGCTTTTGGGGGACACCTTGCTACAGTAAACTGCTACAGTAAGCAGACACTACTGCCACAGATGCCACTGCCATATCCCAGGATGAGAGGCAGCAGGCAGGGGGTCAGCAGCAGCTGCAGTCATTGGTGGTGCTGGCAGGAGATGGGGGATCAGCAGCAGCAGCAGTGGCAATGGCGGCTGGCACCCAGAGAGAAGACCTCCAGGTGGTCTCCAGGGGGTGGCAGCGGTGTTCTTGACAGCAGCAGGAGCCATGACCACAAAGGCCCAGAAGTATTATCTCTGGGTACCACCACTACCGAGGCCATTACTACTGATGCCTGGAAGTCTTTCCTCCAGGAGCCCCTGCTGTGGGCACCGCTGCCATTGCCCAGAATTCTCTCAGGGTGCAGCTGTCCCTGATACTGCTACAGAAGGCACCCAGATGTCTTTTCTCTGGGTGCTGCTGCCGTCTACACTGCTGTCGCTGTCAGTGCTACTGCTGTGGCAGACACTGCCACTACTGCTTCCACCACTATCCAGAGGTTCTCTGCCAGGGAGACTTCAGGTTCAGTTGCACATGGCTGCATTCATCTTGAGATGCCAACCATGGCCTGGGGGGTTGGGGTGCCAGCAGGTTTGCTGCCACCACCATCTTGGGGCACAGCTGCCCCTGTCTGGGGACACAGGCCAGGACTTAAAGGTTCAGTGTCCGGGTGCCTGCAGGTTAGGCTGCACCTTAGGTCTTCCTCCTAGGAGCACTGGTTGCTGCCATCTAGTTTTTGTTTCTCAGGATTGCTCATCCCTGGTGGTCTCTCTCCAAATTTCAGTGGCATTAAGAACTTGGAACTGCAACATGCCAAAGCCAGAGATCTGAAGCCCAGATTGGTGGAATAGTAACTAGGTCTACCAGGGCCAATCTGGGCCAGGCAAGCTTGTTAGACGTCAGAGACAGGGCTGAGAAAATTCCAAACACAAACAGAAATACTTGTTCAATTTTCCACCAAGATTTATTTTATTTTTATTTTTTTCTTCTCTAACATCTCTCTCAACCATATTTGGAGCAAGGTATTTTCCATGCACCAGTTTGTTGAGGACAGTGATACATGCATAGTGTTTTGCAGTTCTGTTGTATATTCTTATATTTTTAATATTTTTCTCTTTATATGTATTCTTCCCTCACTTGTCTGTTTTCCTGGATTCCCTTTCTCCCTTTCTCCACCTAACAGGCCAATCTCTGTTGGCTCCTCTTCCACTCTTCCTGTAGATTTTTTGTTATAGTTTCTCTCTTTCTCTCTCATGAACATCATATCCATTCTTTCTCTGTCCACCATTTGAAATTGTAAACGCTTTTCGCAAATTTTCTGTTCATATTGTAGACAGTGATTGAACTCATCATTTCGGTCTATAGCAAGAAAGTAGTAGATGCTTTTGTGGGAGCTATTATTAGATTTAAGGCTATATATTGTTTAAACTGGGTGCTATTGGTATTGGTCTCCCTCTTAAAGGTGGGGTACTGGAAATCTTCAGGGACAACATAGGTCTACAAGGTAGAATCTCTATTGCCTCAGATCCATACAACTACATGAGAAAACACACAAGCAACGTGAAAAAACAAGGGAATAGTGTTCGCCAAACAAACCTAGATGCCCCAATAAGAGAGTCCACTGACAACACAGTAGAAGAAAAGTTCAAGAACGAGTTTAGAATGCACATAGTTAAACAGGTCTGTGAAGTAAATAATGGTATAAAGAGTGAAATCAAAGAGAAAACACAGGAAGTGAAAGATCACTTCAATAGAGTTGGACATTCTAAAACAAAACAAACAGAAATTCTCCAAATGAAGGAATCAATAAAGCAAATTATAAATTCAATGGAAAGCATCACCAACAGACAAGACCAATTGGAAGACAGAACTTCAGATAACGAAGACAAAATATTTAATATTGAAATTAAAGTTGACCATTCAAAGAAGATGGTAAAAATCCATGAACAGAACTTCCAAGAATTATGGGAAAACATGAAAAGACCAAATTTAAGAGTTATCAGGATTGATGAAGGAACAGAGATACAAACCAAAAGAATACACCATCTTTTCAATGACATAATATCAGAAAATTTCCCAAACCTAAAGAATGAAATGGAAAAATCAAATACAGGAGGTTTACACGACCCCAAATGTACAAAATTACAGCAGACCCACAACAAGACACATTATAATGAAAATGACTAAAATACAGAATAAGGATAAAATCTTAAAAGCCATGAGAGAAAAAAAGCAAAATATGTATAGGGAAACCAATTTGGACCGAAACAGATTTCTCAAACCAGATCCTCAAATCTAGCAGGATGTGGAACAATGTATTTCAAGCTCTGAAAGAAAATGGATGCCAACCAAGAATTTTATAGCCAGCAAAATTAAGTTTCAGATTTTAAGATGAAATAAAAACCTTCTATGACAAACAAAAGTTAAAAGAATTCACAACTAGAAAGTCTGCACTACAGAATATTCTCAATGAAATATTCCATGAGGATAAGTGAAAAAAAAGTGAAAACCAGCAAAGGAAGGAACTACATTAAAGGAAGAGTCAATCAGAGGAGAAACTAAATCAAATTAAAAAACAGAAATAAACCAAAATTACCAGGAATACCAGGAATCATTTCTCAATAATAATCTTGAAATATTTTTTCAATTTATTTTTTTAATTTTTTTTAATTTTTTACAGACTGCATTTTGATTCATTATACACAAATGGGGTACATCATTTCATTTCTACGGTTGTACATGATGTAGATTCATACCATTTGTGTAATCATACATGTACATAGGGTAATGATGTCTGTCTCATTCCACTATCTTTCCTACCCTCCTCCCTCTCATTTCCCTCTACATAATCTAAAGTTCCTCCATTCTTCTTTCACTCCCCACCCCCACCCCCATTACATATCATCATCCACTTATCAGGGAAAACATTTGACTTATCTCCAAAATTTATAAAGAACTTACAAAACTTTACACCAAAAATACAAAGAATCTAATCAATAAGTAGGCCAAGGAACTGGACAGACACTTTACAGAAGAAGACATACCAGTGATGAATAAATATATGAAAAAGTGTTCATATCTAGTAATTAGAAAATGCAAGTTAAAACAACTCTAAGATTTCATCTTACTCTAATTAGAATGGCTATTATCAAGAACACAAACAATAATAGATGTTGGTGTGGATGTAGGGAAAAAGGCACACTTTTACATTGCTGGTGGAGTTGCAAATTGGTGCAGCCATTCTGGAAAGCAGTGTGGAGGATCCTCAGAAAACTTGGAATGGACCCACCTTTTGACCCAGTTATTGCACTCTTCAGTTTACACCCAAAGGAATTAAAATTAGCATACTACAGTAATGCAGCCACATCAATGTTCACAACAGCTCAATTCACAATAGCTAGATTGTGGAACCAACCTAGATGCCCTTCAACAGACAAATGGATAAAGAAACTGTGGTATATATATATATATATATATATATATATACAATGGAATATTATTCAGCCATAAAGAAGAAAAACATTATGGCATTTGCAGATAAATGGATGGAATTGGAGAATATCATGCTCCAAGTGAAATAAACCTTGACTGTTAATGGTCTAAACTCATCAATCAAAAAACAGACTTGCAGATTGAATTAAAAAAACAAGACGCAACAATATGCTCTCTCCAAGAGACTCGTCTCATGGCAAAGACATCTACAAACTGAAGGTGAAAGGATGGGAAAAAACATCAATCACATGGATTGTGTGAATAAGCACGGGTTTCCATCCTATCAGAAAAAGTGGATTTGAAGCTAAAATAAATCAGAAGGGACAAAGAAGGTCATTTTATGCTACTGAAAGGAATTATACATCAGCAAGACATAACAATTGTAAATAATTATACCCCAAACAATGGAGAACTTATGTACATCAAACAAACCCTTCTCAATTTCAAGAACAAAACAGACCACAACACAATAATACTCAGTGACTTTAACACACCTCTCTCACTACTGGACAGATCTTCTAAACAAAAACTAAATAAAGAAACTATAGAAGTAAATAATACAATCAATACTTTAAACATAACAGATATATATAGAATATTTCATCCATCAATAAGCAAATACACATTTTTCTCAGCAGCACATGGATTCTTCTCTAGAATAGACCATATGCTATGCCACAAAGCAACTCTTAGCAAATATACAAAAATGGAGATAATACCCTGTATTTTATCAGATCTAAATGGACCGAAATTAGAAATCAATGATAAGATAAAACTTAGAAGCTACTCTAACACATGGAAACTAAATAATATACTATTGAATGATGAATGGATAGAAGAAATCAAGGATGAAATAAAAATACTTAAAGGTAAATGAGAATGCCAATACAACATGTCAAAATCTCTGGGACACCATGAAGGCAGTACCAAGAGGAAAGTTTATTGCATTTAACTCATATATTAAAAGAACGAAATGTCAACAAATAAGTGACCTAACATTACATCTCAAAGTCCTAGAAAAAGAAGAACAAATGGACACCCAAAACAATAGAACACAGGAAATAATTTAAATCAGAGCTGAAATCAGTGAAATTGAAACAAAAGAAACAATCAAAAAAACTGACAAGAAGTTGGTTCTTTGAAAAAAAAAAAGCAATAAAACTGATAAACCCCTAGCCACACTAATGAAGAGGAAAAGAGAGAAAACCCAAATTACTAAAATACATGATGAAAAAGGAAATATCACAATGGACACAACTGAAACACGGAAGATAATTAGAAACTATTTTGAAAATTTATGCTCCAATAAAATAGAAAATATTGACAACATCAACAAATTTCTAGGGACATTTAACTACCTAAACTTAATTAGGAGGTCATACATGATTTAAACAGAACAATTTCAATTTATGAAATAGAAAATGCCATCAAAAGCCTACCAAATAAGAAAAGTACAGGACCAGATGAATTCTCAGCCAAGTTCTACAGGATCTTCGAAAAAGAATTAACACCAATACTCCTCAAATTATTCCATGAAATAGAAAATGAGGGAACCCTTCTAGACTCATCCTATGAGGCTAATATCATCCTGATACCAAAATCAGACAAATACACATCAAGAAAAGAAAACTTCAGCTCAATATCCCTGATGCACATAGATGCAAAATTTCTCAATAAAATTCTAGCAAATCACATACAAAAACATATTAACAAGATAGTGCACCACGATCAAGTGTGGTTCATCCCAGGGTGCAAGGTTGGTTCAACATATGGAAATCAATAAACATAATTCATCATATCAATAGGCTTCAAGAAAAGAATTATAAGATCATCTCAATGGATGCAGAAAAAGCATTTGACAAAATACAGCACTGGTTCATGTTCAAAACACTAGAAAAACTAGGGATAGTAGGAACATACCTCAACATTGTAAAAGCCATATATGCTAAACCCAAGGCCTACAAAATTCTAAATGGAGAAAAATTGAAAGCATTCCCTCTTAAAAACTGGAAAAAGACAAGAATGCCCTCTTTCACCACTTTTATTCAACATTTTCCTTGAAACTCTAACCATAGCAATTAGAAAAAAGAAATTAAAGATTTTACAAATAGGTAAAGAAAAACTCAAACTATCACTATTTGCTGACGACATGATTCTATAATTAGAAGATCTAAAAAACTCCACAAGAAAACTAGAACTCATAAATGAATTCAGCAAAGTAGCAGGATATAAAATTAATATCCATGAATCAAACACATTCCTTTACATTACATCAGTAATGAATCCACTGAAAGAAAAATAAACAACCACATTCACAGTAGCCTCAGAAAAGTTAAAATACTTATACTTGGGAATCAACCTAACAAAAGAGGTGAAAGACCCCTACAATGAAAACTACAGAACACTAAGGAAAGAAATTGAAGAAGACTTTAGAAGATGGAAAGATCTCCCATGTTCTTAAGTAGGCAGAATTAATATTGTCAAAATGGCCATGCTACCAAAATTGTTAAAAAACGTAATGCCAATGACGTTCACCATAGAACTAGAAAAAGCAATCATGAAATTCATTTGGAAAAATAAGAGACCCAGAATAGCCAAAGAAACCCTTAGCAAGAAAACCCTTAGTGGCAGAGTGGTTGCACCAATTTGCAATCCCACTAGCAATGTATGAGTATACCTTTCCCCCCTCCAATCCTCGCCAATACCTCTTGTTATGGTTTGAATATGAGGTGCCCCTGAAAAGTTCACATGTTAGACAATGCTTCCTGGCTCAGAGGAGAAACGATTGGATTGTAAGAGTCTTGACCCAACAGGTGATTTAATCCCCTGAGAGGGATTAACTGAGTGGTAACTGAAGTGGTAGGGTGAGGCTGGAGGAAATTGGAATTGGGGCCTGGCTTTGTGGTATATATTTTGGAGAGTGAAGACTCTGTCTCTCTGCTTCCTGACCAACATGTAAGCTACTTCCTTCCATCATACTCATCTGCCATGATGTTCAACATCACCTTCAGCCCTGAGGAATGGAGTCGGTCTTCTATGGACTAAGACCTCTGAAACCATGAGCCCTCAAATAAACTTTTTCTCCTCTACAATTGTTCTGGTTAGGTCTTTTATTCACAGCAGCAAAAAAGCTGACTAAAACACCTATTGTTGCTTGTATTCTTGATAATAGCCATTCTAATTAGAGTGAGATGAAATCTTCAGGAAGTTTTGATTTGCATTTCTGTAATTTCTAGAAATGTTGAAAATTTTTTCATATATATGTTGATCAATTGTATATCTTCTTCTATGTTGTGTCTGCTCAGTTTATTAGCCCATGTATTTATTGGGTTATTTTTATCTTTGGTGTTAAGTTTTTGAGTTCTTTATAAATTCTGGAGATTAGTGCTTTATCTGAAGTGTACGTGCTAAAGATTTTCTCCCATTCTGTAGGTTCTCTCTTCACATTCTTGACTGTTTCCTTTGCCATGAAGAAGCTTTTTAGATTGATAATATCCTATTTATTGATTCTTGTTTTTATTTCTTATACTTTGGAAGTCTTGCTAAGGAAGTCTGGTCCTAAGCCAACATGATGAAGATTTGGGCCTACTTTTTCTTCTATTTGGTGCAGGGTCTCTGGTCTAATTCCTGGGTCCTTGATCAATATTGATTTGAGTTTTTTGCAGGGTGAGAGGGGTTTAATTTCGTTTTGCTACATATGGATTTCTAGTTTTCTCAACATCATTTGTTGAAGAGGCTATCTTTTCTCCATTGTATGTTTTTGGCACCTTTGTCTAGTATGAGATAACTGTATTTATGTGGTTTTTTTCTCTGTCTTTTATTCTGTACCATTGGTCTACCTGCCTATTTTGAAGCCAATACCATGCCATTTTTGTAACTATCGCTCTGTAGTATAGTTGAAGGTCTGGTATTGTGATACCTCCTGCTTCACTCTTCCTGCTAAGGATTGCTTTGGCTATTCTGGGTCTCTTATTCCTCCAAATGAATTTCAAGATTGCTTTCTCCATTTCTATGAGGAGCAGCCACTCTGGAAAGCAGTATGGAGATTCCTTAGAAAACTTGAAATGGATCCACCATTTGACCTAGTTATCCTACTCCTCCATTTATACCCAAAGGACTTAAAATCATCATACTACAGTAACACAGCTACATTAATGTTTACAGAAGCTCAACTCACAATAGCTAAATTATGGAACCAACCTAGGTGTCCTTTAACAGATGAATGAATAAAGAAAATGTGGTATGCATATATAAAATGGAATATTACTCAAATTTAAAGAAGAATGTAATTATGGCATTTGCCATTAAATGGATGAAGTTGGAGAATATCATGCCAAGTGAAATAAGCCAAACTCCCAAAAAAACAAAGGCTGAATGTTTTCTCTGATATGCAATGCTAATTCACAATAAGGTGGAGGGATAGGGAAGAATAGAGTTACTTGAGATTAGGTAGAGGGGAGTGAAGGTAAGTGAAGGAGTATGGGGGTAGGAAGGACAGTAGAGTAAAACAGACATTACTACCTCATGTACATATATGACTGCATCACCAATGTGATCCTACAATATGTACAATCAGAAAATGAGAAATTACATTTCATTTATGATTTATCAAAATGTACAAATGCATTCTACTGTTATGTACAATTAATTAGAACAAACAAAAAATTAATATAATAAAGAATTTTCAGGTCTGGGGTTGTGGCTCAGTGGTAGAGTGTCTGCCTTGCATGTGTGAAGCTCTGGGCTCAATCCTCAGCACCACGTAAAAATAAATAAATAAAATAAAGGTATTGTGTCCATCTACAACTAAAATTTAAAAAAAAATAATTTCAATCCAGAAATTTTTTAAAAACTGCTATAATAAACAGGGTCCCAAATATGTAATTGCTCAAAGAGTAAAATTTTATTACTTGCTCACATAATAGTCCAAAGTGCACTTCCTAGTCAGTGGGTAACTCTTCCTCCAAGTGGCAATTGAGGGATTCAGAATTCATCCCTTTGTGTCTCTGGCATCCTCAGAGACTTATAGTTGTCTGCATTGACAAAGAGAATGATGGAGCAGCCTTCAGGAAGAAGTGACACGTAGCTTCCACTCACATTTCATTGGTGATAACTAGTTACACAACTACACTTAACTGCAAGAGAAGCTGACAGCTGTGTGCCCTAGAAGAGAAGGAAAAAATTTGGTAAGCAGTCAGAAACCTCTGCTATGTAAGTGGTGTACATCTATCTCTTTTATTCATTTTCAAATCCATAACATTTTTGCTCAATACTTAGAGATACATGTTTTTTTTTTCTTTTTTTTTATTGTAAACAAATGGGATACATGTTGTTTCTCTGTTTGTACATGGCGTAAAGGCATACCATTTGTGTAATCATAAATTTACATAGAGTAATGTTTAATGTGACAAAACACTGGATGGATGCTGCAAGTCAGGAAGCAAATAATGTGGAATTTTATTATATTATTTCTATTTTATATATTAGTTATCATTGTGTATCATTTTATATATTTAATTTTAATATTTTATTAATATTAAAGTAGTCTAAAACAGAGTGTTTCCTTTTTATTATTTTTTAGTTATTGATGGGTCTTTATTTTATTCATTTATTTACATGTGGTGCTGAGAATTGAACACAGTGCCTCACACATGTGAGGCAAGTGCTCTACCACTGAGCCACAACCCCAGTCCAAGTGCCTTTCCTATCTTAAAATTTCAATATCAAACTTGATTCAACATTTTCCTCTGAACCAGGCTGACTCAGTGGCTAGGGGCCCAGAATGGGAGTCAGATCAAGATGAAAGAGGTATGGTCTTACACACTTTCCTCTTCTCCACTCAAATTCCTGAGTGGAGGGATAAGACAAAGATTTTTCATACCTTCCCTCTTCTTTGTTAGTTATGATCACATTTCCCTGAAGTGGTGATGGTGATCCTAGTGAGGTCACTGTTTCTTTCTTCTTGTTATCACCATTGTTCTGTCTAACTCTGAATGGTCTGGGTTCCCTGTATGACACAGGTATTAAAATGCTGGCTGTCTCTGGAGAGAGAACACACTGCTTCTTCTTCAGATGACCACAAGGGAGGCTTTCCCTGAATAGCACCCTACAAAGGGAGATCAAGCTGAAATTCACCTCTTTCTCATGCCTCTCAGCACCACCTACCCTTTGTAGAATTGCTGATAAGCCTCCCTTGCCAAGCAGTCAGCCCTCTTGGGAGAGTAAACAAGAGCATTTCAGTTCTAGACACCTTCTGTGCATCCACTCAGACACAGGAGACTATTGCATCTTTGCCATGCCAAAGGGTGGGAAGGCCTACTGCATCACACATACTGCCCCTTAGATTATCATACAGAAGGTAATCTTACTCCATGATTGTGGGCAAGGTGGGGTTGTGTCAGTTCTGCTACCTTTGTTCTTGCAGGAAGGAGGAGAAATGTTGAATGCTTCCACACAGGGGGAAAAGGAAGGAATGGGTATCACCTCACCAAACTCTGACTCCTACAAAGATGACTTTTTAATTCCATATTCATGGTTAACTTGATGAAGGGGAAAGCAGACAAACAAGGGAAGGGTGTTTGTAACTGATCTACTAAAATGGTGCCTCTGCAGGCAAACCTTTGAGACTGTTCTAGAGACTAACAATACTCTGGACATAGAAAAGAGAACCTCAGAGTAGAGGAGAGGGATTGAGGGGGATGGGAAAATGGAGGAATGGTGGAAGGAAACTATCCAAACTATTCTATGTACATAGATTAATATATCACAGTGAATTTTGCCTTTATGTATATGTATAATGTACTAATTTTTAAAAAAAAAAACTATAAATAATTAGAAGAAAGACCAGTAGAATGGAGGAAAGGGAACAGGGGAAGAAAGAGGGGAGGAAAAGGGGAAGTACTGGGGACTAAACTGGAGCAAATTATATTCCATGCTTGTATAATTTTATAAAAATTAACCCCAATATCATGTATGATTATAAGGAACTCACAAATAAAATTAAAGAACACAAAGTACTTGGTAACTTTTTTACTCAGATATGAGTTCTACTCAAATTTCCAGGAAAAAGCCTACTTTGCACTTCATATCATAATTCTAAAAGGATTTTTTTCAACTGAAGGTTTGACATTTTGGAGCACTGAACTTGATTTCTGGTTGCCTAATCTGTGGAATATTTCCAATGGCATGATAGCAGTGCCTTATCAAAAATATAGCTATTCTTTACAGATAATTCCTTCCATCCTAGCCAGAAAAAAATTGTGACCATTGGACATACAGCCCCACAAAAAATCAGAACTTCGAGTACTTTAATTCTGGGTCTTTAAATTGAAGATAAATAAAGAAGCAACTATGTATAACCATAATTGTAAATACCATGGAATTGAGCCAAATTATCAGTAAGAAAATAATTTTTGTATATAATTTGATTATGAGCCCTCCTTCCCCCCCAACCCCTTGTGAAGCATCTTGTTTCTTTAAAATATGTTTTAAATCAAAAAGAGATCAATAGATTAAGGGGAGCAGGGAGTGGGAGGCAGGCTAGTGCTGGAAATTGATATTGGCCAAATTTATTGTTATATTGTGTGCATGTATGAAAATGTAACACGTCCCATCATTATATGTAACTATGATGCACCAATAAAAATGTGAAAAAAGTAGCTATGTTTTAATACTTTGCTCCAGAAGAAAATCTAGGAAATCCCAAAAGCAGCCCAAAATAGACATATAAAATACCTATTAATATATAGGCATTATATAGATATATATAGTATTCATATATATATTCCTGTTGCTTTCACTGTACCATATACAGTCATATATATTGCCTATATATTAATAATAATTCTTTAAGTGACGGAATTTTATAGTTTTTAATGTTTCTTTGTACCATTCTGTTTTATAAGTTTCTACAATTAATATATATTAATAATATGATGAATGATAACACTTATTAATTATTACATCTGCCAATAATATGACAATTTGCATACATATATCTCAAAACATGACAAGAAGGTAGGAACTATGATTACCTTCATTTTATAGATGAGATGACCACAAACTGGAGGTTAATTCATTGCACAACTGGAAACGCAGAGAAGCTAACAGGTGGAAAGGCCAACATGGGAGCCTGTCTCTCTGGCTCTGTGTTTGCATTCTTTCCACTACACCATGTGACACAGCTCATGTGGAAGAACCTTAGCTGTACCACAGATGGGAAGTGGCTCAATCATGAACAACATGTTCAGGAATTTCACTCTCATGAGATATAAAATGGTGTTCTTTCCATTCAAATGTAGAATAGGAAACAGACAAAGGGGATGAAGATGAGATAACTGAAAAGTTGGTATTGTTCCCCTACAAAGCACTTCTTAAGTACTGTAGAATGAAAGGAGAAGAACAATTTGGGTAGATTCAAGACTAATGCACAGTTATGGAGGGAAAGCCAACAATTCAGAAAAAACTCATTTACTCAGAGGTCCAACTGGCAGCCACCTCAGCCAATTGTAACCCAGGTCACCCAACAATTAGTTTAAAGGATTTTTCAGCAGTATAGATGCTCCAAAAAGCTATGAATTTAGTCATATGAGAGAGAGAGAGAGAGACAGAGAGAGACTCCTGCTCCCCACCCCCTGCTGGCCTCTTCCAAATCACCATGCTTGTGAAAAATAGCAGTGGATTAGAAACAGCAACACACTAAGAGTGAAGGAATGTCTATCAGGGGTGAAGAACAAGAGACTAACAGAACAGGCAAAAGAATTGTTCAAGAATAGTTGGGCAAGTAGTACATTCGGTGAAAGGGCTGAGTCCTCCATGTTTCAATAACCCTTAAAGACATCGCTGTGTGATAGCACAGTAGAGAAACATTAGAACAACAAAAGATAGTAGAAGTCATTGGAGGTCGCTTAGTGTCCTCCTTATTTCACAATTGAGTTGATGAAAGGACAGAACTATGGCTGCTCATAATTGTAATACTGAGTCATTAAGATGAAGTACTGATGATTTCAAATACTATACTTCAAAAGGGTAAAATATATAAAAATAAATGTAATAGCATTTACACACACGAACCTTTATCTTCTGAAAAATGCTCTTTTGTGAAATTTCTTATTCTCTGATGAGGTCAGATACATGAGTCATTATAGTAAAACCTGGTAATAATTATAGTAAAGAACATTACCTTTTTCAAAGTCTACTATCTTTCATCCTCACAGTGCTTATGAAATTGCCAGTACACTTAGTTGGTGCAATTAGTTTCACTTTATAGATTGTCTCAATGATGACTCTTAAGGTTGGCAGAGTCACTGTTAAAATATCCTAATGCACAATTCTGGACATTTTCTTCTATGTTGTACTACCTGATTACTTCTTTTTTTTATTGTAAACAAATGTGATACATGTTGTTTCTCTGTACATGGAGTCAAGGCATACCATTTGTGTAATCATAAATTTACATAGGGTAATGTTGTTTGATTCATTCTGTTATATTTTTTCCTTCCCTCCCACCCCCCCCCTCCCCTCTTTTCCCTCTATACAGTCCTTCCTTCCTCCATCCTTGCCACCCTCCTTAACACTAACCCTAAACCTAACCCTAACCCTAATGCTAACCCCTCCCACCCCCCCCATTATATGTCCTCATCAACTTATCAGCGAGATCATTCATCCTTTAGTTTTTTGAGATTGGCTTATCTCACTTAGCATGATATTCTCCAATTTCATCCATTTGCCTGCAAGTGCCATAATTTTATCATTCTTTATGGCAGAGTAATATTCCATTATATATATACCACAGTTTCATTATCCATTCATTAATTGAGGGGCATCTAGGTTAGTTCCACAATCTAGCTATTGTGAATTGAGCAGCTATGAACATTGATGTGGCTGTATCTCTGTAGTATGCTGATTTTAAGTCCTTTGGGTATAGGCCAAGGAGTGGGATAGCTGGGTCAAATGGTGGTTGATCACTTCTTTTGAGGGAGTTAAAACTAGGAAATGAAATGGATACCTAAAAACAGCAGGCTATGCAATGCCACTCTGCATTCATTCTTTCAAAAATATTCATTAAAAATATGAATCAGCTATTGCCCCCAAAATACCACAAATACACCCCAAGGTACATAGCTTTAATCAACTGCCATTAGACTCTCACAGGTCTGTGTTGAATGAGGGTCAGCTGATTTAGGATAAGCTCAAATGATCAACTCTGCTAATCTCAGTTGGAGGTAGGATGACCTGGTCCAATGTGGCTGTGATGGTTCAACTCTGCTCCACATGTCTCTAATCCTCCTTCTAGGACTAGAAGATGTGTCCAGTCATGTACCTCTCATGGAAACAGCAGAAACACAAGACAAGCTCCACTTTCTAGTGCTTTCTAAGCCTTAATCTGTCTTCTAAGCCTTTGGTCTACTAACATTCCACTGGCAAAAGCAAGTTACATAGACAAACACAACTCCATGAGACAGAAACATAGATTCTTCCTCTAATGGGACAAACTTCAGAGTTAGATGACAAAGGATGTAGATAAAGGAGTGAAAAATTGGGCCCATGAATGCAATCTACAACAACTACCAGCTGCTATTCCAGGAACTGGAAAAACAGTGCCAATCATGACAGAAGTTTACCTCTTGGAGTTTACAGTTAAAAACTGATGATTAAATATCCGCCCATATTAATTTCACTTCAGCTTGCTACAATTGCAGTCAAAATTTAATAATGAAGGTAAATCTGCTACCCCCATGATATTTTGCATTTCTGAAAAGAATACATATTTTGAGGGACTACCCATCATTTTGAATCTCTTCACACTATTTCCCTTCTATTTCCATGTATTAGCAAGATGATTTTATATGACATAGTAGTCATTCAAGTGAATAATCATGTTTATTTAGAGAACCAATGGAATAGCACTTCTCTGCTCTTCTGGCTATGTGTCAGTGTGAGAAACAGCAAGTAGGATGGAAAAACCCTAAACATAAGAAGGAAAGATCAGTATTCCATGTCTCCACTCCTTACGAGCATCCTGATAACAATCCCATTTGCATCATAGGAGTTTTTACTTAATTCAAAAGCATTTACTGAGAGCCATCTATGTACCAGGATCAGATTGAGTTTTTTCATCTAATGACTCATCTAATACTCATAATAATCTTGTGAGTAAAACTACTACAATTTATCCCATAGTCAACAAATGGTTATTAAAGCACTAATTATATGCCAAGCACTGCGCATGCCAGATGAGAAACGCATATTTCTGTCCCTCCAGAAACTCACACTCTGCTATGAGAGACAGCCTGGTAAACAATACAATTAAAATATAATGAGGTAAGAGCCTTTGTAGGATACAGTATACTTTAAAACATTATGCAAATATAAGGTATTATAATTAAGCATAGCTGTAGGTCTGAAAGACCTCATCCTGTTTTCAGAAGTGCCTAATTTATCTTACAAGGAAATCTGTGGTGCTGAGACAATTTGAAGCAGATGGAGGAATACCCTGAATCCAAAACTATATGTCATCACTGTTTCCACCTTCTGAGAAAATATGATTAAAGTGGGGGGCGGAAATAGGATGATGCTTGCAAGCCCAGCAGATAAATGACAATCTTTGGGGATTCAAGAGAACTCAAGAAATATACAGACCCAAGACAGGGAATAAGAAAAGAGGAGTAAAATTTTGAAAAGCCCAAAGATTGAGGAGACCTATGGCATAAACCTAAAAAATGAAAGTGGAGCACAGAATAACCTTCTGTGGGAGTTGGTTCTAACTTCTTTGTTAGGAAATCAATGTCTATGAATTCTAGACACAAATAAGAGTTTGTTTATCAGCTCTGGAACTTTATAAATAATTATTTAAAGAAACAAACCACCTAAATCTTTATTCTTCCTCCTACAAGCTTTTCTCTTCCTTCACTGTCTTTGCATCCCAAAATAGTTCCTAAAGTAAAGCATGCTAATTCCAGGAAGGTGCAGGGCAATATCAGTTACCAGATCAGTTTATCTCATCAAAAACTTTCACTGACAAATATAAAATGTTTTTAATAAAACACATACCCTCAGACATAAAAGGAATTATTTATCATAAATTTAAAACCCCTATAAGCCCAATTACTGATGGTTAGAGATGTTACTTAAAGTATCAGCAACACAATCTCAGTACTGCTTTCACTTAAATGTTACTTTTCCAAAGTTATGAAACCTTTCTAATTCCATGAAAAATGGGTGCCTCTAACAATACCATGTATAATTAAGCATATATTGCTGTGCAGTTGGAAAATTCCATTGTCATCTGCATCAGCCTCTGTATCAATTTGCATACATGGATCAAAGGAAATCTTACAGCTTGCTGGTTCATTTAAAAGTGAACCAGGAGGATTTTAAGACCTTATTAAATCCCTCAAATTAATCAGAATAAGGATGTTTTGACTTGTAAACAGTAAAATATTTTATAAGGGATTAGGAGGGAGACACATTCATCTATTTCCTGAGTTTAACTTTTCTGATGTGTTCACTTTCACTCTTTGTCTCACAAGCCTCAATATTCTTAAAACTTTATTCAAATTAATGATATATTTTAAAGTTAAATCAAAATTATATTATTACATTCAATTCAGTGTTCAAGGCTTCATCGGGTCCTCCAGAAGTGCAGGAGTAGAGAAAATATTGCTGGTATGAAGTAGCAACTAAAGTCCTTTCATCTGCATTTTGTTCAACTTCCTTCCCCCATCAAGGTTCAAGCAAGGGACCTGCCATGCCTAGTAGTGATGTAAAGCAGAAGCCAGGGTAAAGAACAAACTCACTCCCATAGGTGATAGAAGACTACTACAATGGTCTTTTACTTATTGTCACTCAGCTCCAGGCCCTCCCTTTAATTGGAACTCTGCAAACTATCTTTCTATAATTCCCTTGCTAGTTGGTTTCCTGTCAGTACTACCAGCAGAAGAGTGAACATGGAGGCTCTTCCAGAGAGCATTAGAACATGGCTGGAAGGGACAAGGGACTCCTACTTCTTTCCCAGTGTCTGTCAATAATTTCCTTATAGCAGCCTCACCTCACACCCTCAGAGGTGCCAGCAGTAGTTGAAGGACCAGTCACCTGTGCTCCCTAACTCCCTGGGTTATGCCATCTGGGTTATCAGAGAACCCACTGGATCACCCACCTCACTGGCTCAAGCACCAGCGGCAAGGCACCTGCATCACAGAAATCCAGGCACTAACCCTGGCCAGGTCCTTCTCTAAGATCCTGGGATCTAAAAGAGTATTTTTCTCTCTTGGTCTCCCAGTCCAGGGGTGGTAATTGCTTCCTGCAATTGTTGTTTACTCTGACTTCCCTCAGCTTCCCCTTATGTTCTTTAGTCTTCCTGCATTAAATTACTTCCATTTAAACTCCTAGTGTAGTTTCTCTTTTCTCAATTAAATCCTGACTGATATATTCACCAGTGATTGTCAATGAATGAAGACAGTAGATTTTTTCCATTACTGGTAAGAGATTGGGAAAAGGATTACTATATTGTTTTTAGAAGGTGAGGAGGTGATTCTGATAATATTGCAATTCCCCATCATTATTCTTTCTTATCTTTCAAGTGTAATGTGGTCTCCCAGCCATCTTCTAAAGGCATACTGTGTACATATAAAGGTGACTCCAGTGGAAGAGACATACGGAAGTCTGAATGAAATCCCTTTGTCAATTAACCCCTCAGGTAAATGCATCTATTGCACATGTGTCAACAGTGGTCATTGGTAATGATAGGCAAGATATGACCATATTCCCTCATTCTTTTCAAAGGCTGCTTGCACCTGCCACTCAAGGGAATCAGCACACAAGGTATTAACCCTCATAGAATTAGAGGCTACACGCGTAATCATACCTATACTCTGGCATGAGGACCAATCCCCGCAGAGGAAATAAATAACCACAACTTTGACCCATGGCTCAGGAAGAGATTTCCAGCCTTGCTATTTAACTATACCATCAGTAACTGCACTTTAGAAAATAGGATGGCACACCTTCTACCCCAACATAAATCATAGACCAGAAATAAATTCAAGTTAAGAAAAAAAGTAATTTAGAAAACTGGAAACTCTTTCATATTAGTTTTCACACATGAATGCCATAATTATGTTGTTATACTGTAGGGTATCTTTATTTCTCTAGTGTGTTGGTTGTGTTGTATTTTGATTAAATATTAACAAACGAATACTTCAAAAAATGTAGGGAGATGATTCCCTAAGTAAATGACTTTAGTTTTGAAAAAAATCACTTCTAAAAATTATTAATGCAATGAATCGAGGTAAACCCTTGAAAACTAAGCTTAGGCAGATGTCAACTACAGCATTTAGCTCCCTTTCAGAGTGTTACTGAGCCCCTCATGCCCAGAGCTAATATGACCTCAAGAAAATGAAGCCAGTTTTTGGCTCAGTGATTTAGAGGCAGTGGTAGGAGGGAATTGGTAATAAATGCTAATAATGGTTTTCAGTCAAACCCAAAGCAAAATACAAACCAACCAAAGTAAATATTGTTTTTCTTACACTTTTTGTTGACATTTGTGTGGCAAGATCAGGCTATACCATGATAAATAATTTTTTGAGTTAACAACCCCTGCTTTACTTTACCTTTCAGTGGGAAAAAAAACACATAAAATCATATCAAGGAAATGGAGCATAAGACAAATGTTTCACAGTGGTTCCCGTTTATTTACCAATTTCCCAAGCTAGCTTTTTGGTTCATCTTAAATTCTACTTTCTTCCATCCTGCTAGCCTCCATCACATAAAGCACACATCCCCTTCACAATCTAAAGTTCTGAAACTCCCTGTTTGCTCTATTATTTACTATTCTTCTAAACTCTTCTTTATTATATGCATTTCAAGCAGGGTTGGTATCATAAACCCTAATTGAAAGGGCAACTTGCATTTAATGTAGCAGCACTTCAGTCGCATCAAAGAGGCAGAAAATCTATTTTTTGTAAATTTGTTTGTTTGGGCTTGTTTTTATTTTTGTTTTACTTTTTGCAATGCTGATAAAATTCAGGGCTTCCTTCATGCATACTAGGCAAGTACTCTGCCACTGAACTACATCTCCAGTCCAAATTGATCCATTTTGATCTATCCACATTTCCCTCAATTGTGGGAAGGCTGTATATAAGTTATATAAATGTAATGATGCACACTTTTCTGGCAATTTTTTAGTGATGCCTTTGAGAAGGAAAGTTTGCAAACTGGTGTTGTTACACCAGCCAACACTAGCCACTTTTTTATTCTATTCATATAAACCTGCAATATTTTTATAGCAGGTTTAACAAGTGTCAAAGACTTGTCTACTTGTTTGTACTTGAAGATATGCATTGTCCTGGACATTATATATGTCCTATACATCTGCCTGAATTATCATCAGTTTGAACTATAAGCTTCCAACAAAGTATCGACATTTTGGGGGCCATTCTTAGTGTCAACACATACTCACACACACATACACACACGCGCACGCATGCACACACAGGTCTTTGGTAGAACAGATACTGCTGGTGCCCTGATTATATCCTCTTGCCATTCATTATTCTCTTACACTCCTATGGCTTCCCAAGAAAGCCTCTGTTGCTCTCTATTTGAAGGCTCTCTCTAGGCAGAGAAGCATGTTCTGTGCATACATGGAACATGCTAGAAGGTCCAGGAGTTAATACATCTGCCCAAGTGTCTGTCAAACAATGAAGGAGGGAAGTAGATAGATACATGCTCAGATTCGTCACTCCTTATGTGGGACATAAGGACTCCTTATGAGGCAGGTGCTACACAATCTCACAGAGGTCTATAACAGGACTGAGAATCAGTCACCAAGAAAAGCAACCTATCATTAAAGTGCCTGTTTTAACTACCTTTCCTTCATTATCTCACCTCCTGCCTCCCCTCCTCAGACTTCTGAAATCAGCTTCCAAAGAAACAACTTGGGTCCATATCTTATCTCAACATTGGCTTATGAGGACCCATCCCAAAACCACTCAACAAATGTTTCCAATGATGTGTATGGGTTTTTCTGCCCTACAAACTATAACTATGAAAGGTCTCATATTTGAGAATGAAGGAATAAAAATTACCTTGGAGATTTGTCAAAATAAATCACCAATTCCCCCATAGGAAGTGTAGGCAGGAGCCAAGATCTACTTACTATATTACTACTAATAAGAATGCACTTTTGATCCACAGGCTAGTGGATCATTTTGATAAGGAAATACCTCGACTAAATCAGAGTCTGGGCCAGTGGAATTGAATCACCCTAACTACGACACAGACAAATGTTCCCAGTTCCCCAATCCATGTAACAATTCATAGCCATGAATTTCCAATGAAGCAGAGGAGTTCTCTCAGGAGTAACAGTCCAAGATTCCCACTTCTTCTGTGTGGGATTTAATATTATTAAAGCCACTGAGTGGTCCTGACCAAGGCCAGATAATAAGAAAGTAAAATGAGGCCATGAGGTGGCAGAGTGTGGCCACTTGACTAGATTTAGCACCATGTAGTCAGCTTTTCATTGCTGTGACAAAATCCCTGAGAAAATCAATTTAAAGAAGGAAGGATTTATTTTGACTCACAGTTTCAGAGGTTTTAGTCCATGGTCAGCTGGCTCCATTGCTATGGGCCTATGTTGAGGCAGAACATCATGGTTGCAGGAGCATGTTGAGCAGAGCTACTTACTTCATGGTGATCAGGAAGCAAACAGAGAGAGGAAGGGACCAGGGACAAGATACACCCTTACAGGTCATACCTCCAGTGACAAACCACCTCCAACAAAGTCCTGCCTCCTACAGTTTCTGTCACCTCCCCAACAGTTCATTCAATTACAAACCCATCAATGAATTAATCAGCTGATGAAATCAGAACCCTCATAGTTCAATTACTTCCCAAAAGTCCCTCCTCTGAACACTGCTGCATTAGGTACAAAGCCTTCAACAATGACCCTTTGGGAGACTTTCCAAATCCAAATTATAACAAGTATCCAGAACCCAGATTGGAAGAGGAATCATTTGAAGTCTTCTAGGAGACTGACAATAGAATCTGTCTCGATCCTGATAGTCTTATACTGAGGGAACAAGTATCCTGTATTATGCTGAAATAATATAATGCTGGGTTAAGCACTAAGGACTCAGTGGTGAACAAAACAGATCTGTCTCGGCCTTTGTGGAACTTACAGTAGAATATAGAAGACAGCTATTAAACAAGCAGGCAAATAGGGGATAACAAGGGAATCTATACAATATCTGGATTCATAAGTTTTCAGTACAAAGGGGATGTAAAAAAGGCAAGTTAGAAAATAATAGCAGTGTGAAGGCAGGGGATGTGGGATTTTCAAGGAACATTAAAAAAGTCAATGCGACCAAGGTCAGGAGGTGGTTGAGAGAGGAACTTAGAACATTGTCAGGCACAAATTAAGTGTGCATTAAACATTAATTATTGAGCAACACTTTAGAAAAACCTTCACTTGCTCAAATGAAAAATCCAACTTGGGAAGAATCCATACAACCCTTAATATTTTCCTAGAAATGCTATGGTTTTCTTGATGCTCATTAATTAAATTAAAACTGACCACGAATTTAACAGGCATTCTCAAACCTAGAGAAACCTGGGAGTTTTCAAAAATATGGATTCTTGGATACTTCCTCTCAGATCAATTAAATCAGAAGCCCTAGAAGATGGTACCTAGGCCTGGGTATTTTTTAAAGCTTCTGAGTGTTCTTGTGTATGACCAGCTTTGAGAAGCAGAGCAATATTTCAACATGATTTACTTCATTAGTGAACTGCTAGCCAGTTGGTCACCAAGACAGGCCCCAAATGGAATAAAAAAGAGGTGAAGTAAAATTGAAGTCCAGACAAGCTTACTGATCCTGCTCTGAGCAAGGCACTTGAATTCATTTTGTTATTCAGTCAAAAAACTAAAAACAAACCTTTTATAAGATAATGATGAAAAACAGTGGCTAGAGAAGTAAGGTGCCCAGACAACACAAGAAAATGTACACTCAAGGACCCAAGCACCAGTCTTGTGTGTTCCAAATCCTACCCTCTATTTGCTCCTAAGTTAAGAAACTTTCTAAGAAAGAGGTACAGAACTATACTGCAACCCATGAGAAACCAAAAAGGAAATTAGAGAGCAAGAAAACGGTATAATTGAGAAGGGCCACAAGAGTCAAAGGATACAGACAGACTTCACATAACTCACCATTTTCCCCATGGACAGTGTGACCAGACATGGCAGACATCTAAGAAGCCTTCCTTCACTCCAGGATGTCTCCCTATGTTACTGTGGAGTCATCCCTGATAACCTCCTTTCTCTCATACCCCATATCTAATTCATCAATGAATCCTATTATATATTTCTTTAAAATATCTCTAGAATCTGGTCACTTTGCTCTACCTGCACAGCTATAATCCTTGTCTTATGGATTGAATATATGTGTGTAGGGTAGGCCCAAGATGGCTATAGTTAGGCTCCCTCATTGAGACTTCCTGCCAGCTATGTTTTAGTATGTAGTCAAGGTCATAAACATCCTGATTCAGCATAAGTACTCCAGATCATAAACATCAGCTTAGCACTGCATCTTCTTTGTTTAGCCTCCATATAAAAAAAAAGCCTATGGAAAGATTCAGGAGGGCTGGGAGGTAGGGTTCCCCACCTCCTAATAAAGCATGTCTACTATCCCAACTGCCCCTTGCAACTTCTTTCACCTACAAGAATCCCAAATCTGTTTCCCAGGGTTTGAACCCCTGCAGGACAAAGGTGTTTTTTTTTCACCAAAAGTTCGTATGTTGAAGCTCTAACCTCTAATGTGATAGATAGTATGAGGAGGTAGGGCTTTTGGGAAGTGATTAGATTTTGATGAGGTCATACAGGTGGGGACCCAATCATGATAAAGAGACTCTAGAGCTCACTGTCTCTGTCAGGTGAAGAAACAGTGAGAAAGAAGCCAGGAACTGAATTTCTGGTGCCTTGATCTTAGAACCAGAACTGTGGGAAGTAAATGTATGCTGTTTAAGCCACCAATCTGTGGCATGTGGTTATGACAGCCCAAGCTGACTAAGACACATAGTCCAAATTACCACAACTCTCCACTGGAGTAACGACCTTTGTCTCCTCCTCTCTCTTGCCCCTAGACAGTCTGTCCTCACACAGCAGTCAAAGTAACCACTCAAAATGGGAATCAGAACATGCTGATCAAGCAGACTACACTTCTTCATAGCCTCCAGCAACTTCTCATTTCAACCAGACCAAAATCCTCACCCCTGACTGTAGCTTCTAAGGCCCTTTGAGCTCTGGGTCCACCTATACTTCCATCTCCATTGCCTTCAATGCTCCCTTTTCTGAATTCTGGCCTTGCCCTGTCTTTCGCCATCTGTTGCCAAATTACAGCATTCCTCCACTCCAGTCCTTTGACCTGCAGTGCTTTTTACCCAGATTTTTTATGGTAAACTGCTTCTCATTTAGCTCTCAACTCCAACTTCACCTCCTCATATGGGCCTTGATTAACCATCATAGTTAAGAGAGACCCTGATCTCCACATTGCAGGTCATGAGGCAGGCATTCGATAATTATTTGCTTACTGGAGGGAATGCTTTTTAAAAAGCATAACTAACTGCATCTGTGACCAGAAGGATTGTGATTCTTTAGCAGGAAATTATATTCATCATATACTGGTTGACTCTTTAGGCTTGAACTCATTGCTAGTTTTCATTTCTCTGCTTACGAAATGAGAACAATGATTAATATGATTCTTGAAGTGATCTTCTCACTGAGGACTTAATATCGGTTAGTAATTAGACTCCCACCACCTTATTTAGAGAGAGAGGGGACCCAGAGCCAAATCCTTTCCTTGCATCTTTTCCTTTGCATTTAATGTTGGCTTTTCATTTGCATTTAGCATGTTCAAGGAGGATGCAAATAAACATTACTGCATGACACCTTGTGAACACTCATCAGTTCCTGTCAGGGCAGGAAGGCTAGGAGTAAATTGTCACAAAAAAACTCTCACAGGCTCAGACCAAATTCTAGGTCCATTAATCTCCTGCAAGATAACTAAGTGACTGCCAATAAAAAATTAACACCACTTCTAGACTTGGCATTATCTAAGAATCCAAACAGACCCAAAAAATAGAGTGTAATTTCTACTTCAGATCCTTCTTGAAAGGTTGGTTATTGCTTGGGACCAATGAGAGAGCTGCCCCCATGATTAGTGCCTGGTCTTCGGCCTGACCTCCCTAATTGTGGTATTAGCATGCCATAATGCAGTCCTCTCTTTCCTACTCTTTGGCAAAGATTTATGGGTAGAATCAAGGAGATCTGCAATTTGGATGGGAAAATTTTACCTTTTTGTTTTCTCTAACCTCTGACTGAATCTTGGCATTTCCTTGAATTCAATATAGGTGACAAATTGCAGCAGTATTAGGCAGGGCCTGTGATTTCATCACCAATAAAATTCACAGTTCTCTTCATATCACATTTCAGTTGTTACAAATATCTCCAAAACCTATTAACACTCATCACTACTTCAAAATTACAGCATTTATTAGACCTGTCGCTAGATCTTGATATTTAACTTATTAATAAACACCTGTATTACCCTATCACAAACATGGTTCTTATAAATAAATTTTAATAGCTGTATTTTCATATAATTTAATTCCTTTGTCATCCTATGTATTTTATTTTATGCCTTTCAAAACATTTTCTGGGGCCAGGGATGTAGCTCAGTGGTAAAGTACTTGCCTAGCATGTGTGAGGCCCTGAGTTCAATCACCAACATCACCAAAAAAAAAAAAAAAATCTGAGAGTTACAGATATAGCTCAGAGGAAGAGTGCTTGCTTAGTCTATTAATGAAAAAGAAATTCTGAGAGGGAATTCACAGACTTCACTTGACTTGCAAAACTGTCCATGGCACCAGAAAGATTCAGAATGCCTGCCCTAGCTCCTGCCTTAGGTCACAAATTCAAGTGGCCAAATCTTCTCACTGATACATCAGAGAATCAGAGAAGTTTTAAACCTAGTTAACTTTACAAAGTAGGTAAGATTTATATTACCTGTCTCCACATGATGCCCCACTCTGCCCTGTGTCACTGCCCCTAGTAGTGTCCCACTTTGTCCTGTGTCACTGCCCTTATCAGTGTTTCTCGACCATTGTAGGCCAATGCTTCCCTTCAATAAACATTTATCCCCATCTTTAATGCTTTCTGAAATTCAATGTAAATTCAACACTGTGATTAAAAACTACTCAGAGGGCTGTGTCCAGTGGTGCATGCCTATAATCCCAGCTACTCAGTAAGGCAGGAGAAGTGCTAGTTAAAGGCCAGCCTGGGCAACTTAGCAAGTCCCTGTCTCAGAATAAAAGGACTGGGGATGTAGTTCTTGCCCCTGGATTAACTTGCCAATACCACAAAAACAAACAAACAAAAAAACTACCCCATGGGGCACAATACTTCTTTCAACTCTCATTTGTCAACTTTATCAGAAATTCTAATCCTCTTATCTTACCAGCAGCCATAGCTAAAACTTACTTCTGTGAAAGGACAGCTGAAATCATCCTGATCTTGGCCACCCCCCAGGTATTTACCTGACTAACCACCCTGTTCTTTCAGAAATCTCAAGCTTGATCAGATTGGTTTCTCCCATTCCTGGCCTGGGAGGTTAAAAAAAAAAAAAAAAAAGTCTCATTGGTATGGTGTGAGCATCTCTGTAATTTCTGAGATGACAAGGGTGAGGTTTCTAGAAAAACAGATTACCAAAATACTAAAGTGAAAGGCAGAAACCATATAGAAATGTAGAAGTGCAAAATCAAGTTTGTCTTAAGAGAACAGATTTCTCACAGAAAGACAAAATCAAAGAGAAAGGGTGGAGGTGGAGAGAGGGAGAACAGATTTCTTTTCCCATAGTGACTCCTGTCTGGTTTCACACTGGCTGGTCTGACAATGATCATCGGGCACTCAAGCCCCTGTTATTTGCCTCATCTCTGACTGACTAGGATGTGAGACTTGGCAACTTCAAACCCTACCCAGAGGGAGCTCATGGTTGGCACAGCTGCTGACCTGGCAGGAGTCTCAGACCTTGCCAATGTCAGCTCCCTGAATTCTCTCCAGGTATGAGCAGAATAAGAAGCGAAGGGGCAAATAACAGAATCCAAGAGAAAACCAATTTATGAGGGGCAGGGAGGGGAAATAGAAGGAATGATGGTAGAGAGGAGCTACCCCTAGTACTCATTTTAAGAGTACTACGAGGGGCCCTGCCGAGTGGCTTTCTCTTTGGTTCCCCCTTGAGGCTCTTTCTGGTACTGCACCTAGTCTCCCGCAGACTCCAAGTAACCCTAGCACTCCTACAAACGCAAATACAGCAAATACACAGAGGTGGACGGACACTGTAGCTTCTTCCTGTTCGTCCCAACACTCATTTACAACTTCTTGCCTGTATTCAGAAATGTTGAAAAACTAATCACTTTCCAAACCCCTCTTAATTTTAGGAGTGGCCATGTGCTACAAGTTTTGCCATTAAGAAATGAAAGAAAATTGGCATGAGTGATCAGAAAATATCACTTTCCTTACAAAAGCAATAGATGTAAACTTCCCCCTTATTCATGTCATGAATGTCAACCTGATGTCTGGAGTAGTTATGGTCTTTTTTTCACCATAAAGCATGATGGAAGAAGCTAAGAGAATGCCAACAATGCCAGTTCTGGCATTGTTAAGCCACAGAACCAGTACTCCAGTGGCCACCTCTAGACTGGGATGATACAGAAAAGAAATCAATTTTTTTTTAAATCCACTCTTATTTGGGTTTCATTACTTGCTGACAAAAACATTCTTAACTTAAACACTAGAGTAACCCCTCCCTTCTGGTATCTCTTCATCAACTCAAAATAACTAGACTACTCTGTTCCCACACTCATATTCTGTGAGGCCCACCCCTCCCTTAGCAACCCTTTAGCCCACACATATATTGATAAATTGACACGCTTTGGATAGCATCACTAGCTGGGTTCAGATTGAATGGCAAGCCTTCTCTTGTGATTAATGGTATCTAGCTCTGATCATACTGGATCTCAGGTTTATCTCACCACCCCAACTTCCACAGAAAATTCCCACTATGTGCAGGTGAAAGTGGCCAGGTATGTACAGTTTTTGATACCAATTTTCACAGTTTATCCGAAACTGCTTTCCTCAATAAAGTCCCCCCTCGTTGTCCACTGTGAAGTGACTTCTACCTTCTTCTTAGAATGCCACTTATTCCAGAACTGCTAGCTATGAACACCTCTGGTACTATTTTGCATTGTTCTTAATTGTATTCCACCTCCAAGAAACCCCCCTGACTGTCTCAGTCTGAGTTTGATGCCCCTAATACCAGCTTTTTAAATGTCTTATACTTCCCTCCAGTAAAGTACTCACCATAATATTGCCATCAGTTGACAATTTCTCTACATTTTCCAAAGAACCTTTTGAGAGAGTGAGAATGTCTTACTTAAAACATTGTCAGTTCTCAAACTTGGCCTGGCACATATTTGTTGCTTAATAAATATTTGTTGATGAATGAAGACTCTTATCTCCCCATCAATAGATGAAGCTCCTCAAGAATGGGATTCTTAGCGCAGGCCATATAACCTGTCTCGTAGAGTGCCTGCCTCTCATGCGGGAGGCCCGGGTTTGAATCCCCAGCACTCTGAGATTGTGGAAATAACAAACAAAGAATGGGATTCTTTTCTTTTGCCTCCTCATATCCCCAAATGATACACACAGTGAGCTTATAATAAATACTTGTTCAGTAATTTGTATAGGGAGAAAATCATGTTTTACTACAATAACTTCCACTCAATAATTAAGGAGCATTATTTTTATATGCACATTTATAAACATTTAATCATGAAATATGAATGTATAAATACATACAACATTTAGTCACAAAGTATCAAATGGAAACTTGTTCTGGCAATTTTTTCCCATCAAACTACCCAGTGACTTGACTCAACCTTGCAATTTTTTCTGCATCATATGGACATATTCTCTAATGTTTTCCTACTAAAAAACTTTCAACAAAAATCATCAACAATTAGTGCCAGGCATGGTAGTGCATGCCTATAATCCCAGCAACTTGGGAGGTTGAGGCAGGAGGATTGCAAGTTCAAGACCAGGTTCACCAACTTGGCAAGGTCTTAAGAAATCTAGTGAGATACTATCTCAAAATAAAAAAACAAAAAAGACTGGGGATGTAACTCAGTGGTAAAGTGCCCCTAGAATCAATCTCTAGTACAAGAAAAATCATCAACAATTAAAAGAGACACTTCTAAAGAAACCATCAAATTAAACATAGCAAAAGGGACTGGGGTTGTGGCTCACTGGTGAAGCACTTGTCTAGCATGTGTGAGGCACTAGGTTCAATTCTCAGCACCACATATAAATAAATAAAAGTCCATTGACAACTAAAAAAAAAGGGTAAGCGATGGAGTTGTTAACTCCATCCTCTTAAAAAAATATATAGCAAGATGACAAGGTCTTACCACAAGAGAAAGATGCCTTCTAAGAGCAGTATAACACTGATATAAACATCCTGTGAAATTACTCAAAACAAGTTTATAGTCCAACAGAACACTGCTAGCAGTGATGTTCTTAAGAG
Source organism: Sciurus vulgaris (assembly GCF_902686455.1). Taxonomy (NCBI): domain Eukaryota; kingdom Metazoa; phylum Chordata; class Mammalia; order Rodentia; family Sciuridae; genus Sciurus; species Sciurus vulgaris. Next base: position 119,287,088 of record NC_136471.1, on the reverse strand, counting down.
AGAGCCTTGCAGAAAAGCATAATCTATCACTTACAGCAAAAGTTGACCACTCAGACATGATGATTCTAATCTAGGTGTTTCAAAGAATGGTCTCAGTCCCTATTCTTCCACATAGGAAAGTAATCCTCCCAAATCCAAGTAGAAAGTCATGTAAGGGTGAGGATGGAAAATGGCCATAGTGCAGGCTGGTGGGGGGAGGGACACAGTAGGTAAGCTGAGCAATTAGGGCACATGCTTAAAAAAAGCCTAAGGGAAAACTGAAAATTTCTAGGGGGTTGAAATACCTCCTATGGGAGAGAGGAAAAGAAAAGAAAATATCCATGAATTTCCTAAAACAAAACTTCAAGCTTAATGGAAAACATGACACATCCAGTAAGACTATTTTTAAATTATAATCTTTAAACTTAGAGGAGACCTAAAGCACCCTCAAAAATGTGAGTTTTACCAACGCTCAAGTTTCTCTTGGACCCCAAACCGTAAAGCAAATTTTAACCCCAGCCTTTTGAAATGTGGAGAAGCAGCATCAGAGGGAAATTAAATGAAAAATAAGATTATATGGTCCTACCATCCAGTTAACTGCAGATTTATGAAAAAATAGATCAGTCTTTCTACCTTGCCCTTATCATCACCCCAAAACATCCAGTTGAAAGTGACTTTTACCACAGCTCACAGAAACTGCTGGGCCACTATGGAGTAGTATTGATCTCTTACAGGATTTCACAGATTTGATTCTGTAGCCCCAAAATCCATATGTTGAAATATTAACCCCCTGTATCTCAGAATGTGTCCATATTTAGAAATAGCACCATTGCAGGTATAATTAGTTAAAATTAGGTCAAACTTGGGTAGAGTGGGCCTTAATCCAATGGCTGGTGTCCTTGTAAAAAGAGGAAATTTGGATGAAGTCATCAAGGCTTCAGGGTGACACACCTATAAGTCAATGAAAACCAAAAATTGTCAGAAAAATCACCAGAAGCTAAGCAAGAGACATGGAACTCCCTTGCAGCCCCCTCAGAATGAACCAACTCTGCCCACACTTCAATCTTAGACTTCTAGCCTCTAGAACTGTGATACAATGAATTTATGTTGTTCAAGCTATCTGGTTTTCTGTATTTTATTATGGCATCATTTGGTTATTAATACATCAAATTAATAACCAAGACCTCTGATGTTTAAATTTCCAAGTACTACCTCTTCTATAGATTATCTTACCATCACTAATGTGTTACCACTGCCTCAGTTTTCAGAGTTTCTTCTGTAAGTTGCCTTCTGCTTCTGGTCCCTTCTTATGTATTTACTTTCTTTCCACAGTAAGAAAATCTGTGTTTACTAATTTCTAAGATGGGACTGATGCAAAGCCATCTGTTAAATGAGAAACATTCCTGTATATATGAAGTAGTCAACAAATATGGTTCCAATTAATGACTTTTAAAATTACTCTTTAAATATTGACTTGGACCATGACATATGATGTCGAAATAACCAATTTGCATGTGAATATGTCAAATGATTAACTGTTTTGTCCACATAATGCCAAATAATATGGTTGATTGTTGTTCTATTACCACATTGACTGAACTGACCACTCTTTTGGCATCATAAAGCATACCATAGGTTCCTTTATGATTACCAGGAGAGCAAGCAAAAGAAATAAAAAGATCTTTATGTTCTTTAAACTCCCAAGGACTATTAATAATGAAATATTACAGTGAAGGAGAAGTTTCATTTAGAAAGTATCACTTAATAATATTAGTTAATAGTCCTTCCTGTGGGATTTTGTCACTACCTTATTTCACCTTTATTGTTCTATAGGGAAGTTCATTACTGCAGCTTAGGTGATACTAACTGCTTTAAAAAGATCAAAGTATTATTGCTCCAGCCAGTAGGCCTACTAGGCTGATAATAAATAGGGAGGCCAAGAAGTGGGGGAAGCATAATAAACACATATGTTCTCGTTTTCCTCTTTTCCTCATTCTCTAATTTTCCTCACTACCCACTGGCCAGAGTGATGGAGACTGGATGGAGAGATGTAGAGCAGAACAGAAAGGAGGAAGCTGAGGAGAGTAGTTTGAACTAGAGAAATGAAATGATGTGAACTGGATATGTTAATCAGCTTTTTGATGCTATAATGAAATATCTGAGACAATTAACCTATTAAAGAAAAAAGGTTTGGAGCTGAAGAAATAGCTCCTTTAGGAGAGCGCTCACCTAGCATGCGCAAGGACCGCGGTTCGAATCCCCGGCCGCTCAAATGAGAAGAAAAAAAAAGAAAAGAAAAAAGGTTTGTTTTGGCTTACAGTTTTAAAGTTTCCAGTCCAAAATCAAATTTTGAGTCTCTAGTAGGTACGCTAGATAGTAATTTCAGGGAGTATGTGGCAGAGCAAACTGCTATCCTCATGACCAGGAAGCAAAAAAGGGTGAGGAAGAGACTAGGGTCCTGTAGTCTTCTTCAGTGGCATGTTCCCAATGGTCTAAGGACCTCCCACTAGATTCTACATCCCAAAGGTTTCAACACTTTCCAGTAGTGCTACACTGGGACCAAGCTTTTACACATGAACTTTCAGAGGACATTTAACATCTAAATTTTAGCATTGAGGAAGCTTCCAAGTAGAGTCAAACTAGACCTACTATTGTTACTCAGACACTGGCTTTCTTGCTACCATCAAAACAGTAAGTAACAATTGTCATATTATGTCTTTGTGGCCTTAATATAATTCTGAGTTTTCTTCCCCCTTTCTTTGCCCATGGGTAAAAAATGAGAGTTTATCATGATGGTCCCCATATTCCCTCTTTCCCTCTTAGGTCCTATGGCCTAAAATAATCCCTCTGAATGGAAGGTTTTATGAAATGTTTGTAGTACCATAGCAAGATGTAGACATTATGATCTGGAAATTCAGTATCCCCAAAGATCTTCCACACATAACAAAGTGATGAATTGGTATAATCCAATGAATTTTCTAGGTACTTCTCTGATATTTATGATTTTATGGGATTTTCAAGTAATGTTTTAAGATATTTAAAAAATTACAATAGAAACAAGAATTTAAAAAATAAATCAACAGTGAGATTGCAATGCTTTTTGTGAGACCAACATCTAGTAACAAATAGAAAAATACCAGCATATATAATGATTAAAAACAAATATCAGCCAAGCCTGGTGGCACACACCTATAATTCCAGCCACTCAGGAGGCTGAGGCAAGAGGATGATGAGTTCAAGTCAGCTTCAGCAACTAAGCAAGGCCCTAAACAATTTAGCAAGATCCTGTATCAAAATAAAAAATAAAAAGGGCTGGGGAAGTGAGTCAGTGGATTCAATCCCTGGTACCAACGAAAAAAATCATTGACATAAAAACAAACAAAAAATAAAAACTATTGCTGGTGGGACTGTAAAATCGGTCAGGCACTTTGGAAAAGAGTTTGGTAAGTTCTCAAAAAGTTAAGCATGGAGTTACCATATGACCCAGCAATTCCTCTCCTAGGTATACACCCAAAAGAAATGAAAACATTTCTGCACAAAAACTGGTACAGGAATGTTCAATAGCCACACTATTTATAAGAGCAATAGAAACACTTCATTAAAATTATCTCATATTTACAGTGTTCCCACACAGGTGTCAATGAAATAAAGAGTGTCTAATAGTATAAATTGTTGGTCTTTTCAGTGTGATTGCCAACTGTGTAAGTTAAGGCAAGCACAAATATGTGTGTGTGTGTGTGTGTGTGTCCTAATAGAAGTTTAAGCTGCCATCAGGGAATTGGGGCCTTATGTATAGAGGGTATACGCTTTTGGTCACCTTCAGGAATGGGTTCTATCAAGTCATTAAAAGAGAAGTCCCAAGGTATGCATTATAAAGATGAAAAAAATTAAGGTAAATCAAAGAGAGGAGGTTTTCCTAAGAACCATATCCATGAGAACCATACATTTCCTCCTCTTCCCCTTCCCTTTATACTCTTCCTCTATATTTATCACATAGTCTCCAAATGAAGTCACTGCATCTAACAACTGGCCATAAGATCTAATTTAATTCCCTTGAGAGCAAGGACATTTATTAATCCACATGAATCTATACATTTGACCTACTGTAGTGTAGCCTCCATCTTGTAGGCTCCTCCAGGCCAACAAGCCCCTCCATCCAGATCTCATGATCAAACCATTCCATTCAGGCCCTATTTATTGTAGTTTAGAGCTTAACACAGTCCACTTTTCCTTCTTCCTCATCCTAACAAGAGGCTCTGTTCCCCAATGGAATTTGGAAAGAATAAACTAATACTTCTAGGGTTGTATATGGTTTGGCATGATACTGTGTCTTCAGAAACTACAATATAGTATTTAAGCTCCATTCTGCAATCATTTAACTCCTGCAAATTCTATCTCCCTAAAAATGCATCAACTCTTCCCTTTATCTCCATCCCACTGTTCCCTACCTTGCTTCCAATCCCTTCTTGTCATAATTATCACGACCTCCTAACTGGACTCTGCTTTTAGACTTGTCCCGCACCAGATTTGTGGCACCACATTTGTAAACCGTAAACAAAAACCCCAGCCATAAATTCCCCTGTGTAAAGCCCTGAAATGACTCCCTATCAATCACCTTCAAAACAAATACCCCATTCTTTATCTAAGCTTATAAATTCCTTTTTAACTGAGTTCCTGGCTATTTTTTCCAAACGACTCCCTATCCATTCTGAACTATTCGGAGTTCTCAAAACAAAGCTAAACTCTCCATCCTATCCTTATAATTTCAGATGTTATTCCCTCTGCCTAGAATAATCTTCCCGTCCATAGTGACTTGGCCAATTTTTTTAAAACAGCTTTACTGTGGTATAATTAACATATCAATAAGTTCACAAGTTTGACTAACTACTAACCATTGAAACTTCATTTAGATATCTCCTGATTTCAGTTGGCTTCCCCCAAAGACAGACACCAAAACAAAGACATGAATGCAAGTGCTTTTTGGGGGTAAGGAGATTCCCAAAAAGCAGATAGAGTGCAGAAGAGAGAAAAGCCAATGAAGGGTGTATTAATGAGGATGAGTGTGTTAGTGCTGTGTTCCTCTCTGCTTAAAATTCTTTGAAAGTCTGTGGGAAATGCATTTCTTAGCTGTCCCACAGAGAGGCAAAGAAGCCTGAGTATTTACCTATTTTTCTTATCCCTCATTAATTGAGAGTCACTCCTAGGGGTGTTAGCACTCTGGCATTTCTAGCAGCACATCACTTATTAGTAAATATCTCACTTGACAAAGAGGGGAAGGAAACCATCAGCATATCTGGGGTAAGCCAAAAGGATAAGGACACAGCACCACCAAGCCTATGTGAATATCCTCTTTAAAGCTTTTGTAAACTTCCCCTCTGCTTTTCAGGTGGGGTTAGAATATTCTCACTGGTCCCATAGAACAACAAAATCCTTTCCACACTGCACAACTTTCTTGGTTTGCTTATTGTCCTCACTCCACTGAACTGTGGACACCTTGAAAGCAAGGGTTTTACATCTCTTCACAATCCATATTTAGCCAAGTGCCTTGGACCTAGCATGCCCAATAAAATATGTGGTTTTTCAAAGTTCTTTACATTTATCATCAAGTTTTATATTGGAAACTCTCCTTAGCAGGGGAGTATCATCATTATCTTCATCACTCTAATTTTAAGGACAAATACAGTGATATAAGAGCTAGGTGAAGGACCATATCAGCTGATGTCTAGGCCACTGTCCAAAGTGCTTTAGTTCCTATTGCTGAGCACACCACAGGAGGTAATGGCATTCACTTGAGGCTAAACCTTTCAACTCATGGCAGAACAGAGTTTTCCATGTCTGGAATAATCCCCTTTACAATATGCAGAAGATGCCTGAAGGTGGAAGTGAAGCAGCCCTAGAATAATGTCAAGTCCTGTACTTTATCTGAAAAAGGGAACTTCGATTTTTTTTCTTCCCCAGCTTAGGCTCTCCTAGGACCTACCTCCTGATATAACTTTTCTACAATTCTAATATATTTGAATATGTAAATCATATTTTCATTAATTCACCAACATAATGCCATTCACTAGAAGGAAGTGATCAGCCATGGGGAACAGAATGCCTTGTAGCTTTGTCATTTTTTAAAGTCAAAGCAAGAAGTACATGGTTCTAATAACAGAAGGGATAAAGTGCTTTGTTCTAAGGTTATGCTCTGGAGTATGATTTTTTAAAAAGATTAAATATATAAACATCAAAGAAAGACTGCCCTGAAGCTAAGAGATGTATCAGAAAACCCCCTGCTTTCTTATGTCCCCTATGTTCAAACATAAAACAATAGATTTGGTGATTAGAATGGTCTCTATTTACTTTACACAGTAAAGGAAAGGAAGAAAATTAAAGAAGCCTTCCCTTAGCAATAAAAAGACTACTGGTGAACCACTAAAAAATGGAAGCATTTCAACATGCATAAGTTCAGAGTTTATTTGGTTGCTTGCTTTTTCTGTTATGTATTTTGGAACTACTTGACAGTTTTCCATTTCAACAATTTGAGGGAATTTTCTTGGTAGAATCCAGACAAGGACTGCAGAAGTTTTGCCATCTGCAAAAAGAGTGGGTTGAATTATATCAGCAAACACTTTGGGTTCCATAACAATATTTTTGTTGTTTTTCCACAGATTTTCTCTAAGGAATATCAAGATCAGAAATGAATCCAAACCCTGAAAAACTGATTAATGAATAGGCTGCAATATTGCTACTTTATGATACTTTTAAATAATTAGCAAACACAGAAATAGCATTAAATTGTTTATAATATTCATAGCACATTATGTTATCTGCTAAAGATGTTTTTGACACATTATGATATCCATCAAGGCATTTTACAAAAAGGAGTCAAGTGATTTTTCTTTTTAAAAGCAAAAATATTGACGGGAAAAACATGGGTTTTGATATCAAATAATCCTGGGTTCTATTTATACTTCCACTGTAGTATAACCCTGGATTAATCTCTTTAATCCTTAAATTTTCTCTCCTTAAAATGGGTTTAACATTAGTCCACAGAGCAATTTTACAAATTACATAGAATAAGATACTTGAAAGTGCCTAGAGCTAAACTTGGTGCATAAAATGTCTCATGTGAAAGAAATGCATAAAATGTTATTTTCTCCTTTTTCTATCACTTCTGTAAATTTTCAGCACAATTACTCCTACAATGTATGAGATTACATATTTTTGTCATTTCTACCATTTTGCTTTAAATCTTTCTCTCCCCAAATGTATCACAAGTACATAAAGAATTGGGCATAATTTGAAATATGATCATATTGGATTAGTAGTCCATCAATTTAAATTTATTTCCATTTTAACTGGTCTGACTTAAAAAAAAAAGAGCATCAGTTCATGGATTATATTTGTTTATATAGCCTGTTTAGCTCTAAAATCTCTCTAGAACCAACTTGGAAGTGATAGAAGCTGGAAAGGGAAGGAGTAGTTAGGTTTAATCAGATCTGTTCATGGTGCTGAAAGTGAATAATGTATTTAAGCTTTCCTCATGTAGATGGAGGGAAAACTAGTTTGACTTTTAATGAAAAACCTGAATTGCACTTCATTTGCTATTAAGTGACATTACTCAGGTATCCCCCCAAATAGGTAGTAATCATCCTCTTTGACCAAGTTCAAAATCTTAGGATCATTCCAAAGAAAAGAAGGGTACCTCCACCAGCCTAGGTCACTGATCAAAAGGCTATCAAAAGTCTGATGTGTGCTGAAATATAATCCCTGCCCACTCACTTGAGTTATAGATTAGTTTTTAAATGCATGTGCACTTCACTGCTTTTAATGTACCCAGTATCTCAAACTCTTCTTTGTAAAATATGTATAACCCAATGTCCCACCAGCCCACTTTAGTGAAAAGATGCTCATTCATAATTAGTAACATTCATTTGCATATTAAAATGTGTCCCCCCACCTGTTTTACAGCCCAAATTTTTCATGCAGATTAATATATACTTTGAATATGTGAAATCAGAAATGTTAACTTAATATTTTATCACCTATCACTGCTTCCAATAAAATGACCTTTACCCTTTTTTATTGGTTCTTTTTAGTTATACATAACATTAGGATTCATTTTGACATAATTATAAAAGTATGGAATATAATTTGCTCTAATTCAGTCACCAGTACTTCCTTTTCCCCTCACCTCCTTCCTCCCCGTTCCCTTCCCTTTTCTATACTAATTTTTCTGCTATTTTTTGTTTTTTATTTTAGTTGGTGTCTTGTGAATATACATGATGGTAAGATTCACTGTGGTATATTCATATATGTACATAGAAAATTAGGTCAGATTCATTCCACTGTTCTTCCTTTATCCTATCCCCTTCTCCCTCTCATTCAGTCCCCTTCAGCTACTCCACTGATATGTCTTCCATTTTGATGGAATCCCATTAACCTCCTCTTTCTCTCTCTCTCTCTCTCTCTCTCTCTCTCTCTCTCTCTCTCTCTCTCTCTCACACACACACACACACACACACACACACACACACACACACACACACCAACCTTTATTTTGGAGTAGTTTCTGCATATCAAACATTTGACCTTTGACTTTCTGAGTCTGGCTGATTTTACTTAGCAAGATAGTCTCGAGGTCTACCCATTTACCAGCAAGTGCCATAATTTTGTTCTTCTTTATGGCTGAGTAAAACTCCATTGTGCATATATACCACATTTTCTTTATCCATTCATCTGTTGAAGGACACCTAGGTTGGTTCCACAGTTTGGCTATTGTGAATTGTGATGCTATAGCATTGATGTGGCTGTAACCCTATAGTATGCCAAGTTTACTTCTTTTGGATAAATTCTGAGGAGTGGGATAGCTCAGTGATACGGTGTTTCCATTCCTAGTGTTTTGAGGAATCCCCATACTGTTTTCCAAAGTGGTTGCACTAATTTGCTATACCACCAACAATGTATGAGTGTACATTTCCCCCCACATCTTTCTCTGTAAAATATGTCTAAATCAATGCCTCGTTCATCCCAGTTTAATGAAAAGATGCTCATTTATAATTAGCAACATTCATTTGCATATTAAAATGTGCACCCCACCCATCTTTACAGGGCAAATTTATTATGAAGATTAACACACATTTGAAATATGTGAAATCAGAACTATTAACTTCTTCCTTAATTTATCACCTACCTTTGGTTCTGATAAAATGATTTTAAAAACCATTTGCCTGAATGTGGCAACATCCTTAACCTTCTTGGGCATTTATGTATTTTACTCCAATAAGCCATCAACATGTATTTACTCAAGTTTGCTCTGCACCATATCCTGGTATTGAGAGTCTGAAGGAGGAATCAAAAGTTCAAGGTAAGGTTCTCTGCTACTAGGAGATTAAAATGTTAAGAGAACGGAAAAAATATATGATGTTATATGTGAAATACTAGATAACAAAGAAGCTCAAAACAGCAAGCAAGATGCTAGCTCTAGGTTAAAAGTATTCTAAGACCAGAGACCAAACAGATATCATTTATTATTATCTATGCCTTTTTATGTGTGTGTATGCAGGCTTGCAGTGCTGGGCATCAAACCCAGTGCCTCCTGCATGATAGGCGAGTGTTGTACCACTGAACTACAACCCCAGAGCCATCTATGGCATAGATGAGCCTATACACACTGGTTGGATGGGGCATCTTCTCTATTTGCCTTACACAGGTTCATGTTTTAATTCTTTTTATATTTAATTAACTCCATTAGATTGCAAATTTCTTGAGAAAAAGGAATCTCTTGTTCAATTTCTCCTCATCTTTAACCACAGTAGGAACTTGCTCACTGAAATACTTCAAATGAACTGGGCATGGTGGCAAATGCCTATAATCCCAACTACCTGAGGGGTCAAGACCAGAGGATGACAAGTTCAAGGCCAGCCTGGGAAACTCAGTGAGACCCTGTATCAAAAATAAAGTTAAAAGGGCTGGGGATATAGCTCAGTATTAGAGCACTTGCCTAGTACACAGGAAGTCCTGTGTTCAATCCCTACTACTGCAAAAAAAAAATTGAAATAGTTCAAATAAAATTGCTCAATAGAGTTAAATTAATCAATGTTGGTTGCAGCAGTCTAAGAAGTCTGATTAGATATAAGGGTTGGAATTTTATAAGAATCCTGAAGTATGGAAGGATTTTGAAAAATGAAGAGAAGGCAAGGTCATATTTTTTGTTAGTAGAAAGAAGCAAAGCAAAGGTTTGGACCTGGTAATCTCAACCCATCAGTGGCACTGTGAGCACAGACACCCAGATAGTGTGTGTCAAAATATTTTCCTCTGGACCAATGCATGAAATAACCTCAGTCTTGAGTCCTATGTTTATTCAGGACAATGACTCTGCATGATTTTTTTCCTTTGGTTATCATGGATTATTTTTTTAGAAGACCAGTGTTGACACTGAGAGTGTGCTGAGTTGACAAAACATCCAGAAAAACATCAGTGTAAAATTAGCATACTTTTAGGCAACAATCACCTATATACAATAATATGTTTCTTCCTCTTAAACAGACAATTATGTCTTGCCACACATTCTTTCTTTCTTCAACTGCAAGTTTAAACTATCTTTAGAAGTTTTCCTTGGGGCACCATCTTTGAGGAGTACAGTGTTGCTCTATATAAAACACTTTCTTGGTTAAAACAAGGATGAGATGCAATAGATACTTCATGAAGACCTCCCCACTTATAACAACTCCAATATTTTCAAGGAAAGCTTCCATTCTCCAAGAAATCTTACCTAGATATTTAAGGATGGCAAAAACATTCTCCATTTAGTAACAGATAGGTGTTATTGAGATTGGGATGGTATAAAATAATGACAAACACATCATATTGAGTACCACCCTTAATGATTATGTGATTTGCATTATCTTGCTATGCAAAGAGATTTCATGGTTGACATAGAAATGTTTAGATTTAAGATATATGCAGGAAAATATTTTGCTGTTTCTCAGGCAGAAAACAGTGGTATAATTGAAATCTAATGTTAGGCACATTCGCTAGATGAGAGCAGACCCTTGTTTCGAATCTTTATCAAACCAAATGACCTTTTCTCCTGAATCTCTCACCATGTTCAATCACTACAGCATCTCTGAGCAAGACTAAGCCAACAGAATGATTCCAAATGTAACAGATCAGAGAAAGCTCTGTGAAGTGGGACAAATTCAGTATTTTACTGAAGAATTTAATCCCTGAAAAGGAATGTCCTTGTCTCTTCCAATTTAACAATAATTAGAAAGGCATTTTTAGGAGTATACTACTTAAAATATGAATATTTGACCCTATAAAAGATAGAGATGCAGTCAGAGATTTATGTGCAGGATGTTCAGCTCAGTATTATTTAGAATAGTAAAATTTACAAGAAAACAAATGTCCAATAATACAGGTTAAATTAATTAAGGTTCAGCCATATGATGGAATTCTACATAGCCGTTAAAATCTTTTATAGCAATATTAACTGATATAAGAAAATTCTCATGACTTTAATGGGAAAAAAATGGTTACCAAACAGAATGTTTGTTATGATCCTCTTTTAGAAAAAGAAGAGTATAAACATTGTATATACATGGTTAATGTCAAAGACTGTCAGGACCACACCAATAGTTGACCATACTGGGTTTATTTTTCATTGCCTTGAGGGAGAATACCCATCATGGAGAATTAAGGGGCATTTTAACAAGAAATGGTTGGAAAGAATATAGGTTTGTATTAAGTGGTTTGGGGAAAGGTTTAAGTTGGTGGGCCTTGTTCTGGATCGAATGCCATCAGCAAAGAGAGAGAATTTTATGATTTGGGGGTTTTAGTAAATCTTTATCTAGAAGGAGAAAAGACCAGAACAAGACTAAAGATGTAACTTTAAAAAAAAAAAAAAAAAAAAAAACAAAGACCAAATTAGTCACTTACATTAGCCAGGATAAGTACCTGCTGGGCCATTTTTGTGGTTTGGACAAGATTCATGTTTTCTCTGGGTTCAGACATGATTATGAAGTACTCCTCATTTGCCTTAATCCATCACAGTTATGGAATGCCCTTATCTGACATTAATCTTTTGGGAAATGGTTTATGGTCAACAAGAGAATGCCAAAGTTTAGTTTGTGAGTGCTAACCCAAAGCCCAGCTGATTAAACCAGATCATGTCCTGGATGTTAGGGACTGGCTTTCTTTTCACACACACATATAAAAAGAAGACTAGAATTATAATGAACAGCATTTATTAGATGTTCATAATATTCTAGGTGCTGTTTTAAGTGCTTTACATCTTCTATTCTATTTAAATCATCACAACTCTGACGGGTAGATGCTATTGTTATTTCCATTTTCCAGAAAAGAAAACAGTGGTATAAAGGGATGAATCTACTCACCTGATGCCTCACACATATAGTAAAGCAAAGATTCAACTCAGTGGCTATAGAAACAATAGCTATATTATACTGTTTATGTGCACAAGTAATTATTAACAGAAGTTACCCTTGAAAGGTGGTAGGTACACTGGGATTCAGCTGTTTTTGTTTTCTTCTTGTTATTTTCTAAATTATCTTACATTAATATTAATTAATTTTTAATCAGAAAAAGTAATAATTTATTAATGAACTGATGAAAGCTCTTTTCCTGATGTCATTGTCCCAAATTCAAACCCAAGTCTTTGGTGGTGGCAGTACTCCCTCCCCTGAAAGTATGAATCAAAGGAGAAGAAAAATAGTAAGTAGACAACTTTTCTCTCCCTCTCTCATTCTCATTCTTTTCCCCTCCCTCCCCTCTCCTCTCTCCAATTTAGACAAAACTAACTGCATTGCCGGCAATAAAAGATAAAAGGTGGCAAAAGATCCATTCTCAAGAGATTCTTCCTGAATCAAAACAGGCAAGGTGGAAGTTCCCCCCAAATATACATAATGACAGTTAGGAATGGAATTGGAAGGAGTAGAAGACAAAGTCTTGGTCTCAAAGGAAAGGCCCTTTATGTGTGGGAGAACAACACTCCCACCCCTGCCAGCTGAGCAATGCTGAATTTCTTCTGCACTAAAATGCAGCCCAGGCACTGAGAGAGGACACTCCTGCTCTTCAGCCTGCATAAGGGTTGACATTAAAAAGCCAGAAATTCTAGGGATGAGGTAGAACCAAGGCTGGGAGGGAATCACTTGGAAGGAAAAAGACTTCGGAATGAAAAAAGCTTCGCCAAAATGTTAAAGATTCCCAAGTAGACCTATGAGTTGCTCTCCTTTCTCTTACTTTTGTCCCTGCGCTGGGATTAGTGCACATGAAACAACCCGTTCATTCTATGCGCAGAGACCGATTTTAGGCCTCTTGATAGGTGCCCACCCACTAGCTGCCATTGGCAGTCGAAAAGAGCTAGGCTCACATTATTTCCCACTGCTACCCCTAGCTCCAGCCCTTACATCTTTTCATCTGCCCAGGCTGGGAGCCACTGGGCATCCACCCTACCATTTAGCACCTCTGCTACTCAATGCTGGGTAGTTTCCCAAAGCGCGTGCCCTAACAGTCACTTGCGCTCGCCTCACCGCTTGCAGGGGCACAAGTCAATGAGGCTTTTCCCTCCGCGATCATCGTGAATCAGCAAAGCGCTGCAGAGCAGCCGCGTCTCAGGAAGCAGAAATTAAGATGCTGGGGGAAGGGTATAAATGGAGTGTGGCAGGGGAATTTCTAACCCCTTTCAGTATGTCCCTCCTGAGGATGGCAATACGGGGCGGAGCAGGGAACTGTTGGCTGGAAGCTGCTGGACTTTGGCGTCCTGGGGAGCATTCAAAATCAGAGAGCCGGGTGCGGAAGAGCAGAGAAAGTGGATGAGAGTAGGGTGGAAGGGCCAAGGTAGCGCAGGCCGGGTAGGGAGAGAGTGCCCCCGGAGTGGGCAGCGCAGCAGTTGCAGGTGCTGCTGAGGGAATGTAGGGAACAGGGTTTGGTATGGTGGAAGGGAGAAGAGGATCAAAAAGGGAGGATTTCCCAGCCTGCGACTTCCTGTTTCCAACGTGCAAGTTCCCAAGTTCAGTTTGAGAAGTGCAGGGCTGCTTGGCGTTGGGGAGTCTGGGATGCAAGCCTTACAGAAATGCCTCTCTGAGTCGCGTTCCCCCACGGTGTCTGTCAGGCTCGCGCTCGCTCGCGCTCTTTCTCTTTCTCTCTCTCTCTCTCTATCCACCCCCCGCTTCCTTCTTTCCTTTTCCTCCTTCCGTCCCTATCCCCTCTTCCTACAGCTTTGATTAATATGCAAGTCCATGCTCAGTAGTGCGGGCCACACTCCAGGGGCCGCGCCTCCTGCCGCTGCCACCTCCCGCTCGACCCTTGGCATTGGGAGACCAAACAGAAGCAACCAGAGGCGTGGGATGAGAAGGCTGAGAGCTTGGAGCGCAGAGCCTGAAGACCCCTCCTTGAGTCCTTGTCCCTACCCCACCCCCAATCGGATAGGGCGCCTCAATGACCCAGTCTCGGGGATCTGGCTCTGTCTGCTTTGCAGTGGATCGACCCAGGGGTTTGAAGCGCGCAAAGAAATGCGCTAAATTGTACCTGTGCGTGGCCGTTCCCGCCGCCGCAGGTCTATCTCGGGCTGAAGCCGGCGCCCGCCTTCTTGGGGAATTCTCCCGAGGGGGAGTGCGAGGGGAACCACAGTGGCTGCCTGCCGGCTCACTGCTGGTGCGCACACGCACACGCCCAACTTTGCCAAGCCGTCCGCGCCCCCCGGGCTCCCCCGCGCCCCCTGCGGCTCGACACTCTCGGAGACCTGTATCTCTCCAGGTCTGACATGAGGCTTCCCTCCACACACGCACACCCTCCGGTGTGGAGGAGGAGAGGGCGGGGTGAGGCAGAAAAGGGGCTCATTGCTACACACTCCCTGACCAGACCAGCATTTCTCAAACACTCTATACCCGCAGGGGCGCCCGCGCCAGCCCCGCCACTCCAGGTCCCCCAGACCTGCCAGTGACGACAGAGAGAGGAGGAGGAGGAGGAGGAGGAGGAGAAGGAGGAGGAGGAGGAGGAGGCAGGGCGGAGAGCCCAGAGCCGAGGAACCCTGGCGACAGACGGTTCAACCGACCGACTGTCATTCAGCACTTTTATTACTGGGAAACTGGGTGGGAAGGTGTGGTGGAGGGGGGTTGGGGGGCGCTTGCAAGCAGAACTGCCCACTCTGGAGCGACCCTAAATTAGGGCGCAGGAGAAAGATTCTTCACGGACACATGTGGGCATTTGGAGTGGACGTGCTCCAGATGCACACCCGGACCCTCTGGTCCCGCCTAAGCTGCAGTGTTGGGGTTTCTTGCTTGGCTCTTACTTGAGAGGAGGCGTGATTTCCACGCTTGAGCGTCTTTGCTCCCCACCCCCTCTCAACACCAGCCAGTGCACGCCACCACCTGAGCCAGGCGAGAGCCAGGGCGCACGCAGTCTTCAGCTTGCTCCCTTCTGCCTCCGGGGAGACTTGGCTCCAAGCGGGTCTGCCCGACGCACCACCCCACCCCCGTCCCCCGCAAAGGGAGAACTCTTTACTTTTTGTTTGGAAAATCCGGGCCATTTCTTTATTTATCTCCGGGTCTCCCTGGAGGAGGGCAAGGGAGGGGAGGGTAAGCGTGGCGGGCCGGGCCGGGGGAGGGGAGCTCCGGGAGGGGAGGGGACTGGGTGTAGCCTGGAATTCTCTGTCCTCGTGTTCCTAGGCTGGCGCGCAGAGTCTCCTGGCGATAGCGCCGCCGCCGCTCCCCGCGCCACCCCGTCGTTGGCTTCGGGGGTCGGGTGAGTGGGGTCATGACGCGCCGCTGGGGCTACCCTGTGCCCCGCCCGCGCTGAAAAGAGACGCGGTTGCGCCGCCCGGAGCCCCCCGGGCGGGAAGGCGGCGGGGGCTGGGGAGGGCGCACAGGATAGGGCGGGGTGGGGGCGGCTCGGAGGCCTCCAGGCTGGGGGGCTCTCCGGGCGGGCGCGGCCGCGGGCAGGAGGGCGTGTCTCCAGCCCGAGGGGACCCTCCAGAGGCGCGGCGCGGGACTCCCCGATGGTGGTGCCGCGGCTCCAGGAGAGCTCAGGGTCTTGCCTCCGCCGCCGCCGCCGCCGTCGCCGCCGCCGAGGGCGCCACCACCACCGCCGCCGCCGCCGCCGCCGCCGCCCGAGCCCGCGCCGAGCGTGCGCCTCGCCCTCCTCCCGCGCCCGCTCTGCTCTAGGATGCTGCGGCAGGTTCTGCACAGGGGCTTGAGGACGTGTTTCTCCCGGCTCGGCCACTTCATTGCCAGTCACCCGGTCTTCTTCGCCTCGGCGCCGGTGCTCATCTCCATCCTGCTCGGCGCCAGCTTCAGCCGCTACCAGGTCGAAGAAAGCGTGGAGCACCTGCTGGCGCCCCAACACAGCCTAGCCAAGATCGAGCGCAACCTCGTCAACAGCCTCTTCCCGGTCAACCGCTCCAAGCACCGGCTCTACTCGGACCTGCAGACCCCTGGGCGCTACGGCCGGGTCATCGTCACCTCCTTCCAGAAAGCGAACATGCTGGACCAGCATCACACCGACCTGATCTTAAAGGTGAGAGGGGGACTGGTGCAGGCAGCCTCCACTGGCGCCACTGGCGCGGCAAGGCTGGCTCTGCGCGGGGTCCCAGCTGAGAGCGCCGCCTCTCCTATCCCAGGTGGTTGGTGCAGGGGCTCCCCTGCACTGCGTGCCCCAGGGCGGCCTCTTGGAGCCTACCAGCGTACCCGATAGGTAGCGTCTAGGTCCGGGCCCGGCCCTACCCGCACTGCCTCAGCGGCCACCCCACAGCTGCTGCAACAGTTGGGGCGGCGGCGGCAGCCAAGGTGCTGTGGTCGGTGCGCTTGTTTTGGTCGCAGCGGGCTTGGGGGGCAGGGAGGCTTTGGGGTAACTGGGCCAAGGAACAGCTGAACGAAAGAGAAGACATTCAAAAAAGTCTTCCTACTTGACAACAAAATAGTCTGTTTAATGGCGGGGAGTGGGATGGGATTTAGAGACACCTCTCCCCTATCCTCAGTTTCTTTCTTTCTTTTTTCTTTTTTCTCCTTCCCTCTAGTCCCTGAAGTGTTTTGGGAAAGGCTGCTGGAGGGGGATTGGGAGGGGCAGAGAAATTTGAAGCGGGATGGTGAGAAAATGCCTCCCACCCAGAAAAAAAGTGCGGTCCGTGGTGAGGACGGGAGCTGCCCTGCTGCCCTCTCCTCCTGGAGCAAGGTAGCCATATCTGTATTTGAGGGTAGGAAATTATATTTGTAATTCGCAGTTATTTCGTTTTTCACAATAGCTCCTCTCCTCTGAAATGCAAAAACTTCCTTGGGAAAAGAGAGAAACAATGATCCACTTGTATTTGGGTGCATTTGAGCGTCAGGTCGGAGTGAGGGGCACAGCTAGAAGGCTGAGGGTAGAAGCCAGGTTATGTGGCTCTGAAAAGAACTCAGGAAACTGAGCAGCTGATTAGAGGGTGACACAGAAATCCCTTGTGCCTTCAGCCTGAGGTGGGAATCTAATGTGAAAAGTAAGGTTAATAGTGGTAACTTTCAAGAAGTTCCTAAGAAAAACAGAGGAGTAGCACTATACATGGAAAAATAGAAACCTTGAGAGAGAAAAGCCAAAACAGGTGAGAATATTCCATCTGAATCCCTGGGGATTGTGAGGTTTGTTTACTTCAGGTTTTCCTCTGGGGAGGGCAGATAGGAACCAGTCCCAGCTGTGATGGAAGATGCTGCTTTCCTGTGAGTCTGTGGTCCAGATCTGGGACTAGAAGACAGTTAGAATTTTAGTCCACTTATCCCAAGGAGAGACTGCTAGTGAACCTAGGGAACACTATCTTCCTCTTTTCTTCTCCAGGTAACTGTTTATCCCTAAGAGAAAAGCTAATTTTCCTCTATCATTTCCTTCCTCTATTTGTTAACACATTATCAGTCAGCAATTAGTAGAGAGGAGAATCTGGCTGGGGACTCCATGGAATTAGGACCTTCCACATTGAGTGGTTACTGATATTTTTAATGGCACACAAATCATCACACATACTCACTTAATGCAGAACCTTATTAACATTAATCTGAGATGTTTGCTTTTCTCATGATGATACTTTCAACATCAAAGTGGGTTTTTTCAGTACTTCTGTGAACATATTTTGACACACAGATAAATACTGCTCCAAATGCTCTCCCAAGAAATATGTAGTAGATTCATCAGAAGCCTGAGGAAACTGTAATTTAGCCAGTTCTGACAGTTGGAAATGCCCCATTTTTTGATAGATGGTCTACTAAGTGATGTTTCTCTTTGCATTTTTTCCCTGAGGGGATGTTTCTATTGGCTTTTTTCCCCCCTAACAAACCATCACGCCACTGTGACAGGCAGTCACCAGTTACATTCATTCTCAAGGTTAATGAGACATCAACAGGCACATCAAATCTTTTTCAACTGGATTCTTTCTCCCTATTTCATTTTGATCAGTTCAGGACAGAAAGGCTTATTATAAGAGAAGGTTGAAACTAGAGAGAGTGAAGCTGGCTTTGCCTCCATGTATAAAGGGCAACTTTAAAAGACAGTGGTCAAGTCTGTGGACCGTTTTAAGAAATGAGGTGGGTTTTTCATGTTCTAGATGTCTGGCTAAAATCAAAACCAAGGCAATTAGCAATCAGAACCCAATTCTAGCTGATGGCTCTGTGGTCAAATAAGATCATACAGCTTATAAAATGCATACTTATGAACCCTAGGGAACTGCCTTCAAAATATGCATTTTTCTTTCTACATCCAACCCCTATTTTTGGTAGATATAGAGCAAGGGGATAGGAAAATGGACCTTCAGTAGTCATGGTAATGTAAAGTGTGGGAGTAAGCACTTATTTTTTTCTCTTTTCTTTCCATTTGGAGACATGGTGACTTGTCCTTTACAAAAAGTGTTAGGAGTGAAAGAGTCATTGCTACTGCATTACTAGTGTTATTCTGAAACTTTGTTGCTGGCATCAAGGATAGCATCAACAGTTAACACTACACAAAACCCAGCAGTTTCTGTTTTGTGGCATCACATTTGAAATAAAATGAAATGGTCAAAACATAAGCAGGGCTTGGGAGCTTTCTCAGGACTACCAAACTGGAGGAAGTAACTTGTAGGACTGTGTAGGGTATTTCAAGTATAATGTTCTTCTCCTTATAATGTTTTGGGGTGGAATCAAAGGAGATCTTTCTTGGGATATTAGTGCAGCTACTTGATGACTTAAAATAGACTAAGGGGAAGTAATGACAGAAAATGAAAAAAAACAGGTTGACCTTTTAAAAATGTAATTGAGAATATCAGAAAAAAATCTAGTTTTGAAAATTCTAATGATCTGGTTCAAAGGTGTGTTCTCAAATTTGTTCAATGACACAATTATCATACTCTGATTTTGCAATCTAGAATTTGACCTCACACTATGAGGGAGTCACTCTCCCTAGCAATGGTTTCCTCTGAATGGTTCGGAGCAAATATATAATTTTGGGCAAAAGTGGATGGAACCTGATGGTGCCCGTAAGGGCTCAACTATTAATTTCTGAACCATTTTAATTAAGTGTTGATTGTCAAAGTCTTCATTTCACTAGAAAATTTAATTTAGCTCATTATGTTTTTAACAGAAAATCTATAGTTTTCATCTCATAGCAAATTTCAGAGTAGGATCTCAAAAGCTTCATGGATTTTTTTTTCACAATCACCTGAAATGAAGTACAAAAAGATAGCATTCATAATTGATCTTGGCTATAACCAAGACAATATTTGATTTATTCCATAATCATATATAGAGAGTGAAGAATTGGTATAGCTAATTCTTTATGATAATATTATCACCTTTATATTGCTTGATAGGTATATTTAAATGTAATATACTGGGAAAAGTGTCATCATCTCATTTTATAGATGAGAAAAGTGTTCCCTAGTAGTTAACTGACTTATCCATGGAAAAAACACAAGGACAGAACCAGGACAGGGACACAAGCCTATTGCTTTTTTCATGATAATTTTCTGCCTTCCATATGCTAAACTACTTGAATGATTTAAAATGTACATTTTGCTATCCAAGTGAAATATATTTGACCAAAGTCTTATATCCCACCCCACACTGTTGATCTAGCAGTGATCATTGGATGATAAGGACATTTTCTTGGCTGATTTTGTCTAATATCTATGAAATTCTACACATAGAAATTCCAGATGCCACTGTAGTTGTAGCTCAGTGGTAGAGCACTTGCCTAGCACATGTGAGGCACTGGGTTTGATCCTCAGCACCAGATAAAAATAAATAAATAAAGGTATTGTGTCCATCTACAGCAAAACATATTTTAAAAAAAGAAATTCCAGGTGCCCAAAGCAAAGCATTAGATATTTGTAATTAGCTATATACAAGACAGAAAGATAGAATAGTTACTGGAAAAAAAATCACTGGATGATTGAACATAGCTATTTCCTGTAGGAGTGTTTTTCATTGGCAGGGTCCAGGTGGATTCAAGTGTAGTGTATGACAAAGTCCCTGGCACATAGTAACCAGTCAATAATATTTGTTGAATGGACCTTCCCTAGCTTACTAAGACATATATGTGAAGATTAAATAAAATTCTCTAGAAACTTCTTTAAAATATATTTTCAAAGTGACATTTTTATTTTTACAATTTTTTAGGCAGCATCTAGGCTTCTTTTCCCAAGACACCATTTTCCTTAATAATAACCTCTATAGTCATATCAAAACATATTTTGGTTTTAAAACTGGGTAGGAGCATTTCCTTTGTACAATGTCTTCTTCAGAGGAACCTCATAGGATGTTTACTCCCAAACCAAGAGAATCTTATTAAGGAATCTCATTTTGTTCAAATATCAAGTCTGTTTTATTTAACTCCTTTATGTTTAAATACATTAAATAGAATTAAATTGCAAACAAGGTTAATAGAATTTAACCTGGAGTTATTTAATTCAGGCTTTCCAAGTAGGGCAGCATAACTGCTAGCTCAAGGTTCACAAAGACCTGGTAGCTAGATCAAGATCCCAATTTTTCCAAATATTGTCTCAACACTTTCAGTCATTATGGGATTCATCATTTCTTCCTTTACAACCTAAGTTCAGTACCTTAGCAATTTAGGGAGACCCTGTCTCAAAATAAAAAAATACAAAGGGCTGGGAATGGGACTCAGTGGTAAAGAGTCCCTGGGTTCAATTCCCAGTACAAAAAAAAAAAAAAAAAAAACTAAGTTCAGCAAATTCAAACCTAGTTTTGAGCTTAAACGTTTTTACATTTTTAAAAAATTGTTTGAAAAAAAAAGAAGAAGGCTATGCAAGAGGGTCTGTAGGTGACTCACAGAGCCTAAAATATTTTACTATCTGGTTCTTTGCATACAAACTTCTTATGCCGTTTTCCAAAATTTCATTGCTGGAACCATTTCAGGATTTTAGTACTAATAAATTAACCTGGAAGGCAGTAGTTCTCAGCTGGGGTGGGGTCACTTTGCAATGCCTGAAGACGATTTTTGGTTGTCACAATGGTGGTGATAGGCAGACTGTACTACTGGCATCTAGTGGGAAGAGGTTAGAGATGCTGCTGAATATGCTATAGTGCACAGCACAGCCCCCAGAACAAAGAATGATCTGGTCCCAAATATCAGTAGTGCCAAGGTGGAAAAATCCTTCTTTTGTGTTTGTTTTTATTAGGATTTTTTCAGTTATGCTGATTATGTAAAATAAAAAAATGCCAAAGAGAAATAACCATCTAAAATCTTATAGAACTTTGGGGACAAATATTACAACCTCTGAGATGATGCTGCCTTGGCCAATTAGGCAGACACCAGATTTTCCAATGTAATCTTCCCCAAGATGCAGTAATCTTGCTCCCTCTGTAACTCTTGTCCCTTATGGTTAAATCCTGCCGGCTATAGAAAAACCCAAGAAACTGAATGCAGTCTAACTACCTGAATGGCAAAGCTGCTGAATTGACACTGGCCTTTAAGACTTGTCAGTTAGCAGAGTGCCCATTATTAGCACACCTAAAGGCTCAATCTGTAGTGGTTGCCCACTTAAGCCAGGATTCTTCTAAGAATTTAGAAGACTCTACTGTGAATGGTGACCTGTCAAGGGGGAAGAAGGCAATACTTTGTTGCCAATCCAGCTGCTTTGCTTTTCTGAGTGTAAAAGGACAAAAGAAGAGCTTGCATCCAAGGAACATGTTATCAAAGAACCTTGGGTTTTGAAGGCACCTTAAAGGTCATCTCTGCAGACATTGATGCAGGAATCTGTTCTTAGTATCTGAGGGTGCTTTGTCTGATGACAGGTGCTATGATGCCTTGGGCAGTCTAGTCTCTTCTGTGAGTTATTCAAGTGGCAGATACTCTTTTTTAAAAAGATTGAGCCCAGACCTGAAAGGGCAGCAATTGTGCATTTTCCCAGCCAGTCAATTGCTTTTTACACTTTATTTTTGCACTTAGGGGAAAATTAAGATGAGATTGAGGTCACTTTTCAGTCTCTTTTCATTTCATAGGAAGTATGTCCAAATAACTTAAGTACATTCTAGTGTTGCCTGACATTTAAGTACTTTTCATTTGTGTGACTAAGTATCTCAAATGCCCACCTCACTTATCTCATTTAGATTTAAGGATCAATCTTTTACTTTCCCCATGCAGGTAAGCATTTGGGACAAACACTGGTTATTCATCTAAACTGCAATTTCAGTATAAAGCCACAACAGGAAGCCCAGTTTTTTTAATGACTCATAGTCTCTCTATAGATGTCATTCTAGAGTTAGGAAAAGATGATTATTTTTTAAGTGGACATAAACTCTAAACCTCTTAGGATTCACCAGACCTACAAATCTCAAAGAACAGTTCAGCATTAACTGGCAACACCTTATGATAAATAAGAAAAGGAGAAGTAAGCTAACAGGATTTATTTGTTTTCTTCCTGAGAGGTTGCAGCATCCCTTGGCACAGGAGCTAGGGCACTGTGAGATGCTGGTGAGCTGATCAACTTTGAATTGTGGGATGTGCCATCTGGTACCTGACTTTGGGGCCCAGTATGAGACCCAAGTGATACTTGAGATAGGCTTAAAGCAGACTTTGAAGTCACCTGCTTGGTAGCACATCACAGCAAGCAGGCCTGTCTGCAGCACCGCCTGTGTCTCTACCACATACCCAGAAGGCCACAGAACTACTGAGGAATCTTGCCAGACTGATTTAATGACCAGCAGGGGAGGTGAGTAATCTCTAACCTTTAAAAGACAGGGGAAAAAAAGGAAATCAACATCAGTTGTTATTTCATATGGGAAGCCTGCATAATATGTCATAACATGTCATGCCTTCAACTTCAGAATTCATTTTTTTAACAAAAGGAGGTGATAAGGGAATAGAGAAGCTATTTATCTTGGTCTCTAAGAAATTCTCTTGAGAATATTGTTTCTAGTATTTTTGAAGAAACCCATTGTTAGGACTTCCACTTTAGGTTTTACTCGTGAGCACCAAGTGCAGTCAAGATGATTTTTTTGAGTGTAAAGCAGTTATCTTGGGAGGTAATATCAGAAAATGCTGATTAAAAAAGTGGGGAACTACAATAGGGAGTGGCAGTTAGTCAAACAGTAAAGAAATATCAAGCAAGTGTCCACTGTGGGCATCTAGGGCTCATTCTCAGTGGAACTCTGGAAAACACTGTAGAACATGTGTCTAAGAAATCCCAACTTGTGGGTGATGAAGCTGGCTATTTCTCAACTCCAGTCTATGTGGCTGCCTGTGATGGCAATAAATTACTGGCATTTCCATATGCTGAATTAGTCCCTATGACCGATTTTTTTTTTTTTCAGATTCAGGAAGAGCACTACAAGTGCTTGCAGTAAGTAACCTTGGCATGTAGAAGTGAGTGTGAATTGAGAGGATATGGGTGGGACCCTAAGAACATCTGTCTTAAGGGTTCAGATCTGGCCAGAGTTATACCTTTAGGAATTTAGGGCCCAGTTCCAAAAGGATATCCATCCTGAACTAGATGTCCATGATCCCATCTCCATGAAGTTTATAAGCATAGCTGTTTAGTTATTTTTGAGAAACAACTGGATGCTGGTAAAAATTATTCCAAACACATCCTAGATGGTGGTTTTAGATGCCAAACCTCCACATTGAGAGTCATGTCCACTCTTTATGAATAAAGAAGTCTGCATGCCCGCATCTCATAGTCCCCATACTCACACACACACTGTTGTTGTTCTCCCTAGAAATGGACCCCCCTCCATTTAAGGTCCAAATCACATGCTTATTACTTAGGAGGCTTTCTCAGATTCATGTCTTCTCTTTCCTAAATCTACCTGGCTTGCACTTGTATCCACATTCTTTAATGCTTAACTGTAGACCAATATATAATTTGCTATACTGTCATGCTATAGTTTCTCTTGATTAAGATCACAAATTCTTCAAGGGTAGGAACAATGTCTGACACTGCCAGATCTCTCCTAGAGCCTAGCATAATGTGGAGTGTGCAGCAGGTGCTTAATAAATTGTTGCTGGTTGATGGCCTAGAGGATGGGAAATGTGTTCTCCTTCCCTATTGATTTTTTGGGTCAAATAAATTTTTTGCCTGGTAGCATGAACACATGATTTCTTCAGATCTATCTTCATTTTTCATCCTTGACACATCTTGGTTTCAAACTTGTTGATAAACATCCATTCTGCTTCCCTGCCAGCATTTACTTTATATGAGGAGAAATTCTTAGAAAACCAAACACCTGACATCCTTCCATACTCTGGTCAAAGTACAGTTTGGGGAGGCATAAACTTGACCTTAGTCCCCACTGAGTAGTTCATTCCCATGTTACAATGTGCACCACTCTGCAGTTCCAACAAGCATGCTGGAAGTCTGCTGTCCACACTACAGAAACATTTATTTGCTTGAAGCAAAATCTCAAAACATTGGGCCACACCCATAACTGAAATGTAAACATGAAACACACTTTAAAAGCAAGGACAAGTGGGGTTGGGGTTGTGGCTTGGTGGTAGAGCACTTGCCTAGCATGTGTGAGGCACTGGGATCAATTCTCAGCACCACATATAAATAGATAAAATAAAGGTCCATTGACAACTAATTTTTTTAAAATCAAGAGCAGGTGGTCTTTCCAGCCATACCAATCAATGTCAAAGTGATCAGCATTCTGATGTTACTTAGCCCTGCTCTTCTTAAGACTGAACCCAGGGTAATAAAAAGTATTGTTCTAAGAGAGGAACTTAAAAAATTGATACTGGTACAAACTTAGCATATCTCTGAGTTTAAATAGAAAAGCTAGAACTATTAATTTTTCTATTTTGAAGGTGAGTGTTCTTTTGCATATTTGGGAAGCTCTCCCACTGTCACTAATACCTTGACTTTGTCAATTTCAACTCTCTGAAGAAAAAACACATCTCTGCTACAGAGCTATCAATATAAGTGCTCAAAATATTTTATGATATTCAAAACCTAAATTTTATGAGATCTGAGTTGTTGGCTTTTGTTTTTATTCTTGTTGTGGTATAATATCTAGGCAAGTGCTCACACTGACAGAAGTCTATCTGATTGCACTTAGACTTTTTAACATGCACACACATCCCTTGGGCATCTTGTTAAAACACCCATTCTGATTCACTGGGTTTGGGGTGGGAACTGCCAGTCTGCATTTGTGACAAGTCCTCAAGAAATGCTGATGCTAATGGTCAGCATACCACACATTCAGTAGCAAGGCTTAAACTTAGCTGTTGTGAATAGAACACTGGATTTGGAATCAAAACAGCAAAGCTCGGGTCTCAGTTTGCCTAAGTATGTGACTTTGGGCAATTTACTTCCTTCCTGAGAAGCAGGTTCCTCATTTGCACTGGGTGTCATGGCATCTCCTTCACCCACTTAGGGTAAGGATACAATGAGATAAAGTATGTGAAGGTACTATGTAACCGTAGCCTTGTGTTATCATTATTACTATTTGCTTTGAAAATAACTGTTATTTCCTCATGTACAGCTCTTTCAAAGTGATTTTTGCCTGTTGAGTAAATACACACATAAGCACTTTTTTCTTTGATCCAACAGGCAATAATGGGTGCTCAATCTACATTATTAATACTTCGATTGGCAATTTGTTGGTCTTTTAATGACTCCATCGAGTCATTACAGGTGATTAGATTCATCCTACAGCTGAGCAAGCAGCCCTTCCTCCTGCAGAAAGTTCTTAGGCAAGCCCTAGCTGTCAGTGGGGCTGGGCACTTTGCATTCCAACTCATCAAGGTAGTTTCTTTGTGCTTAGAAACTCATCTTCATGCTTGAGGGCACCTTGCATACAAAGGAAGTCTTCAGTTCCTGCTCAGGGAAATGCTTTTGGTGTTTAAAGCTCTAGGAGGCTGTGGCCTCAGATATCAAGGTTCTCTTCACCACTCTCCACAGCACAGCATGCCAGAAAAAGGGATTCTCCAGTAATTTAGGCGGGAAAGTTGATAATTCTTCTCTTTCACTTAATTTACATGACTACAGTGTTTCCCTGGGAAATCTTGCCCACATAAGTAGATCTGCAAGCACTTCAAAGGGAAGAGTGTTGTCAGAATTGCCAGAGATCAGGAGAACCAGAAAAAGTGATAATTGTAAAGCCCTTTGAAACTGAAATGTTGTAAAATTTTGCTGACTGAGGATTCTGATCATTTAGGACAGTGTGCATCCCCACTCAATACTTTTCAAATTTTCTTTTTATAGGGTTCTAAAAAAGTCAATAATTAGGCTCAAAATTGAATCCACCAAAGAAGATTCCTCTGTCTACCTAGTTCTCTAAGCCTAATCTCTTCAAACAAAACTAGCCTTAGTGTGAAGATCAGTATTGCTTCTCAAGTTTGACTGCACTTCTGAATTCCCTGGGATTTCTATCAAAATGTAGATTCTGATACAGTTGATCTGGGGCAGCAGGCCTGAGATTCTGCACTTCTAACAAGCTCCCAGAGATGCTGATGCTGCCTGTCTCCAAACCATGCTTTAAGTAGAGCAGTGGTTTAGTGGACCTGAAGAACTTTTCTGAACCTTTGTGTATCCTGACTAAATAAATACTCAGTGCTATTTAATTGCCTTCATTAACTAAAGCAGTGATCCTCTAACTTGAGTGGATAGTCCCTGAACGCCCTATCTAAACATACACTATGGGCTCCACCTCCACAGTTTCTGAGGCAGTAGGTCTGGGATGGATCCTGATAATATGCTTTTCTACCAGTTTCCCAAGGTGATGCTGTTCCTCCTGGTTGGTACGGGGACCACACTTTGAGAGCACTACTGTAAAGCATCCTAGTAATTAGCTGCCAGGACTAATTCCAAAAATGCAGTCTTTCCCTGTAGAAGCTGGCCAACAGATACAAGCAGGATGCAAAAGTTATTTGTTCAGTAGTTAATTCTGAATGGTGCTATAATAGCTAGTGTATAAAGGGTACTACATAAATCTGAATATTTGAAGTTTACAGTGTAAAGCAGGTATGTTGCACAGAGGGATCTGCTCCATTGCCTATCACAAGGAGCTGGAGTTCAGGTGAAAGGGACTAAGTAGAGGAAAGGATATGCTGAGATGGAAGTAAAGAAATTGCATCCCCCACTTACACACACATAGTGGATGTCACTACCATCCCCACATACATGATTGCCAAAACTTCCTTTCTTCCAAATATTTCCCACACAAAGTCACCTGCCATTTGCCTTTGCAGAAACTTCCTTTAAAGCAAACCAGGAGGCACAAATCAGAACTATTTGCTGTTTTTCTGAGACAGTGCCCCAGCTCTGCAGTTGTGTTAGAGAAAAAAAATTACTCATAGCACCTGTTAAAGAATGATGAGGCACAATTTGTAGGGAGAAATGAGGAACTTTGTCAGAAACCCAGAGTAATCAGATGTGGAGAGTGGAGGATTCTAGCTAAATGGACTTAACTGCATTCTTGATAAAATTGAATGATGCAAAACAGACCAGGAAATCCAAAAGCCAAGACCTAAGTTGGAAGAGAGTCAGGAGTCTGACTGGAGTTGGATTAAAGACAGAGCCTTTGTCAGTTGTCAGAGGTGAGGTGTCCACAAGGAGGGCCCTGGTAGCTAATGTTCAGTCTAAACAACTGATGATGTAAGTACTATTGGAGATGAAGAATTTCAGTAAGTACTGGTTTGGACCTAATAGAGGCAGCGTTTCTTCAGAACCACAAAGTTCTCTGTTTTAAGGCTATGAACTATAGAAGTGTTCTTGATCAATTCACTTAACCTCTATGGGAGCCTCAGTTTTCTTGCCTATAAAATGAGATGAGCAGTATACCATTATGAAATCCACCTAGTCTTCTCCATAACAAAGACCTGTTCTCCAGGGCAATGGACCTACCAAAGCACAATTCTGAAATTTTATCTTGAGTTCTTCCCTAGGGCAGCCCCTTGAATCCTCCTGTCCTAGGGGGGTGTTGACAGCAGGTCAGGGATTCAAGGAATATTTAAAGCATTGCAGCAAGGAAAGAGAGTAGAGAACAGGGGAAAAATTGTATACCAGTGGAGAAATACTTTTTAAGGTCATATCCCCATGGCACGTCCCACTAAAAGACTAAGATTTATTTGGAAGATTATATAGAATTTATTTCTCTTCTTATACTTTACCACCATATCAATAGGGCTTTTAGAGCAACAAGATGCTGATTCTCTAAGGAGGAACATATAAGGAAGCCCAGAGTCAACATGAGAGACAAAAACAGGACAATATAGGAATTCGAATCTTCTGGTACCTATAACTACAACAAATATTAACTGTATCCTGATTCATAGATATCATAAGTCCACACTCTAAAAGCCTACTTTTCTCTATTCCTATTCACTGATATAAGTCCAGCTTTGGAAAAAATACTTCTTATTTTATTTTGTACAGGACTGAGGATTGAACCCAGGGCTGCTCTACCCCTGAGCTATATCCCCAGCTCTTTTTTATTTTTATTTTGAGACAGAGTCACTAAGATACCCAAGCTAGCCTCAAACTTGCAATCTTTGCTGAGTAGCTAGAATCACAGGAGCATACCACCACACCCAGCTTAGGAAAATAATTTATAAGGCATGCAAAAAAAGAAAAGTGTATCTATAGTCTGAAAGACAAAGCATCAGAACCAGACTCAGATATGACAAGGATGTTAGAATTATCTAAGAATTTGAAATAACTATGATTAATACATGAAGGGCTTTAGTAGAAAAAGTAGACATCAAGAACAGGTAATGTTCTTGATGCAATGTAAGCACAGAGATGGAAATCCCAGGGTGAATGAAAAGGGAACTTTAGGTTTAAAAAAACATGGTAATATAAATGAGGAATGGTTTTGATGGACTCAACAGAAACGACAGCCAAAGAAAGAATCAGTGAACTTGAATATAAGGCAATATAAACTTCACAAACTGAAACAGTGTTAAAAAAAAGAAGGTAAACAAAATCCAAACAATATCCAAGAATTGCAGGATAGTATCAAAAGGTGTAACAAATAAATAGTTGTAATACCAAAGGAGAGGAGGAATGAAGCAGTACACATATTTTAAGTAATAATGACCAAAACCTTCAAAATTAATGGCATATACCAAACTACTGATCCAGATAGCTCAGAGAACACCAAGAAGTATAAATACTCATAAAAAAACACACAAAGCATATCATATTCAAACTACAGAAAACCAAAGTCAAAAAGAAAATCTTGAAAGACTCTTGGGGGTGGGCAGAACAACTTACATAGAGATTAACAAGGATAAGAATGGTATTAGCCTTGTCAGAAAAAAAAAACAGAAGCAAGAAGAGAACGGGGTGAAATATATGAAGTGTTGAAAAAAACCTACCAAGTTAAAATTCTGTTTCTAGCAATCTTGTGCTTTAAAGTTAAGGAGATATAAAACTTTCTCAGATAAAAACTGAGAGAATTCCAGTAGACCTTCCCTGCAAAAAATGTTTAAAGAAATTGCTCAAGCAGAAGGAAAATTATATAGGTCAGAAACTCAGAACAAAAACTATAGGATAAATAATAAATGAAGATCAACTAAAGTAATTTTCTTTTTCTTAATGAATCTAAAAGGTAACTTCTTTTAAAGCAAGAGTAGTAAGAATGTATTGAGTGATTATAATGTGGATAAGTGAAATGAATGGCAGTCATTTCACAAGGGAAGTGAGGGAGAAATTAGGACTTCTGTTACAACTACATTACATGTGAAGCATATAGTATTATTTGAAGATGAAATTCGATTAGGTATAAGTGTGTTTTAAGTGCTAGGGCAACCACTAATTATTTTAAAAAGCAGTATAACTGATAAACTAAATGAGGAGATAAAATGCACAATTAAAACCATAGAAAGCAGAAGAGGGGGGTCAAATGTAACACAGAACAATTATAGTCACAGTAGATATTAATCCAATTATATCAATAATTTTTTTTAAATGTGGATTACATAAATATACCAAATAAAAGACAATGACTATCAGAGTGAATTATGAAAACAAGACCCAACCCTATGTTTTCTTCAGGAAACCCACTTTATAAACATGAAAACTCACACAGGGGGGCTGGGGAGATAGCTCAGTCAGTAGAGTGCTTGCCTTGTAAGCACAAGGCCCTGGGTTCGATTCCCCAGCACCCCCCCCCCAAAAAAAAGACTCACACAGGTTAAAAGTAAAAGGGCCAGGCATGTTGGCACATGCCTATAATCCCAGTGGCTTGAGAGGTGAAGGCAGGAGGATTGTAAATTCAAAGCCAGTCTCAGCAACTTAGCAAGGGCCTAAGCAACTCAGTAAAACCCTGTCTCTAAATAAAATATTAAAAAGGGCTGGGGACGTGGCTCAGTGGTTAAGTGCCCCTGGGTTCAATTCCCAGTATAAAAAAAAGTAAAAGGAGCAGAATAATATACCATGTCAATGCTAATCAAAAGAAAGCTTAAGTAGCTATATTAATTTCAGACAAAAGTAACTTCAAAACTAGGGAAATCATCAGGAATAAAGGCTTTACAAATGATAAAAGAATCACTTCTCTAAGAAGATACAACAATCCTAAACATATGCACCTAACAACAGAGCATCAAAATACACAAGGCAAAAAATGACAGAAAGGAAAGAAAAAATATATAAATCCATCATTATAATCCAATATGCCTATCAGCAATTGATAGAATAAGCAGGCAGAAAATAAAGTATACAGATGACCTGGGCAAGTAAAGGTCAAGGTGTCTACTATGGGAGACGACATGATCAAACTTTTATAAGGATAGCACTTATAGAAGATAAAAGATTAAATTGAAGAAACAAGGCATTGGAGATGAGGAGACCCCTCCTCCACCCAGGGAGCTGTTGTAAGCCTGTAAACAAGAGGCATGAAATAGGGTAGCTATAGATAGAGAATGAAAATTAGACCACTGTTTTCCAAAACATGTTCTAGGAAAAGTTTCCCTTGGTGCTACCAAAAAAACGTGCATTGGAGTAACTTTGGCAAACAGTGCATTTATATCCCTATTACATATTAGCATACTAAAGACTGTAGAAACTTTCTTTGTAAAGAAACCTACTTAACTCTCTCCTGTTTATCATTTCTCAAAATTATTTGATATGGACTTTTTTTTTTACTTTCTTGATACCCCTATTAACATTTCTGAGAACTTAAGAACTTCAGAATATACATTAAAAATACTAGCCCCAAAATAGGAAGATGGAATTAATAGGATTACCAGATCTGAGAGTAAACTAAGGGAAAAGGGTGATTTTGGCTTAGAAGTTTCCCACCTGGGTGAGTAGAAAGAGAGTGATGCTGTTAACCATAACAGGAAACAGGTGGAAGAACAAATTTGGAGGAAAAGATTCAGCTGTTGGATATATACCAATTGAAATACTGCCATAGCTTGTATTTGCAAATCTTTAGGAGGCAGATGGAAATTCAGATCTGGAGTTTGGAAGAGAGATGAGGTATTGATGGGAACTGGAGATTGGTCAGCATAAAGGTGAAAAGTCAAACTGTGAAGTGGAATTTATTGCCCATGAAAAATTTATTCAAATGTGATAAGCTCAGAAGTGCCAGAGATGGAATCTTGAGTAAAACCAAATAGGTAAACGTATAAGAATCAGAAGGTCACAGAGAAAGCTAATGGAAAGACAGGAGGAGAGGAAAGAGTTGAGTCATGAAATTCATCACAGGAGAGAGGAAGGTTTCCAATCAAACCACAGATATTTACTGAATACCTTTGTTTGT
This sequence comes from Sciurus vulgaris, assembly GCF_902686455.1. Classification (NCBI taxonomy): domain Eukaryota; kingdom Metazoa; phylum Chordata; class Mammalia; order Rodentia; family Sciuridae; genus Sciurus; species Sciurus vulgaris. The sequence continues at coordinate 119,254,944 of NC_136471.1, read as the reverse complement.
TAAGTACATGATAGATTTCTAGACTGTATCCCAGAACTCAACCAAAACTCAACAGTGACTTCTAAGAAGATAAATCCAATAGCTACTTTTCAGTGTTCATCTTCTTAAACTTTCAGCAGATACACACAGTTATTAATATAAAATTAAAGGAGTACATATAAATATTTGGGATGGTTAAGCATGGTAAGATTTCCATGGTATTCCAGTAAACTCCATTAAGGCCTGAGCATAGTTCTCTACACTGCTATACCCCAAAAAACTGCTATGTCTTCCAAAGATCACACAGCCTTAAAATTTTATCATGTATCTCAGTGGTTCTCAAGAAGGGCTACATGTTAGAATCACCAGAGGAATTTAAATATATCATGCCAAACCTCACACTCATTGATTCTTATCCCACTGGCCTAAAACCAGAGTAACCTACTCCAAATATGATCCATATACTGGCAGCATCAGCAGCATCTGTATCCCTGGGACACTGTTAGAACTGAAGACTCTCAGGCTCCATTCAGACCTACTAAAATTAGAATCTACTTTGTAACAAGACCCCCAGTTGATTTGTGTACACACAAAAGTCTGAGAAATGCTGAATGTAAGCATGGTGTAGAGTGGAGTCCAACCATGGGCACTATTTTGAAATTCTTGTAGAAGATTCTAATGCACAGAGTTCAGACCCACTCCTGGATAGAGGAGATAATTTTAGAACTTCATTAAGCTGATATGATAAAATTTCATAGCATTCTATGTGCATTAAAAAAAATACATGTAAACATTGATTAAATCTAAATAAGGTCTATTGTTGATAGTATTTTACTGAAGTCAGTTTCATGATTTTGATGATGTACTACGGTTATGCAAGATGTTATCATTATGAGAAGACAGGTGAGAGATACATAGGAACTCTGAACTATATTTGCAACTTATTTTCAAATTAAAATAGAGCATTTTAAGCCAAGAAAGAGTCTGCCTAAAATGAGGAGCAGCTGTTCTCCATCATCTTCTAAAATATAAACAGGCTCCATCATTTATTGGAGGTGGGGGGAGCATTGGAGAATTTAAAGCAGAGGGAAGACAGCTTTGGATCTGTATTGTAGAAAAATAACTGGTGGCAGTATGGAGAGTAGACTTAAAGTAAAAGTGTTGATTTATGAAGCTGTTTCTGTCATCCATATGGGTTATGAAGGGTAAAACCAAATCAGCAACATGGAAATAGAGTAGAATAGGATGTATTTGAGATTCAGGAGACAAAATGGATAAGATTTGAGGAAGGATGCAAAGCATGAACCCTTGCCATGATTTAATGGTATGAGGGTGGGTCCAAGCATCAGAGTTTGAGCAGTTCCACAGTTGGTTCAGATGGGCAGGACTTAGAGGGGATAGATGAGAGGCTCAGATTGTGGAAACCTGAAGTGTAGATTAAGCCTTACCACCCAGAAAAGGAGAGGGGAGAGGCAGCAAAAGTACAGCCAGGAAAAATTAGGGTGGTAGTCCTTCCTCTTACACTTTTTTATGTGGAAAAATATTGTAAAGTTTTGAGTTAAAATATTTAAAGCCATAATCTTTGCAACTTAGTTACCTTCCCATGGCTTATCTAAACAAATATACATTTAAAAGAAAATAAGACAGTTCAGTTCAGTTGTTTGTGCCATCTGACAACCTCAGCTTATTTAAAATGCACACCTTTTTTTCATGTGAAGTATATATACAAAGAAATCTTAAGAAGATTGAATAGCAATGGATTGGAAACAAGGTGAAATTCATGGTTTTTGGTTTTGTTTTTGACTGCTGTTAGCACTTCCCAACTTGTCTCCTAAAGTCCACCCAAATACTGTTCCCTTCCTCCTCCATGAAAGTCTTCTTTGGAGGTGGTTTGTGTTTGCTCCTGTGCAGCTTTTTTTGGAATCCAGCCAAATGCTGCAACAGATACAGAGTGTAGCTGCTCCTGTCCCCACCCACTGGGGCAGCAAAACAGCATGCTCTGCAATCCCCCTCAGCACTCACTGCTGAGAATCCCTGAGGTGTTTTGAGAATATACACCCTGCCCCAGAATCACAAATGGAAAGTATCAGCTCATGGCTGATAGACTGCCATCTACAACATGATTTGCCAAAGCTACTAGTCTCCACCTCATAAAAACAGTCTGAGATTTCCCTACTGAGAGTTGCTTGCTGCCTATTGACTTCTTTTATAAAGTTGTATGCAAAGGACTATGAATATATTGCCACTTCAAAATGGCCTGCTCTTCAGCATTTCAGTTTTCCCCTTATGGACATTTTTGTCCCCTTGTTGCTTAAAAAGAGAAGTTGCAGAGCCTGTTACTGCCATTATAATAATGTGTAAGAACCTCATAATACATAATAAGCACATCACAGATTATGATTATTTTAAGTGATTAAGTAAGAAAACATTAAGGTAGCATTTATAGGGATACTGCTGTGTTCCAGGTTCCTCTGACACAATGTCTGAGCTTTCTATAGTTAAGTTATTTACAAGGTAATAGAGTAACACCTAAGCTCATCCATTTCTTAAATGAACCCAAACTTAGTTCTGAGGTCTGTAGGTTAGTTTATGTTGATTCTAGTAAAGCTCATTCAGCCTGGTGAGAAGAAACACTAAACTGAGAATTTGAAAATCTCTTGATTCCTAATTCTGATGTGCTATTCTTCTATCCTTTCTAGAAATGCATACATTAATATCTTCCTGTGTATTCCCTTGAGAGCTAGACTGGAAAAGCATTGCTATATTCTTTGTTGTTGTTTTTAAATTGCCACAGTATCTTTACTTTTATAGACATAAAAGGACATGTATTCACTTTAACAATTGTCTATTGCCACATGTTCTGTTTCCTCTTTTTTGTTTGCTTTGCTTTGTTTCCTGAGTGAGAACTAGCTAGTACTTTTACTTCATCACTTTTCAGTATTTAAGTAGGCTTCAGGATATGCAAGTGGAAGCTGTTTGATGCATGCTGGTGATGCCAGAGTAATTAGTATATTGGCTTATCAAGAATGTTTGTCTCTATTATTGTGTGTCTATTCTTCCCATGCACTGTGCTGGGAGTGGGGATTAAATAAAGAATAAGACTCAGTTCCTCCCCCTAAAGAGCTGAATGAAAATGCTAGTATAATATGGTAAGTGATGAACTGTATGTGTCCATACACAGGGCACCAGGGAGAACCTAATCTGCATTTCCATGGCAGGCTTCCTGGAAGATGTGATGTCCGCTGAGCCCATCAATCCTCATAAATCCAAACTCCTAGAAGAGAGGGGAGGGGACTATGACTTGGCTGCTCACTATGCATCCCTTCAAAAACAGTCACAGTTTCATATTAGTGCTGATTCATAGCAGCTTCTTCCCCAATAGAGGACAGAGCTCTAAAAAGTGCCATGTAGATTCTTCCTGCCTCACATCAAATAACTCACTGCAGAATATCATATTTATTAAACATTGTCAGCGTACCTCCCACAAGAAGAGAAGTGCTACTTCTCAGAAATAATATAACCTTCACATCATGACAGAGGCAGTTGTTCAATAACAATGACACCACCAGACAGTGAAGAAGAATACGAGATTTCTAGGTATTAAATTAAAACCATCATGTGCTTCATGAATAACAACTCATGGGTAAACATGCCAGCTCCATTTTCTGATAGAGATGGGAAAAGTGTCAGTATACAAAAGAGTACTGACCACCTGTTGTGGGCTTTTCTGCCAGATATTTTATCTATATTGTCTCATTCCAGAATCAGTAGCACTACAAGACAGTAATTCAATTTTGATGATAGGGAAATTGAGGCTTCAGAAGGATAAATTGCTCAAGGTTATCAGGAAGTGACCTAGTAGGATATGAACACAGGTGTGTACAACTCCAATGTCAGGCTGTTTCTAGCATGCTGGGCTGCCTCTGGAACTCTTCCTTCTTTCAGGTTTTCTGGTCAGTCTAATCTTGAACTTAGATATTCTCCTATAAATCAATAAGGAAAAGACAAAACAACCCAGTAACCAAAGAAGAAAAAGAAAAAGGCTTGAGTGGACACTTTGAAAAAGAAAATAGCCACAGGGCTAAGGAACATGCAGAAAGGTGCTTAACTTCAGTCAACATGGAAATGCAAATTAAAACCATAATGAGATATGGTGTACACCACCAGAATGGTAAAATTTAAGAAGGCTGATTATACTAAGTATTGCTGAGGGTATAGGGCAACTGGAATTCTCATATATTGCTGGTGGGAATGTAAAAGGATGTAATAACTTTAGAAAACTTATCCTAAATATATGCGTATTCTATGATCCTGAAATTTCACCTCTAGGTCTATATACCCAGTGGTGCACTGGGGCTGGCTTACTAAAATCTGATTGGGTGCATCTCTTCCTAACTCACATACCCTTGGTAACCTTATATCGATCATGTAGAGGGTATTTAAAAACGCGAACCAGAGAAATTTTTATTTGAGAACTGATTGTTAAACATTTACCAGCACACCAATATATATGCCTGAGAGAAATGAGTATGTATGTCCAAGAGTGTCCACAGAAATTTTATTTATAGAAACTCCAAACCAGAAATAACACAAAAGGTCCACCAACAGGAAAATGGAAAAATAAATTGTATCTTCTCACAAAGTAATACTATATAGCAAAAATAACTAACTATTGATAAACAACATGGATGGATCTTACAGATCACTTGAGTAAAAGATGATAGTTACAAAAATTACCTACTGGCTGATTCCAAGTATAGAAAGCTCAAGAACAAGCAAAACAATGTTGATAGAAGTCAGAACAGTTTTCCTCTGGAAGTGGTGGAGGTATTAACTGGGAAAGGACATTAGGGGGCTTTCTGAGTGCTATAAATATTCTGTCTCTTGATCTGAGCAGTGTTTATATGGGTATGTACATATAAAAATTTGTTATACTATACACTTCAGATGTGTACACTTTATAAATTACACCTCAGTAATGAAGAATGTACACACACACACAAATTCAGTGAACACTGTAAGTAAGGCAGAAGAGATATACTACCATCCCAAAAGTACAGAGCAATAGTGAGTACCAACAATAGTGAGTACCAACAAGGAGGAAAACAGCCTGAATCTTGGCAGACAAACCAGCTCAGTTTTACTGACATCCGACACACTGCCATCATGGAGACTTTCAACACCTGTACTAGCAATAGTGCCGATGCAAGGAGAATTTGTCCCACCAGCACATAATCCCCAGGCACATCACTGCCTGGGAAGGAATCCAGTGAACACATCAGCTGTCTCTCCCACACACCTACTGCCATAACAGCAGAAATACAGAAATGTAAAGATAGGGACTCTCGTCCAACTTGGGAAATATGCCAGCATTTGCTGTCAACAGAGAACACTAAGCCTGAGACCTTACCTACTGAGATTTCCCAGAAGGATGCACAGAGTATTCTATATATTGCTAAGCTTTTTTTCAAATAAGTAAAACCAAAAACATGCCTGTTTCCTTTATTATCAGCTGGAAGGAAAAAAAAAAAAAGAGAGAGAGAGATCGTGTCATTTCTCAGTTCTCCATTCCGGGCAGGATGCAGGCTTAGCCCTTCTTGAGAGTTATGGTATATTCTTGTCATCAGTATACCCGAGACCCACCATGTGATTAGCTTTAAGCCTTATGAAAAGATTGAACAGTGCCCCAAATGAGGGAAAAGTGCAGTTGATAGCATTTGGCCATATATATTTATGAACTCGTCAGAGTCATTTGGAAAAATATGCATTGCATATCTACTGTGTGCATCATCAGAAAAATGTGTCCACTGTCAAAAGATTCAGTATGAAGAGAAGCTCCTAAGATCCTAACTTTACTCCCTAAGTGTTGGGTTTTATTTCCATATAACTACCTTAGAATATACAAGACTCTGGGAAATTGGTTTTAGACTGTTTTAGTGTTTTGAGGGCACCTGAAAACTCTAATTCCATGGGCTTTACACATTATTGGACATTGTCTTATTTTGGGTTCCCCCAAGAAGCAAACCCTGAAACAAGAAGTCAAATAAAATCAGTTTATTTGGGATGTGAAAGGCAAGAAGTGGAGCAGGGGGTAAGACAATGGGGAAGAAGCCTAGAAAGGTATGTAATTAAGTAGGCCACTTCATGGGCAACTGGAGCACGATCTCATTGGGGAAGCTCACCCCAGAACTATACCACCCATGGGGAGGAAGTTGGTGTTTTCATACACCAACTACCATCTGTCATTGGTTGAAGGCCACTCCCAAGGGGTGTTAATTCCCCAGCACTTCTGGCCTGCCAAGCAGATGGCAAAGTGGGCTCTCTGACAAAGAAGTGTGGGTGCTGGCATTTGAAGTCAGGCAGGTGTGCTCTCAAGAGATAAGAGCTAGAGGATATGAACAAGGTGCCAACTGCATCTGCTACTGAATAACTTGAAATAACTGGCCAGGAATTCCTGTGTTTGTATCCTGGATGCACTTTAGAAATGTACATATTAACAAGTAAAAGTCCACATATCAGCTAAATTTGCACATCAATAAATCTGTAATTGATAGGGGGCACAATAAGATCCAAACCTGGGAAATGCAACCCAAATGTTTAGTTAAGTACTATGGAGCTGAACGTTATCATCCAATTTTACTCCCTGGTTTACTTCCTGGGTTAAGATTCCAGATCTATAAAAAGGTAGAAACATAAACCTGCCTCTTTTAAGCCAGGATGACCACTGTAGATCACACTTTCATTTCACCAGTGAACTAGTTTTTGTATTAGAGTTTCATTCCATCTCTCTGCCTCACTCTCCAGCCTTCCCCATCTAGTTACTGCACTGCAGGTAGCATGATCTTTCCAAGACAGAATTCTGATCGTCTCATTCCCTGTTTAGAACCTTTCATTGGTTCCCACTTGCCCACAAGACAAAATCTGTCTTCCAAGTTCAGTAGACAAGGCCTTGTATGGTTTGAACCTTTCTTGCCTCTAACTTTCAAATTTCCCACTACACTAAATTACTTCCATTTACCCTGGTATCTTTTTTCTGTCTCTGAGACTCTGCCCTTGCTGCAGCTTCCACATGAAACACTCTCCCCACCAGTACCTCACATCTAGATAAGCCTCAGCCCATGATTAACTCTTCATTCTTTAGTCCTAATTTACAAGTCACTTCCTCCAAGAAGTATTCCCTGATGCCCACAAGTCTAGCATGGATGCCCTTCCATTAGTAAACTATACATCTCCCATCTTAGAAATCCACACACTACCCCCGCTGCTCTATGTATATTTATGTGTGTGCATGCACACAGTCACAGTCACCCACACTCACATAACACACCAACATACTAGACTCCCTGTACCCTACACCCTTTAAGCTACTATGGTCATAGTACTATGACACTTCATTTTCTGGTTTGCCTGTGCTAACCAATTCCAACAATATATCTAAAGTCTGTCCCCCAGACTGGAAGTTTCTTGAGGGTAAAATTATGTCTTAAAGATCTTTATATCCCCAGGGCTTACATGATTCCCAGCATAGTGCAGACATTTAATACATGTAAAGTAAATGAATTATTATAATTGGTGATGAGGTGCAGAAGACTTTCTCTGCATGGTCACTAATTCTCAACAAAGCAAAAAGGCCCTGTCCTCCCACCTGCCCAGGGTCTGAGACCCAGCACAGATTTCACATCTGTAAGCCTGAAATTGTTCATCAGCCAAATCAGCAAGTCACTGTCAGCATTAAAGCAAGATAGAATCACCCAGAGTGACATCTTTGGACATTAAAGCAATCTTTGCTTCTGACTGAGTAAACCACTTCCAGAACTCCATGTCAGTGAAATAGCTGAATGGATGCCACCTGCGATTCCAGCAGGGTTGGTGTACTCAGGGAAGGTAGATGAAATGTTTTGAGGGTTGTATAGATGCACTTCACCTCTGCAATAGGAAGCAAAACTTGACTTCAGAATAGTTGTATTTTTAAAAATATCAGAGCCTTGTCATGGAAGAAAATCTCAATAGTGAAATGGTAGGTACAGTTGGAAGTAGTTAGATATAGGAATTTTTCTTTTTTTTTTTTTTTTTTACTGTGTTCTCATTTTATAATTACCAAATCATATTAAATGTACAAATCAATGTGTTTCACTGTGATATTTCCATACATATACATATCATGCTTTGATCATATCCACTCTCCCTACTCCCCTCCCTCACCCTGCTCTCTTTCCCCATCCCTCTAGTCCTCCTCCCCTTCCCTAATCATTCATCCAGAAGGTAGAAGTTTTTCCAAATTCCTTTTCTGGGGTCCTTTATGATGATTGGGTAGTGTCATGGGCAATATTCTAGGTTCCATTAGCAAATTAAATGATTTCCATTCAAGTTCCACTGTGAAGCATGAAGAGACAAAGTCACATCACTCATATCCTCTAAAACATCCATAGTTAGAACATGCATTCTGGTTTGCCTGTGGTGGTACCACTTTATGCTTGTTATTCCCATGAAATTAACAGTGCCCTGTTGCACTCTCATAATTGTTCCAGTTTGTATGATAAATTAGATGGCAATACTACCCATTGACAGCAGTAACAGAGTGGCAGAATCTTCAAATAGATATGGCTTTTGATGGTAGGTACAGAGGAGTTTTTATACCATTCTATAGATTTCTGTATTGTTTTAACTTCTAAAAAAATCCAATACACATGAAAAATTCAAAGTGCCCTATAATTAAGCACAACACATAATTATTTCTGTCCCCAATCTCCTACCTTAATTGTTTCTCTGCTCATGTACTTTTTTAGAGTATAGTCTAACAGTATCCATTTGTCTAATGAGACTAGCCATTTGTCTGCAGCATGTAAGCAACAGGACCAAATTCAATGTCATCTGTTTATTTAAGATGTAAATGATATGCATGTAGCACAGTAGCCTTTGGGTACAAATGAAATATCATTCAATGTCACCAGAGAAAATATAAATCAGCAAAAAGGAACAAACCTTTTATATTCTTTCTTTTCCAGCACATCTTTGTTGAGTTCCTTCTGTATGCCAAGCATTATTGTAGGTGCCTGGGATACAGGACTACATGAAACAGACAAAGCCCCTGCCCTCATGGAACATTTATATTCTAGTGTTAAACTGCCTTTATGGAGGGATGGATACCCAAGTCCTATAACACCCCTAACTTCAGTTCAATGTTTTACAATAAGTCCTCAAGCTGAGAGCCCTTTTTACCAATACAACTGCAAAGTTTTTGTTCTTTTCCTTGTGTTTGTGGCTGTGGGGGATGGGTAAAATAGGAAACATACATGGTACAAAGGATGCTATTTGGACTTTTGTCAGTCCTGTCTCTTTTTCACATCTGTTTTCAGCTCCAGCTGGTTAAGTATGGCTGTCATCACTGGGGATTGTGGCTTTCTCTGTGGTTTCTATTGTAAATATCTGGAATTCACTGGGCTTCAATATTCAGTACAGGTCAGAATGTTGTTGCTTTTCCTAGGCCGCTTTGTATTATTTAACCCCTTAACTTTTCTATGGCAGTAGTATATCATGCTATGGTGGATTGTGCTTAAGTCTAATACCAGAAAGCAAATTTACCAATATCCAAATGTCCAAAGCAGAGACATTAGGAAATAAAGTCTTTGCCAAAGAAACTCCCATTAGGGAACAATCTTCTGAGTCTAGCATTCAAATCTGGGCTGATTCAGTTATTGAATTTGTGACTGTGTGCAGGTTTGTTTAGGCTCCTTGAGGCTCAATTTCCTCACCTGCAAACGGGGGCATAATATCTACTCCCTCAGTTGCTGTGATAATTAAATAATGGATGTAGCATTATTTGCACAATGCCTAACACTGAGTAGGGACTAAATATCTTTTTGATTTCTTCATTTCCACCTACCATCTTTCCCTGACTGGTCTGGATTCCTTTAGTTGATGTACACAATAATATAACTAGGGAACTAGGATGAAAAACATGGGATGGTTTCCAGATTGGGAACTTATATTGGAATTAGGGAATACCAACTTTTAAACACTATCCAGCTATTCACTTAAAATATTTATACCAATGCATGCTACTAACTCCGTGTACCCCTTAATCTCATGGCAAAATCTGTCATATTTACATTTCATTGAATATACTTTTCAAGAACAAATGAATAAGTTTCATCACTCAAAGGAAAAAAAGTGGGAGGGAGCAAGGCAAAACAGAAGACAGAAATGGGACATTCTGTTTGTTCATTTTGATTTTACTATCAAACATTTACTGGGTACCATTTGTGTGTCATAGAGTATACTGAGCATTTTACACTGAATTTCTTATTTATCCTCGAACAACCTTAATTAGGTAGGCACTATTATTGTCTCTATTTTATAGATGAGGAAACTGAGGTAGGCCTCCACTAACGCCAAAGCCAAGATTTGAGCCCAAGCAGTGTGGCTCCACCAAGCCAAACCATTTCACTAATATCAGCACCTCCTGATTTCTGCATCACAGAAATTATCATAGCCTTGACAGTTTGCTCTCTCAGACCTCTTTTCAGATCAGAAAAGGGAGAACAGCAGCTGTGATACTTCTGCAATTTTTTTAAAGGCATTGGCTTTGTATAAGAACCTTGAGAAAAGAAGAATTATTTACAAGAAAAAAATGCACTGTCAGGCAATATACCCTCTTATGAATTGCATCAAGTACTCATTCTTGTAAGACTTATGGTCCATCATTCAAGAGAGTGGTTACTACATCATTAGGTGGATCTTTTTTCTTGTTACTTCTTTCATCAGCTGTAATTTTCATTGTTCTCAAGCTCAGTGCCCATTAGAAACTTAGTCTTTTCAAGGGAAAAAAAGCCAAAGAGCTCATCCAGTGGAGACAATTATTCATAGTTTTTCAATTTAACATTGTTACTAATTATTCAGTTTTAAATATTTCAGAGATGTTGCTTATATGGAGTTTTATATTTTTCCCATAGGCTTAAAAGTGTGCATTCAAGTTGTGTGCAAGGGCTTATGCCCACGGTGTGTACAGCCTTATTTACACTTGTGGAAAAGGGAATAAGTAAGATCTTTCCAAGCCCAGAACCACTGTTGTTCCTGAAAGCCTGCCTTGGTACACTAAATTCCCTTGAAAACCAAAGTGTTTGATATACCCCTTAGGGAAGCTTAGGTTCTGACAAGACTCTTGGGAATACAGAGGGGATAGTAGAGGGAAAGAACACTCACTCACTGAAGGTCAATTAGGTGAACCACATAAAATTGCCACTACCGACCTACTTTTGAACCTATAGAAAGGACAATTTCATGTGGCATAATCTAATGCTAACAGTCAGGCCAGATACCATTTTTTATGTTATTACAGTGACTCTAGGGTGTAAGGATTATCTCCATCTTATAGATAATAAAACTGAATTAAATGCCTAAAGTCATTGTCTTACTTTGGTTTACTCTAGCTGCTTATCTGGAGTTAAGGACTCCATGCAAGTAGTATATTTGGAAGACAATCCAAGGAAGCACTGGGAAGAAAATGGCCACACGAGACAGGGAAGGGAAGCGGTTGGTTATGAGGACTCTGAGGGAAACTGGAGTCTAATCCTCCTGGGGAACTCGGGGTACCAGTAAGGAAACATGCTTCAGCATTATTTGACTTGGGGGAGAGACATGTGAGCTGGGTTGTTTACATACAAACTGTCTTGAGAAATAGGTTCAAGCTGCTTGGTATTGAGGTAATATGTTAATGTCCTAGTGTTTCCACATTAGGCTGGAAGTAGGGCTGATGTGTACTGAAGTAGAAGTGGAGGAATATTGAGAGGACCTAGCTGTGTCTGCTAGTCTCAAAGCTAGTCCTAACAGAGGAAGGAGTTGAACTTGTGGCATTCTGACCTGTTAACCCATGTCCTTTGCATGAAATATAAAATACTATCAAGTTGAAAAAGAACAGGAGCTTTAGAACAATCAGGAATCAATACTAGATTATGTCTGAACAGCTCTAAGACCACTAACCAGAGGAGACACCATCCATGCTTCCTACTGTGTAATAATAGCAATACATAGCCCTCTAGAGTTTATAGAAATCCTTTGTATCCATCACCTCACTTGACCTTCATCATGCCCATGAGATAGACTCATTCACTTCTGAGATTATTATATCCATGTGTTTATTTCACAACTATGGAGTAAGTATTCCAGGCACTATTCTAAGTAATGGAGACAGAGAGATGAGCCAAACAGACACACATCCTAGCATGGCAGAACTCATATTCCTATGGGGGCATCAGAATAAAGAAACAAAGACACATATAATGTAATGATATATCATGACTGGTTTTTGAAAAAATTAAAACAAGAAATGGTGATGGATGATTGTGTGTGTGTGTGTGTGTGTGTGTGTGTGTGTGTGTGTGTGTGTGTGGCCACAATTAGCACTTGGGTTTAGTTCTGAATGTAATGAGGAACTATTGTTGGTTCACAGAAGGAAGTACTACGTTTTCATAGACTCACTTTTTGTTTATCTCTGTGTATGTGGCCAGAAAACCCAGAACCAGGCCTAAAATGAAAAACTTCTGACTCCTGATGCAATACTTCTCTCAATCAGGTTCAGTCATCCTCTAGACCTGAATGTCGTTGGCATCCTGTTTTGCCTGTCCCTTGCATGGTTAGTTTTGGTATCTTGATCAAATCTTAAAACATCTCTCAAGTGTTCCCCCTGTGCATTTAGCTCCTTTGTTGTTTGACCAATCAGTCTAATATTCTCCCATTTCTATGAGCATCTGGTCCTTTTAGAGCTATTTGGCAAAACTCATCACCCACAAATTTGTTCAACTACATTTTAAGCTTGATCATGAATGTCCAGTGAGGACACAGCGAGTTAAAAACTAACTATTCTAATCAGAAACTAACTTTACAGATATATAGGCATCTTCACAATACAAAGGATTTTTTTTTCTTTGATTCATTCTGTTATTTTTTTCCCTTCCCCCCACCCCTCCCACCCCTCTTTACCCTCTATACAGTAGTTCCTTCCTCCATACTTGCCCCCCTCCCTAACCCTAACTCTAACCCTTCCCTCGCCCCCATTATGTGTCAACCTCCACTTATTAGCGATATCATTCGTCCTTTGGCTTTTTGAGATTGGCTTATCTCACTTAGCATGATATTCTCCAATTTCATCCATTTGCCTGCAAATGCCATAATTTTATCATTCTTTATGGCTGAGTAATATTCCATTGTATATATATACCACAGTTTCTTTATCCACTCATCAATTGAAGGGCATCTAGGTTGGTTCCACAGTCTGGCTATTGTGAATTGAGCAGCTATGAACATTGATGTGGCTGTATTTCTGTAGTATGCAGATTTTAAGTCCTTTGGGTATAGGCCAAGGAGTGGGATAGCTGGGTCAAATGGTGGTTCCATTCCAAGTTTCTAAGGAATCTCCACACTGCTTTCCATAGTGGCTGCACTAATTTGCAGCCCCACCAGCAGTGTATGAGTGTACCTTTCTCCCCACATCCTCGCCAACACCTGTTGTTGCTCGTATTCTTGATAATCGCCATTCTAATTGGGGTGAGATGGAATCTTAGGGTGGTTTTGATTTGCATTTCTCTTATTACTAGAGATGTTGAACATTTTTCCATATGTTTGTTGATTGCTTGTAGATCTTCTTCTGTGAAGTGTCTATTCATTTCCTTACCCCATTTGTTGACTGGACTGTTTGAATTCTTGGAGTAGAGTTTTTTGAGTTCTTTATAGATTCTGGAGATTAGTGCTCTATCTGAAGTATGATTGGCAAAGATATTCTCCCACTCTGTAGGCTCTTTCTTCGCATTGCTGATAGTTTCCTTTGCTGAGAGAAAGCTTTTTAGTTTGAATCTATCCCAGTGGTTGATTCTAGCTTTTATTTCTTGTGCTATGGGAGTCCTGTTAAGGAAGTCTGGTCCTAGACCAACAAGGTGAAGATTTGGACCTACTTTTTCTTCTATAATCTGCAGGGTCTCTGGTCTGATTCCGAGGTCCTTAATCCATTTTGAGTTTAGTTTCGTGCATGGTGAGAGATATGGGTTTAGTTTCATTCTGTTGCATATGGATTTCCAATTCTCCCAGCACCATTTGTTGAAGAGGCTATCTTTTCTCCATTGCATATTTTTGGCCCCTTTGTCTAGTATGAGAAAATTGTATTTATTTGGGTTTGTGTCCGTGTCCTCTATTCTGTACCATTGATCTACCTTTCTATTTTGGTACCAATACCATGCCGTTTTTGTTACTATTGCTTTGTAGTAGAGTTGAAGATCTGGTATTGCAATACCCCCTGTTTCACTCTTCCTGCTAAGGATTGCTTTAGCTATTCTGGGTTTCTTATTCTTCCAGATGAATTTCATAATTGCCTGCTCTATTTCTGTAAGGTACGTCATTGGGATTTTAATTGGAATTGCATTGAATTTGTATAGCACTTTAGGTAGTATGGCCATTTTGACAATATTAATTCTTCCTATCCAAGAACATGGAAGATCTTTCCATCTTCTAAGGTGTTCTTTAATTTCTTTCTTTAGTGTTGTATAGTTCTCATTGTAGAGGTCTTTCACCTCTTTTGTGAGATTGATTCCCAAGTATTTTATTTTTTTTGAGGCTATTGTGAATGGGGTAGTTTTCCTAATTTCTCTTTCTGAAGATTCATCACTTATGTATAAAAATGCGTTGGATTTATGGGCATTGATCTTGTAACCTGCTACTTTACTGAAATCACTTATGAGTTCTAAGAGTTTTCTGGTGGAATTTCCAGGTTCCTCTAAATATATAATCATGTCATCAGCGAACAGGGATAGTTTGAGTTCTTCTTTTCCAATTCGTATCCCTTTAATTTCTTTGGTTTGTCTAATTGCTCTGGCCAGAGTCTCAAGAACGATGTTGAATAGAAGTGGTGAAAGAGGGCATCCCTGCCTTGTTCCAGTTTTTAGGGGGAATGCTTTCAGTTTTTCACCATTTAGAATGATATTAGCCATGGGCTTAGCATAAATGGCCTTTACAATATTAAGGAATGTTCCCACTATCCCTATTTTTTCTAGTGTTTTGAGCATGAAGGGGTGCTGTATTTTATCAAATGCTTTTTCTGCATCTATTGAAATAATCATGTGATTCTTGACTTTAAGTCTATTAATATGGTGAATTACGTTTATTGATTTCCTGATGTTGAACCAACCTTGCATCCCTGGGATGAAACCCACTTGATCATGGTGCACTATCTTTTCAATATGTTTTTGTATGCGATTTGCTAAAATTTTGTTGAGAATTTTTGCGTCGATGTTCATTAAGGATATTGGTCTGAAATTTTCTTTCCTTGATGAGTCTCTGTCTGGTTTAAGTATCAGTGTGATATTGGCTTCATAGAATGAGTTTGGGAGGGTTCCCTCCTCTTCTATTTTATGGAATACTTTGAGAAGTATTGGAATGAGCTCTTCCTTAAAGGTTTTGTAGAACTCGGCTGAGAACCCATCTGGTCCCGGACTTTTCTTTGTTGGTAGGCTTTTGATGACTTCTTCTATTTCAGTACTTGAAATTGGTCTATTTAAATTGTTTATGTCCTCCTCATTCAGTTTAGGCAATTCATATGTCTCTAGAAACCTGTTGATATCTTCGAAATTTTCTATTTTGTTGGAGTATAGATTTTCAAAATAGCTTCTAATTATGTTTTGTATTTCCATCCTGTCTGTTGTGATATTTCCTTGTTCATTCCGAATTTTAGTGATTTGGGTTTTCTCTCGTCTTCTCTTTGTTAGTGTGGCTAAAGGTTTATCAATTTTGTTTATTTTTTCGAAGAACCAACTATTTATTTTGTCAATTTTTTGTATTGTTTCTTTTGTTTCAATTTCATTGATTTCAGCTCTGAGTTTAACTATTTCCTGTCTTCTACTACTTTTGGTGCTGTTCTGTTCTTCTTTTTCTAAGGCTTTGAGCTGTAGTGTTAGGTTGTTTATTTGTTGAGTTTTACTTCTTTTATTAAATGCGCTCCATGAAATAAATTTCCCTCTAAGTACTGCTTTCATAGTGTCCCAGAGATTTTGATATGATGTTTCTTTGTTCTCATTTACCTCTAAGAATTTTTTAATTTCCTTCCTAATATCTTCTGTTATCCATTCATCATATAATAGCATATTGTTTAATCTCCAGATGTTGGAATAGTTTCTGTGTTTTACTCTTTCATTTATTTCTAACTTCAATCCATTATGATCTGATAGAATACATGCTAGTGTCTCTATCTTCTTGTATTTGCTAACATTAGCTTTGTGGCATAATATATGGTCTATTTTAGAGAAGGATCCATGTGCTGCTGAGAAGAAAGTGTATTCACTCTTGGTTGGATGGAATATTCTATAAATGTCCGTTAAGTCTAAATTATTGATTGTGTTGTTGAGATCTATGGTTTCTTTGCTCAATTTTTGTCTGGAAGATCTGTCCAGTGGTGAGAGCGGCGTGTTAAAATCACCTAGTATTATTGTGTTGTGGTCTATTTGGTTTCTGAAATTGAGAAGGATTTGTTTGACATACATAGATGAGCCACTGTTTGGGGCATAGATGTTTATGATTGTTATATCTTGCTGATTTATGCTTCCCTTAAGCAGTATGAAATGACCTTCTTTATCCCTTCTGACTAACTTTGGCTTGAAGTCCACATTATCGGAAATGAGGATGGA
The DNA here is from genome assembly GCF_902686455.1 of Sciurus vulgaris. NCBI lineage: Eukaryota > Metazoa > Chordata > Mammalia > Rodentia > Sciuridae > Sciurus > Sciurus vulgaris. The sequence goes on along the minus strand of NC_136471.1, from coordinate 119,238,301 downwards.
TACTCCAGCTTTTATGCTGAGTCCATGTGCATGGTATGTTTTTCCCCATCCTTTCACCTTTAATCTATGGGTATCTTTTTCTATGAGGTGAGTCTCTTGCAGGCAACATATTGTTGGATCTTTCTTTTTAATCCAGTCTGCCAGTCTATGTCTTTTGATTGATGAATTCAGGCCATTAACATTCAGGGTTATTATAGAGAAATGATTTGGTTTCCCGGTCATTTGGTTCATTTTTAAAATTTTGTTTATTTATTTGTTTGACACAACTTGTTTCCTCCTTTATTTGACAATTCCTTTAGGATAATTCCTCCCTTTGCTGATTTGCTTCTTTGTTTTTCATCTCTTCCTCATGGAATATTTTGTTGAGAATGTTCTGTAATGCTGGCTTTCTTTTTGTAAATTCTTTTAGCTTTTGTTTATCATGGAAGGATTTTATTTCATCGTCAAATTTGAAGGTAAGTTTTGCTGGGTATAAGATTCTTGGTTGGCATCCATTTTCTTTCAGGGCTTGAAAAATGTTGTTCCAGGACCTTCTAGCTTTTAGGGTCTGGATTGAAAAATCTGCTGATATGCGTATTGGTTTCCCCCTGAATGTAATTTGGTTCTTTTCTCTCACAGCCTTTAAAATTCTGTCTTTATTTTGTATGTTCGGTATTTTCATTATAATGTGCCTTGGTGTGGGTCTGTTGTAATTTTGTGTATTTGGAGTCCTGTAAGCCTCTTGAACTTGATTTTCCATTTCATTCTTCAGATTTGGGAAATTTTCTGATATTATTTCATTGAATAGGTTGTTCATTCCTTTGGCTTGTTTCTCTAGGCCTTCCTCAATCCCAATAATTCTTAAATTTGGCCTTTTCATGATATCCCATAGTTCTTGTAGATTCTGTTCATGATTTCTTACCATCTTCTCTGTTTGTTCAGCTTTGTTTTCAAGGTTAAATATTTTGTCTTCAATGTCTAAGGTTCTGTCTTCCAGGTGTTCTATCCTATTGGATATGCTTTCTATGGAGTTCTTAATTTGGTTTATTGTTTCCTTCATGTCAAGGATTTCTGTTTGGTTTTTTTTCAATATCTCTAACTCTTTATTGAAATGATCTTTTGCTTCCTGTATTTGCTCTTTTAACTGTCGATTGGTGCGATCAATCAATGCTTACATTTGCTCTTTCATCTCATCATTCAATGCTTGCATTTGCTCTTTCATCTCCTCGTTTGCTTCTCTGATCATTTTAATTATGTACATTCTGAACTCCTTTTCTGTCATTTCTTCTGCCATGCTGTCCTTGGGTTTTATCGATATAACATCTAGATTTGTTTGCAGCATTTTCTTTCCTTGTTTTCTCATGTTGTTCAGATATCAGTGGACCGCTGAGATACTGCAGATTTCCTCTGTTGATTTACAATGACCCTGAAGATTTCTATATATATCCCCTCTTAGCCTTCAGTAGGCTGAAGTCTTGGAGGAGGTTGACAATGCGGTGCTCCACAAGGAAGCTGCCTCTCTAGGAGTGGTGGCCTTCAGGTGGGGTATATTCCCTGCTAGTGGGCAGAGGTGCCTCCACTTGTTGACCAATGGTCATCCAAAGGGGACCTAGGCTGTGGGCTGAGGCAAGGCCTGTTTGGGCCTGAGTCTCTGGTTTTACCGTCCTTGTGGGAAACCTCACCCAGCAGGGAAGACTCACCCGGTGGGGAGGTCTCGCTGGTCAGTTTCCTCCTAGAGGTTCCCCTCAATTTACAGCTACTGCCTGGGCTGGGCTGCCTTCCTCTGCAAAGTTTCCAGGGGCCCGGCCCTACCTCCTGGGCCTGGGAGCCTCACCCTTCGCAGATGAATCTCCTTAGGCTGCCCCTCCTCAGAGAATTTGCCCATAGGCCTGGAACCTTCGCTCCGCCCTAAGCCTGTCTCTGTGCGGCTCTTCCACCCAGAAGCCTCCTAGATCCTGGGACCCTGTTCTGCACCTAATCGCCTGGCTGCGTGGCCCCTCCTCTGAGCAGCCACCTGTGGCCCCGAACAATCGCTCAGAGTCCCAGAGACCCGCCACAGGCCTCTTCCTCCAGACAGCCGCCCAGTATGCCGGTGCGGTCACTAGGAGTCCAAGAAACTCACTTCGTGCCTCCTCCTCCCACCAACCACCCGTAGCCCGGGGCACTCAATCACTCCGAGTCGAAGTGACCCTGCCCGTTCCTCCTCCTTCTCCAGATAACCCCCCGGGTGTTCAGGAGCAGTCCCTCTGAGTGGCTCTGAATCCACGTGACCTGCTGCACGGGTCCTCTGGGCAACCGCCCGGAGCTCTGGTGTGGTCCCTCAAGACCAAGCGTCCCACCACGCTTCTCCTCCAGGCAGCCCCCCTGTGTTCAGGAGCTGTCACTTTAAGACCAAACAACTCACCACTCGCCTTCTCGTCTGAGCAGCCGCCTGGAGCGCTAATGCAGTCACTGCGAGTCCAAAGGACCCGCTGCGCTCCTTCTCCTCCTTCTCCTACTCCTCCGGGCAGGCCCCGAGGTTCAGAAGTGGTCAGAGTCCAAACAGTTCGCCACGCAGCCCCTTCTCTGGCAACCGCCTGTAGCTCTGGTGTAGTCACCCGAATCCAAGCGGCCGCTCCTCTTCCTCCTCGTCCTCAGGGCAGGCCCCGGGGTTCAGAAGCGTCGTTCTGATTCCAAACAGCTCGCCGTGCGGCTTCTCCTCTGGCAACCGCCTGCAGCTCTGGCGCAGTCTCTCCGAATCCAAGTGGCCACGCTCCTCTCCTCCTCCTCAGGGCAGGCCCCGGTGTCCTGAGTCCACACAGTTCTCCCCGCCACTCCTCCCCCGGGCAGCCGCCGGAGCCCCAGTGGCTGCTCCGAGTCCCAGCGCTGTGCCGAGTGGCCTCCTCTATGGCGCTCCAGCGGGGGGAGGGGCGTCTCGCCGGCAGTTCTACTTCACAAAGTTTCCTGCGTTCCGGGACCCCCGTCCCATCCGGGATGCCCCCCCAGGGGGTGAGAGTCACCCGGCTACTTTGAGTTGGTCCCAAGCGTCTCAATATCTCCTCTCTTGAATCCTGAGTTCTGGAGCAACACGTAATGCAGCCACCCTCTAGGCCGCCATCTTGAAAACCCCCCACAAAGGATTTTTTTAAATTGACCAAGTTAAAGTTTCTTTTAGACTATGGAAATTTTAAAAAATCAGACCTATGATTTACTGTATTATCTTTTTCATTTAGACCAATGTGGAATCATTTCAAAACTTGTAGTGAGATATTGCAATTGTATTTTTCCTTCACCATTACTATTTTTTATTTTTAAAATCTCAGATTTATTCCCGTCAACTCCAAAGCTGCTTTGTTATCCCAGCCAAGGCTACAAAGATGAACTCAGCTTGTTTGGGGGAATTACAAAGTGCGACTGTCTTAGATACTTTCCAGTGTCAACACCCACATGTTTAACCCTACCCCAGTATAAAGTAAGGAGCAAACCAGAAGTGCTCCACTTTCCCACACCTGTACTAAAACTTCAGTATTGACAGAGATCATGGTTTGGCACACATGACACACATGCAAAGGAAGAGTGTGGCTAGATAGTCACTTGTTTGGCTTTGTCCACAGCTTAAATTTGGTGTCCTCTGAAAATGTAATGTTTCAAAGGCAGAATGATTATTTCTGTTCACTTATTAAGGGATGACTAACTTGCTTTTGGCTGCACTACAAATGAATCACGGTAACAATCCCCAACTTGCGACTTCTGGTGTTCTGATGTAATGCATTTCTATTAAAAGAAGAGGAAAGAGAGTGGGTGAGAGTGAGATCATGCAAAGACAGAACATAACACCAAGGGAGCTAGCGTAATTTATGAACTGCAGAGACCAGATTCATCCACTTCAAGGTGTTTTCTTGTGTCCTAGGTGAGGATACCTTGCCAGTTGGTACCTACCTGTTTATGGTTGCAGAATATAGATCTAGATCAAGATTTGAAAGGATTCAGTGAAGAAACCATTTGATTTAGAGGTGAAACCCAAATATTCCTTGAAAGCGTTTTTAAACTATTTTGGTTTAGTGTCAATGGGAAGGTAATATTTAGGGGTAAATGATGTAGGCGAGGAAGGTAAACCAACAATCTTCCTTTTTACATTTTTTTTAAAATGTGTGCAGCTTATTTGGAAGGAGTAGAAGAAGGTTGGGTAAGAATGAGACAAGGAAAGGAAGGCAGCTGATAAATGGGCTGTCATCAGGCTAACTCCCATTGGGGATGACTGGAGCTCCATCCTGCTGGAGACCTACAGAACCCACACCTCTTTTAAGTCTTCCCTCACAGTTGAGATTGCTGGGGTGCTTGAGACTGCTTCAGAGCATGCTAATTGCCCCAGATGGGAAGAGTGGCCTTCCTGTCTCCCTTCTTCCCTTTTTAACAAGAAACAAATAAAAGAGAGTGGAAATATATTGTATAAGATCCGCTAACCTCACAGGTATTTTTCCTATGTTAATCACCACTCAGGAGCAGACACTTCCTTCCTCCCAGATCCCTTCTGTACTCTCTTATACAAGGTGCCCCTGCTGTCTTCTGAGGAAAATCTGAGTGTGCCAAGAAGAGGCATAGAGGAAATTAGACTCTGGCCTGTCGTGACCAGCAGTCCATACTGGCTTTGTCCCAGGCTCTGGCAGAAGGGGATTAGAAGAGCCAGTGCCTCCCCAAATAGGAAATCATTCAGGGAAGAGAATCTTTTTCTTTTTTAAAATAAATCTATTTTCTTTCTGAGTTTCATCTACTATCAGATCTGTCATTGCTCTACAAAGAACTTCAGTATGTCAGAAAAGCATACCTCAAGCAGCTATAATGTGTATCAAATTGATATTTATGATTGATATTTATGACATACTGATTGTAGAGTTTGTGAATGCCATTCTTTTTAGAATTATGTAGTGTTAGAACTAGAAGGGTCTTTCCTTAAAAGATGACGTAGATCAACCCCACCCTTTTTTTCCCACTGATAAGTCTGAGATCTGAAGTCATAGTCCTGAAAAAGTATTATATTACTTATATTCCTAAGGTCTCCAACACACCCAAGGTAAAGAGCAGAAACCATACTGGAAGGCAAAACTTCTTCTGTGCCCCATGGCCTTTTTTGTTTTCTTAGTAAGTCTGTCTAAAAATTTTTATTTGGCAACTCCAGAGACTGGATGGAAAATAAGAAAAGTCAATAAATTCAAAACCCATCCCTACCTATTAATATGGCTACATAATACTGCTCTCTAAAGATGAGGCTTGGCTATTTGGATTATTTCTAGCCCTTATTAGAGTGCAGATCAGCAGTATGACTGTCCTACAGATCAGTTATTTTTACTACCAGTCATTTGAGCCAGGTGGACTGACAATTCTTCATTCTTCTTTAATTTCTCTTCATCCTCACTGTTGATTTTTGTATTAGACTAGGGCTAACTTTTCTGCTATGAAGTAAGGCTTAAATTAGAATCCTGCATCTATCTTCCCTTTACTTACTGGGTCATCTTCAGTGACTTATTAAAATTCTTTAAGTGTCAGTTGTTCTATTCTAACTTTAAAATACAGATGACAATTTAACCACTTCCATAGGGTCTTTGGTTGAATGAGTTTTTTATAATGTTATCATATTTTATACCATTTATTTATTTATTTATTTATTTATATGTGGTGCTGAGTATCAAACCCAGTACCTCACACACCCTAGGCAAGTGCTCTACCACTGGGCCACAACAGCAGCCCCAGTATTGAATAATATTTTTAAACTACATAGAAAATACTTAGTAGACTAGTTGGAATTACAATTATCATTCTTAACTTGAAGAGTGATTGGAACAAAGAAGCTAACAATTTAAATGGTATGTTCAGAGCCTTAGAATGGAATGCCAATTTAACCTGCAGTTCTGGCATCTTTGGCAATAAATACAATAATAATAAAAATATCATGATCATAATTGACACTGATTGGACTTTACTACTACAAAGTGCTTAATGTTGCTTATTATTAGAGTCTTCCCATTGTTTTGGACATTGTATCTCATGACTTTTACTGCATAAGTGCAAGCACACTAAATTTAGGGAATTTATCCTACTACTCACAACACAGACTTGATGAGTACTTATTGGATATGTGTTGAGTGAATACTGGAATCTAAACATAGATTATATATTGATTCACAAGATAGATTCGGACTCCATTAATGGTCAGGACTCTTACCTTTGTGTCATTTTCCCTTCCTTTTCTGAAAGTCTCTTACTCAATTTAATAATAAATTTGTTTGTGAATTGTGGCTACACATTTTGTGGATTATCTGAAGCATAACTTCGATCTCTGACTTGCTTTATGCCCTGTGAATATATCTGACACCACAATTTAGAATGTCTATTAATGTTTCTGCCATCCTGATCAGGTCTCCTTTAGAAAAGTAAATCAGGGCATTCTAAAACCATGTACAGGCAAATGTTTAGGTAGCACATGCAGTGTGTCTGCCCATGGCTATATAGGAACCCAAGAGTGAATTGGATACTTGATATGTACTCATGAGAACCAAAGATCATAACGGAGTTGTTTTAGAAATCATAGAAAGGAGTCTTGACTCTCACTTCCCAAGCCTTATTATCTCCTCGCCTTTTGTCCCACTGAAGAATCCCAAAGACTCTCCTCGCCAGGTGGGAGACCTCAGCCAACACCCCTCTCTGACTGCTTTGTCACTCTGCATCACCCTGCCACTCAGAAGCAAAAGTGACACACATCCTACCCACCACTCCATCGGATATTCAAGGCAGCTGCATCTCATAGCAGCTCTGATGCTGAGAGTTAAGAAATTTTCCTTCTCACATCTCAGTAAGGTTCTCGTTTTCCAAGACTCCCTCCTATTCTCTGATAGTACAGAGGTGAACATGATGTGTACTTCAATGTATGGCCCCAGGGGTCATAGCAGTAGATCTACAGACTTAGTAGATCACTGAGTAGTTTACAGCTCCCCACTCAGCAGGGCGTGGTCACCTTAGAGAATGGATGGAAAATATCCCTTTGCTATAATTGGGTTCAGTCCTGTGGCTTAACACCATCTTATTTGGCAATCTTTTTTCTCTTGACATATTTGGTAATCACTCTAAGGGAGATTTATTACACTCCTCATGGGAACAAACAATGCACTAAATATTACACATATGCATGCTTTCAATACCACTCCTTTTCTAGTCTATTCTGAATCTTTCCCCAAAGTTTTTCTTTTAACACTAATCAAAATCCCTCATATTTACATTTAAATTCTTCTTCATTCTTCCTTCTTCCAAAATAACCATGTACATCTTGAAAATTTTTGTAATTAGACTTTTTTTCAGTACAGGGGATCAAATCCAGGCCCTTGATCAAACTAGGCAAGTTCTCCACCACTAAGATATTTATATATAAATCCATCCCCAGTTCCAGGAACTTTTTGATCAAAATTGATTGGAGTATTCTTAGAGAAGAATAGATGAAAACACATTTTTTCAGCCAAAATCCACTGGAAGACATTTTGCTGACCATTAAACCCAAACATCAAAAAGTTAGGGTTGTAAAAATAGCTTCCTAGGTTTCTCTGTGAGATGTATGTGTATGGGCAGGCAGAGACAGAGACAGACATACCAAAATATTTCAGCTAAACGTAATACAATAAAGTATTTTGTAAACCTCAAATTTGGCACTCTTGAAGATATACGGGGGAAGGGGACACTGAGAATTTGGATTAACAGCTCATTGCCTTTACTAACTAAAAGACTGACAGCTGGTGCCCCTCAAACATTTTCAAAAAAGCATAATATCCCACTCACCCCGAACACACGCACAGCAAAATGTCTTAACAGATAATCCATCCAAAACATATTTGAGAGAAAATATATCCAAGTCATGGAGACATTTAAGGAAGGGTCTACTCAGTGCTAGACAGAGTCCTAGATGCACTCATTTACTTAACACTCAACTACGCATCTGCCACTGACTTCATTTTACAGACTGGACACATTTGATACAGAAAAGGCAAAGCCACCATGAGAATAACTAGCTAGCTAGTCAAAACAGTTAAATTGGGGGCCCACGTAGGTATCAACAGCTGAAACAGTTACATGATAACATTTTAAAAGACAGCAATTGGCCCTACTACTTCTATCTCTGTGGTTTTCTCAAGCTTCAGTTTTCTCAACTGCAAAATTAATTGTTGAGAGAATTTAAGGTATGTAACACTAACACATAGTAGTAATTCATTTAAGTCACTACCCCTCCACCACCACACCCTTATTTTCTCATTTTACACAGATTACACATATTCCTACATATCTGAACTCAGACACTTGTGATTTTTTAGGGGCAAGGCAGTAAAAGCACAAATTCAGGCAAGAACCCTTATTCAGCTCCTGGCATTGCCAACCTAGAGTGTATGCTGAGGGGCTAAAATAGCACAGGTTCTGGAGCCAGACTGCCTGATTTAGCCCAGCCCTGCCTCTTACTATGTGTGACACCTTAGCAAGTGACTTGGCTTCTCTTTGTCTCAATTCCCTCATCTGTAAGATAAGGCTAGTATTCATGCTACATTATAGTTATCTGCAAGAACTGAGTAAGCTAATCTGCATAAAGGACCTAGAACTGTGCCTGGCATGCAGTAGGGGCTATTCAATTAATGTTCATATTCTCATATGTACTTTGATGGTAGACAGATGGTATCTGGGTACAGTAAATTTGACAGGAGGCAAAGGGTAGAGTAAATCTCACTGTGCTCTTTTAACATCATTGCTGTGATACCAGCCAGCCTCTTTCAATTTTGTCTCCCTAACCATACATGCAGACAAGGAATGCCAAAGAAAACAAGGGCTCTCAAGGTGAAATTCTTATCTTTTATGGTATAGAATGATTAGATGAGGAGATTATTTAGCTGCCCTGCAAATTGGCAGCAGGGGCCTGGCCTGCAGAGGAACTCTGCATTCAGAATTATACCTTAGTTCTCTTTTTAAGTCACGTTCTCCAGAGGAGGAGTTAACAGGGGACCTATAAGATTGTTAAATATTATAGACCAATTGGGTCACAAGTAAAGACCATACAGAAATAATGCTGGTGCTTTAATGCAACACTTATCAAACTTTAGCTGCATCAGAATCCCCTGGAGGGATTGTGAAAACCCAAACCCAAGAGATTCTGATTTACTAGAACTGGAGTAGGGCCTGAGGATTTTCATTTCTAATAAGCTCTCAGGTTATGCTGATGCTGCTGGTTCAGGGGTCACACTGTGAAAACCATTGGTCAAACATATATTTTGCATTCCTTCTACTTATTTCAGATCTAAGGTTTCAACATTTCATTTGAACGCTTTGGCTTTCATTTGAACACTTTGGCTTTCAGATGGAATAAATGACTCTCCCCTCAGAAAAAAAAATGCAAGAGAAATATTTGAACTCATAGAGTAATGTCACTTCTTAATGTCTAATTTTTAGTAATAAACACTAATTGTCATTTTTTTCCCCATAGTTGCATGCTGCTGTGACCAAGATCCAGGTACCAAGACCTGGTTTTAATTACACGTTTGCTCACATATGTATCCTGAATAATGATAAGACTTGCATCGTGGATGACATAGTACACGTCCTGGAAGAGTTAAAGAATGCTCGGGCTATGAATCGGACCAATTTTGCTATCACATACCCGATCACCCACTTAAAGGATGGTAGGGCCGTATATAATGGGCACCAGCTTGGGGGTGTCACTGTGCACAGCAAGGATCGGGTGAAATCTGCAGAGGCCATTCAGCTCACCTACTACCTGCAGTCAATCAACAGTCTCAATGACATGGTGGCTGAGAGGTGGGAGTCCAGTTTCTGCGACACTGTCAGACTGTTCCAGAAATACAACAGTAAAGTCAAAATGTACCCTTACACATCCTCATCACTGAGGGAAGATTTCCAGAAGACCAGCCGTGTGTCAGAACGTTACCTGGTCACCAGCCTGATCCTGGTAGTCACTATGGCCATCCTCTGCTGCTCTATGCAGGACTGCGTCCGCAGCAAACCCTGGCTAGGCCTGCTTGGGTTGGTAACCATAAGCCTAGCCACTCTCACTGCAGCTGGGATCATCAATCTTACTGGTGGGAAATACAATTCCACCTTCCTGGGAGTCCCTTTCGTCATGCTAGGTAATTACTGCCCTTCATTTTTCTGTTTTCTCCTGTTGATGGTGTTAACTGGGTCCCTAAAAGGTCAAGAAGAGCCATATAACAATTTGGTTTCATTTATTGTATCTTCATTGTGCCCAGAAGTCCTAGGATCAGTTCCAAAAGGTGCTGGTCATCAGTAAGAAGCAACCTAATCTGGCCAGAAATGTGCCAGAAATGGAAAGACCTGGGTTCTAGCCCTGATTTTCCATTAGGTAGCTGTGTGCATTTAGCAGATATTAATCTTCTCTATGACCCAGTGTTTTAGGTTGGGCTTCCTCAAAAGCAGACCCTGAGACAAGGATTCAGATACAAGTCATTTATTTGGGAGGCAGGCCCAGGAAGCACCAGTATGGCAATGACAAAGTGAGACAGGAAGGCAGAAAGTTCAGATTGAAGATCAGGTTACTCTCCTGAGCACCTGTGGCTCATTCCTGCTGGAGACCTTTGGGAGAAATGGTAGAACACACCTCAAGAAAGGTCCTCCCCTGAGGGATGAGGAAGCTGGAATATTTACCCAGAAACCCTATGTGTGATTCATTGAGGGATGCTCCCCAGGGTAGTTAAGTCTTCACCACTTCCCCAGAAAGACTAAGCACACTCCTGCAGCCAAAGAAAGCCCCAGTTGACTCTAGCAAGAAGCTTTCAATAAGCTCAAAACAGTGAATAGGAGGGTTAGAGTTAGGCACTGATAATGTATGCTACCAGCAGTTTCCCCACCTTACGGATAGGGTGGATGTGAGCAGCACACAGAGGACAGCAACATGTGATATCCATAGAAAGGGATTTTTTTCCCCCTCTTTTTACCATGAACTCAAGAGAATGTTTTAAAAGTAATGGTGATGGTGTGTGTTCACTCTAGGGGCCTTAGGAATTCCCTGACAGAGATAACAGTCAAAACAAAGCCACTGTGGTCATAACATTAGTTGCTTTGTCCATTCAGTAACAGAGATGACATGTCCACCCAGCCTGATAGCAGAGTTCCATATAGGCCAAGGATTCAAGAAGTTAGCATTCTCCCTTTTTTTGTGTCAACTTCTCATCAATTCCTTTAGCAAAATTAAAATGTCATTTGAAAGCAGATACTAACATTACAAATGAAGTGGCATTTTTTTGTTGACTGGGAAATTACCATGATTGAGTTCATTAGTATGCCTTCTGCCCTATTTTGGAGTAGTAGAAAAGAATTTGCTCAGGAAATCTCAACTGCATTATGGTTAAATGATAAGCAGGGCTGGTGAGGCTGCAAGGCCACAGAATTACATTCTGCCCTCTGTGCTCTGTGGCCTGAGGGAATTAAGTCCTAGTCAATAAACATATACTAGTAGCTTTTGTGGAAAGTGGGGCACTGTGTGAAGACTAAGCAATCTGAGAATTTGCTAGAGCGGTTTACTTGTCACTGCCAAAAACAACAGAGAACAAGATTGCAATACTTCCTCCTGAGTTCAGTCTGTTAAGAGAGCAGCATAACTTCCTTCTTTAAAATAATCCCAAGACTATGTGAGTCAATTCTGGAATACAAGGAGGTGCCTCAAAGAGTGAGTAGGACTGAGTATTAGTAGCTTCCACAGAGACTTGACTCAAGGTTTAAATTAAGATGCTTTGCTCATGATTAGTCACATGCTGAAGTGGTTGGGGGGAGGTAGAAGGAGTTTAGCTTTTCATTTTAAAAATAGTGGTTCTTTGTTGTTGCTTTTGCAGGGGGAAGATAAACAGGAATAAGAAAAGGGTGGGGGACTGAAGGGAGATAGTAAGGTTCTTAAGGTGAGGGAAAAAGACTGTCAGAGCTAGAAAAAGGACTATTGCTGCTGGCTTTTTGACACTCCAGGTTGTTACCAGTGAGCCTAAAGCACATTACAATATTTAAAACTTCTTAAAAATTAAATGTACTAAGTAAAATAAAATTATAATTAAAGTTTCTTAGAATTAATTTTAAGTAACATAAAATAGCTGTATTCCAAACTTCTTAACATTAATTTTATTATATAAAATAAATTTCAGTATACAATGCTTCTTACAACTTATCTTTGTATTTTTTGAAGTAGCTTGAAATATTTTAAGTAAAAATCAACACAAAAAACAATATGCAACATGTGAGGCATCAGTAGGGTTGCTGGGGCTGCAAGGCCACAGATTTTTTCCTATTCCTATTATGAACTCAGGGGAATGTTTGAACGTGGTGGTGATGGTGTATTCACTCTGAGGGGCTACAGGAAATCCCTGACACAGAAAATGGTCAAAGCAAAGCCACAGTGATCATAGCATAAGTTGCTCTATCTGGATCAGGGAAGGAAGTAAGAGATAGTGGAATGGAATGATGCTGTTAGCACAGGAGCATTTTAAAAACAAGTCCAGAAATAGTAAGTAGCTCCACAATTCTTCAGAGACCAAGTATCACTGAACTTTACATCAATTCAGAAAAATCAGGCATCTGTAGTGAAAGAACAAGCACTGCAGGTCCCTAATATTTCCTTGTTTGCGATTTGTGAGGAATGTTACATGCATTGATTGTGATGGCAGTTTTCCCTGCAGACAATCAGTGTGCAACCTTTCTGTACATTTTTAACCCAAAGAGTTCTCAAATTACTCAGTCACAACGTGAAAGGAAGCTATGCATTTTAGTAGCTATGGCCCATTTGCAATAAATACTTTGTGTGATGTAATGAGTGTTAATATGCTCATAAAACTAACAGTGCCTGGGTTTAGGTTGCTTTTCTGGATTTTTCAGATAAATTCTTCATTCTTACAGTATGATTGTAAAATGAAATATAAGCAAGAGCAGATTCATAAATGTTGTATTTAAGGCCAATGTTTAGTTGTTTTTTGATGATCTGTCCTAAAATGTCAATAAATAGTTCAAATGACCAAGAAGTAATGCAGTGGTAAGGGTTTTATACCAGTCAATTAACTTCCCCATACTTAAATTTGTTTGATGATAACATAATGAGTTCTATGCTTAATCTAAGTAGATTTAAGCAAAATTTCTTGATTTTTAGTATGTTATATAAATACAATATCAAATCAAATATATTTATTTATGATCTCATTTAGGAGGGAAAATATCTTAGAAAAATTCTCAAATGTAGACATTTTCTTGGCCGTCAATAGGTCTATAATAGATAAACATTATACATTTAAAATTCAGCAGTCTCAGTGTGATGCTGGTCACATAAGGCCAGATTCAGCCACATGCCAAAACGGCAATAGATTTAGAATGGAAAATTTTAAGACCACGTGTGTTATGCAGTATTAATCTGACAAAATTCCAGAAGAAGAATTTGGACAAACTCTGAGAGTTCACCATAATGGGATATGATTGTGTGTTTCTAGCTAAGATGATACGTGACATCTCTGGCAATAAGAATATATCCTACACAGATGAATCATTTTGGCAATGATGTAAGCATAGATACATCATGATTTAGAATGTTTTTAATCAGTGTCATGCATATTAGACAATCCCACTTCTGCCAAAACCTCTGTCCAGATGAGTCACATCAGTTTATTTAGAGCTGAAATCCTAAAAGGTCTACAGTATTATAAATGTTCATTGACATTTTTTAGTTACTATAATTTGGAGAAGAGTTTATTTTGTCTATACTCCATATCATGCATAAAATAACATTCCTTTTTTCCAAACTATATTGATATCAGGTAGTGAAGTACTTACTGTGTAAATATATGACACTCATCATTTTAATCTGTTATAGAATTTCCTTTAAAGGATGAGAATTTACATCATTGTTCTCCAGTTGGGTATGATTTAAGAAATTGGCATAGATTTTGTATGTGCTAGCTCTCCTTGTAGGCATACTATTTCCACAGCTTTGCTGATCAGACACAAATCAGGAAAGGAATGGAATGTTAGAGAATATAGAAGGAACAGAAGGAAGATTTTTCTTCCCTGTGCATATGGAAAGTTTGTTGCTTCATGTACATTCTGTGCTGCTAAAAGGAGAGAACTGCAGTCATGGTAAAAGATAGTTTGAGTATTAGTTCCTAAGTGGTAATCTAATTTATAAGGGTTGCTTTGCATTTATCAAGATACAAAACCCTGCAGATCAGATAAGACAAAAAATACCCTTCAAGCCCCATTTCAAATGTTTGGAAATTTGGAAGAGCATAAATGTCCAAGAGTGCCCTCTTCCTTCTTAATTATCCAACCAGTCCACACAGATTCAAGGATGTGAAAGAAAAAAAATAATATGGATTAAGTGCTAGGAGAAGAATAATAATAGCAGGGAAATTTGACTTCTTCCAGTTATGTATGTCTACTAAAATTATCTGTATTTTTAATAGAAGTCAGGTCGGATTCAATTCTTCAAGGATTTGTTCTCATACGATGCCACTTGAAATACAATGCAGCATAAGGAACTCAAAAAAGAGGTCGGGACTAGCCATGGTGGTGCATGCCTATAATCCAGTGAATTGGGAGGCTAGGGCAAAGGAGGATTATAAGTTTGAGGCTGCCCTCAGCAATTTAGAGAGGCCTTGACTCAAAATAAAATAGAAAAAAGGATTGGGGAAATAGCTTAGTGGTAAAACACTTCTGGGTTCAATCCCCAGTACCAAAAAGGGGGAGGGCTAAAAGTTCTTATGTAAGAATTCAGGTCCACCTGAAAAACTGGAACACTCAAATATTTTTACTCTAAACAACCAAATTTGAAAGTTTTTTTTTTTATATTCTTATATATTCCTAACAAGAGAAAGATGGGCAGGCGGTGGGGTGATCAGTCAGATAATAATAAAATTTGAATCATATGAAATTAACAATATCCATCCATTTTTGACCTAGAAAATTGGTACCAACACGCAACCATTTCTGAACTACAAAGATGATAATTTCATATGGTTCAACCTAATATATGACTGTAAAAATCCATTTTTGGCAACAATGTGACTATCTGAATGACAGAAAATTCCTCAATTAGAGTGCCATGGAAATATGAAGTATAAATCAGTAGTGTCTAGGGGGAAAAAGTTTATAAGAGTTTTGTTGTTCATACTTTTGTGTACATGTGGTTTAAAATAAGAGTAAATTTATACAATATTTTCAAGGTTTGTTTCCTATCTTTGTTTATAATGATCCATTGTTCTTTGGGGCTAATTTACAAAGAGATTGTGTAATCTAATTTTGTGATTAGTTTTCACACTTTTATTGTTATGTTCTACCAATCATATTATGGTGAGGGGTTGGTGGAGAGAAATGGATTTGGGGAAATAGAACAAAACAAGGTTTATTGTTCCATTCCTAAACATAAACTAAGATAAGACCAGGACGGGGGCACAGATCCAAGGAGGCAAAATTCAATTAGGTAGAATGCCAGGGCATTTTGTCTTTGACCCAGGTCTCTTAAGTATTCTCTGGGTGGTCTGTGTACCTGGTCTTGCTCAGGGAATGGGGGAGTGGCAACATGATGAAGGCCATCCATGCATGCAGCAGAAGGCAGTATCAGGGCACTAAGCTGAAAAAATAGACCATGAGGAAAAATACCTACTGTCTACATTTGGACCAGAATCTCAGAAAATCACAGCTAGGCAGTCTTCATCAGATGTGTCTACAGGAGCTCACAACCCAAGAAAATTCAGTCATTATCAAGAAATCCTGAATTTCACCTAGTCACTATTCACCAAAAAACAAAATGTAGACAAATTGAACCAAAGAAAGGGATTCCAGACCTTTCTCTGAATTGATTTGTGTGGCAGCATTAACATTGCTCTGCCTCATCAGTAAAATAAATTTCACACCAGCCTACTATTCATCATGTGTATGTGTGTGTGTGATCTGTGCATAATATATATTATATTTCACATTAGCTACATTAGATGTCATATGTAATACATGTAATTACCTTATGTTATTCATTTATATTTATACAATGAGTTTATAATATATATTATGCAGTAGTTTGAATGTTTAAATATAAACACCGCATATTTCTCTATATATTGTATAGTATATATTCAAGAATTTTATATGTAAATATATAAAATATGCTTGAATAACATATGCCATATCTACATTTATTTATATATTATATGTCTTCTATATGAAAAGTGATTACACAATAGCCACCAACATATGTTATGGGGCATATTTATACACACTGGTTTTATATAATGCATATACATACAGTATTTAAATACTTCATCTTTAAACAAGGAAGATCTATTAGCAAGTTTGTTTCTTGGACTTTTATTTGCAGTAATCTAGTGAAGGAAAATCATTTCTCAGTTCAAATTAAGTTCCATGATGAGAATTATCAAAATGTTTCAAGTCTCAAGAAGAATAAGATACATATAGTCCCTCTGATGTGAGCATTTGTCTTTACTTAAGCAGAGTACACCTTTACTCTTATTCTTAACTGTGAGACAAAACAGGCTGTGATAAACCAAACAATTCAGCTTATAAAGTAAATGTTTATAACTGGCAAAGTGTAATGTAACCCAATTAATGAACTTCTCACTGAAAATAGATGTTACTCAATCTAGACATATATACACTTTAAATTTCTTTTTGAAAAAACAAAATCATTAATTTATATGGGTGTCATTGAAAGAAAAGAATTTTATAAACATAAGCTCCTCAGTGAAGCTTGCCTAAGAATAAAATATGTTTTAAGCAGTGTTTGCTCCTGCATGATATTATGTGGATTTTTAGAAAAATATAGTCATTTCATTTCCATGCATGAAAATTTGGTACTTCCCAGACACTCTATAAATGGCTTCATTGTCTCATGATATTAAATGTTTTTGAACTGAAACTGAGAGATCATCCATCAGCAGCCATCTCACTTCACCTCCTCATCTTCTCAGCCATTCAAGCTGAGGAAATCTTGTGAGTAGGGAAGGTATTAAAATGTGCAGAGCACCAAAAGGCATCAATCAGCCTCTATGCTATGTCTATGTGGACTGGGGAAGGTGGGGGAATCTAAGCCTGAAGAAAAACCATACTTATAAAATCCAGTTATACAAGTAGATCAATTTGTTTATGGATATTCATTGACAAAACAAATGAAAACAAATCACCCCAACTGCCTCTCATAGCAAAACCATTAAATAAATTTAAAACACAATTCACTTTATGAAGAACTTTCCAGAGTCATGTCTACTGGGTAAAGTTAGGTTAACTCTCAACTATTTGTTAATGGATTCCTGCCTTAGTGGATTATAAACAACCCTGAAGGTTTGGGCCAGACCCCAGAAAAGAGTCTGGGTGAGAGTGATATTTAATCTGTAAGTATGCTGGAGAGTTCCCCTTAGTGACTAGAGGATTAGCGAGTTGAGTTTCTTCCACCAGCAGTGTTAATTATCATCTGTGTTGCTTTTTCTTTTCATTAGCTGCAAAGCCTGAAAGTTCACTGTACATAAATATACAAAAAATATCTTCGAAAAGAAGAAAAATTATTAGCTTAAATTCTTCAGCATTTGATTTCACTAGATGGCAGTCCCGAAGTCTAATTCTAATAAAGTTAATAAAAGCAGGTTCCTTTTTAAAATCATATTTATTTTTTGTATTTTTTTAGTTATGATGGATCTTCATTCATCTATTTATATGTGGTGCTGAGAATCGAACCCAGTGCCTCATGCGAGGCAAGCACTCCAATGCTGAGTCACAACCTCAGTCCCTTAAAATCATATTTCTGATACCAGTTGATTCTGAACATTGGTGAAGAGCTCTACAATCCTTACCCCAGGGCCTGGCTAAAAGCCCACGATGCCTCAAAGCAATCACTCATGATAACTAGAACTTGAATCTGTGAGTGTTTGTGTCTTAAAACATACTGATATGCATGTGTTCTAATGTGTATAATAATACAGACATGCCATGTAACAAAAATAGAAACAAAACATCTTGAATGTGCTTTTAAAAGACAAACAAATCTCTATCTTCAAATTTGATAGAATACATATATTTTGTTTAACAGTTCCCTTTGGCAACAGATCAGCCTTTACTATGACTGTAAGAGGAGGAATATTCTGGGATATCATGGGTCGTGAAATCTTCACTATGATACAGTCTTTTACTTCTAGGTCTCCGGCTGTGACCTATCCCTTTGACAATGAGGTATGATTTCCATTACCACCATAGGGCCCCTGGTCACCAACATAAAAATCTGCTTGGAACTTCGTGTTTAGGCAGCTTTCCCATGCCTATCTCTGTAAACTCAGCTACCAGGGAGTCCTTGTGAACAGACTTAGAACATATGTCACAACTGATGCTTTGTGATGATGATATAGGCCCCATAGATTTAACAGAGAATCTTACAGAGCTCCTACTTCATAGAAAACTTTTTAAACTACAGTGCAAAGCAAACAGTAATACTTTCACTTTTAAAAGTGCCTTTTTAAAATGAGGGAAACAATAGTCAAACCTCGGAAAAGTATCTTCAATCTACATGCAGTATGTTTGCCTACATTTATGATATTTGGCTTCAGAGTCCTGCCTGCTAGATTCCAGCTCCAATGTTAAGAGTACTGTAGATGATGGTGATGCTAAAGAAGAGACCCACTCTCTGAGATAGAAAAGTAGAAAGGAACAGAAACTATCAAAAACTTTCTTCTCTGCCTTGCCTCGACTGATCTGCCCAGTTTCTGGGGTGGCTGTAAAAGTAAGGCCAAGGCTGACCACAGGAAAAACTGTGAAGAAGCTACTCTATGAAATTCTCTTACCTGTCATTCCCATTTTTTTCTGTGCTGGGGATTAAACCCAGGGCCCTGCACATGCTAGGCGAGTACTTTACCACTGAGCTGTATTCCTATCACCACCACTTCCTCTTCACTCCTTTCCCATTCCCATTCTCTGTCCCATTTTTCAGACCTAAAGGGAAGCTGCTTCAGTAGACCACTTCCCAGAGAAGTTTCCATTTCAAAGGATATTTTTGAAGGCCAAAACCAAAGGGAATTCAGCTATAATTCCCAGAAGAGCAGGGATTTGATATATGGGGAGGAGGGGTGAATAGTATGGAGAATGAGGAGGGTATTTCTCATGTCCTAGGGTTCTTGGGACGTGTCTCTCTTTGAGTCCAAGCCAGGAATCAGGGTCTTCTCAGTTTCATTTTCCTTTAGGGTAACAGACTGAACTCTTAGCATAAATACCCAGCTGTGAGCCAGGTTTAGTGCCAGCGAGGTACTCCAGGCTGTTAATCCCTAAGAGGTACCCGCAGCTCTGTTGGCATTCATCCCTCACTTGACTGAGCTACAGGATGAAGGCTCAGTTATAGCATCAGCAATTGTCCTAGAAATCCAAAGGACTCTTCTAGGTGGCAAGGCCAAGGTTGACTAGCAGCAAATGCTGAATGATCAGATAGAAGATGCTTTCTCAGGGCCTGCTCTGGTCTCTGTGAGGATCTGAACACATATATCTAGCAAGAGGAATGAAGGAAAGGCATTTTTCCAAAAGTCCCTAGAAATAAAATTAGAATCCCCTTTGAAGCTACCCTAGGACAAAAAACATGCAAAAAGAGTCAGGACTCAATAAAAAAAAAAAAAGATCAGACTACAGAAGGACCAGCCTTTTAAATGCAGCAACAGAACTCAAGAGACAAATTAACAGCCTATTTCTAACTTTCCTTGAGTTTGAATATTTTCATTCTGGACCCTCAAGCCTCTCTCTTCTCATCTAATAGCTCTATTCATTCAAATTTATGTTTTCAATTAACTTCTAAGATTATTTAACAGTGAAAATACACTAAGAAAGGGATTCTTAGTGTATTTTCCAACAAGGGTCATCATAAAAGATCACGCTTATTTTAAAGTGGACTGCAAAAGAGATTTAAATTCTACTATATGATTAATTTTAATTCTGCTATTTGCCTCTTACTATATTTAATGAGTAAGTACTAAAGCCTTGCTTTAAACTGCTCTTTTGTTTCCAGCAAGTAAACACTACAAAACTATTTGTCATTTCAGCAACCTCTTGAAGTGTGTTTTACCTTTCAAAGCTTACTTGCTCTACATGTGTTCATATAAAATGGTAATACTGTTTCCCCAGAGTGCTGATGCCTCAGAGGTATTTCTTACTCTTTGTCAATTCATTGTCAAGGAATGGTCTTCTTTTAATGAAGTTAGTTGGTCCATCCTGCAGTGGAAACAGATTTAATGAATAGTTTTCTCTCTTGAAAATGGACATTAACTACCTAAAAGATAATTAACAACAGGATGCCAGTCAACAAGTGCACTTTTTACTTCATGTCTGGGGAGTTCATATGCCTCCAATTTAATAGGGGTCACAGTGCTAGTTATGAAATTGATAATCTTGACCTGCACTCCAAAAGTGGCTATAAAATGATTCCTAGTAAATTAAGATGAATGCCAAATCCCACTGAGGAAGCAGGTCAATATAATCACTATAAAATAGGCATTCAGGCTCAAGGCTAGGAATTCACAATAAGGATATAAATATCAGGCAGGGCACAAGGGAAGATGTGAGCTTGGTTATTGTACACACAAGATAACAGTGACTCACTTCACTCATATTATGCTTGGCTGGATATTTTAAATTCCTTCTTAAAAACAAGACTATTGTACCACAGTGTAAAGGTTTTATTATCCTCAATAATGGGATTGAATATGCCAAGGCATGGAAGCAGAAAATTAAATCTGCTGATTCCAGTGCCAACACAGGAGTTATTGAAAACTGCAACAGGTCACTTTGGTTGGCTTTCCAATGCTGCACTGGCCTGGAAACCCAGAGAGGTACAACATGAAAGTGTCTAGCTCCAGCCAGGAGAGGTGGCAGAAGTCATGTTAGATCTCCCAGGGAGCAGAATTGAGTCAGAATATGGATACTTACTGTACCTCCAGTGTTGCTGGAATACTAATCAGGGAGGCAGAGGCACTAAGTAGTTAAGGAGACAGGTTACTGACCTGGCTCTCTCCCACAGAGACCACCGTCAAATAGTACAGAGAAACCAGTAGAGTCACTGCCTGCTTGATGTGTCATCTACAAACAACCAAAATTGATCAAACAAATCCCTAAAGACAAAATTCAAGTCATAAACCTTCAGTCTGAACTCTAATTTTTAAAAATAGGAAGGAGAGTTCATATGAATCTTGTTCCTTCTATATATTCTTCCCCCTTTCCTCTTCATTCAAACTTGTTCCTACTTGTTTTGCTTCCCTCTGTTTCTCAGATTTATTACTTTCTGCCCTGATATTTGGGGAGGATAAAAAAGAGGCTATGATTTAGTTTCCTGTCAAGACTCTAACTAAATACAGTGCTCTTTCTCACTAAAGCTCCCTACTTGGCCAATTTTAAAAGAAGTGATGGGGCATTAACTCAGAACCCTCTGCCCACTGCCTTCCTCTGCGCTGACCCCTAGCCAGACCTATGGGAATAGAAAAGAATGATTAGTGTCAATTAATCAAACTGTGCCAATAACCCTAAGCTATTAATGTATATAGTTCCCAAGAGACATAGGCACAGGTCTACTCAAATTTCTACAGGCAAATGTTCAACCAGTTTTCTTAAGCCAGAAGGGAACATGAAAGAAGATGCTTGCTCCTCCTGCTGCCTGTTCACATCCATTAACACTTACAATTCATCAAGCACAGGTTCATCTCCCCAGAGGAGAAATCATTGGCATTTACAAACCTGCCAACACCAGGGCTAGTTATATTTCCCATGATCAAGTTGGTTCCCCTCTTAAAAGAGATTAGTTCGTTAAACTTTTGCTCTGGTCTCTTTCTGCCCCCCTCAGGTCATGGACTATATGGGACTTTTGAAATGTTATCCTCCTGGAGGAAAACTAGAGAAGACCAACATGTTAAGGAGCGAACTGCAGCAGTCTATGCAGACTCCATGCTCTCCTTTTCTCTCACCACTGCCATGTACCTGGTCACCTTTGGCATAGGGGCCAGCCCTTTCACAAACATTGAGGCAGCCAGGATTTTCTGCTGCAATTCCTGTATTGCAATCTTCTTCAACTACCTCTATGTACTCTCGTTTTATGGTTCCAGCCTGGTGTTCACTGGCTACATAGAAAACAATTACCAGCATAGTATCTTCTGTAGAAAAGTCCCAAAGCCTGAGGTATTGCAGGAGAAGCCGGCATGGTACAGGTTTCTCCTGACAGCCAGATTCAGTGAAGACACAACTGAAGGAGAGGAAGCGAACACTTACGAGAGTCACCTATTGGTATGTTTCCTCAAACGCTATTACTGTGACTGGATAACCAACACCTATGTCAAGCCTTTTGTAGTTCTCTTTTACCTTATTTATATTTCCTTTGCCTTAATGGGCTATCTGCAGGTCAGCGAAGGGTCAGACCTTAGTAACATTGTAGCAACTGCGACGCAAACCATTGAGTACACTACTGCCCAGCAAAAGTACTTTAGCAACTACAGTCCTGTGATTGGGTTTTACATATATGAGTCCATAGAATACTGGAACACTAGTGTCCAAGAAGACGTTCTAGAATACACCAAGGGATTTGTGCGGATATCCTGGTTTGAAAGCTACTTAAATTACCTTCGGAAACTCAATGTATCCACTGGCTTGACTAAGAAAAATTTCACAGACATGTTGAGGAATTCCTTCCTGAAAGCCCCCCAATTTTCACATTTTCAAGAGGACATCATCTTCTCTAAAAAGTACAATGATGAGGTTGATGTAGTGGCCTCCAGAATGTTTTTGGTGGCCAAGACCATGGAAACAAACAGAGAAGAACTCTATGATCTCTTGGAGACCCTGAGGAGACTTTCAGTCACCTCCAAGGTAAAGTTCATCGTCTTTAATCCATCTTTTGTGTACATGGATCGATATGCCTCCTCTCTGGGAGCCCCCCTGCACAACTCCTGCATCAGTGCTTTGTTCCTGCTCTTCTTCTCGGCATTCCTGGTGGCAGATTCTCTGATTAATGTCTGGATAACTCTAACAGTTGTTTCTGTGGAGTTTGGAGTGATAGGTTTTATGACATTATGGAAAGTAGAACTGGACTGCATTTCTGTGCTATGCTTAATCTATGGAATTAACTACACAATTGACAATTGTGCTCCACTGTTATCCACATTTGTTCTGGGCAAGGATTTCACAAGAACTAAATGGGTAAAAAATGCCCTGGAAGTACATGGGGTAGCTATTTTACAGAGTTACCTCTGCTATATTGTTGGTCTGATTCCTCTTGCAGCTGTGCCTTCAAATCTGACCTGTACACTGTTCAGGTGCTTGTTTTTAATAGCATTTGTCACCTTCTTTCACTGCTTTGCCATTTTACCTGTGATACTGACTTTCCTGCCACCCTCTAAGAAAAAAAGGAAAGAGAAGAAAAATCCTGAAAACCGGGAGGAAATTGAGTGTGTAGAAATGGTGGATATCGATAGTACCCGAGTGGTTGACCAAATTACAACAGTGTGATAGTGTCTGTTTGGTGTATTTTCACCCTAGGTCTTATCAAGAGCAAAGAGATTATTGTTAATGAAACAAATTCAAAGTCGTTCCCTTTTTTTAAGGACAAGAAACAGGCATTGCAAAAAAAAAAAGTAAAGAACAAGGGGGGTAATGGGTATGGCATATTTTCAGTCTTTAAAACAAAAGGGTTGTTATAAGAAAGAATTTGCACACACACACACACACACATACACACACACACATATACACACACACCCAAGGTGACTTAAGAGTTTCTTAAGCTAAGATCAATAGAAGAAAGCTTATTAATGAACAGGATCCTATTTTATCTACTCTGCAGATATTGCTAGTATTGTGATAAAAGCAACTGATTGAAAGGTCAGCTGCCAAGGCAGAAATAGCTTCCAGCATTATCCAAACAAGGTTTCCAAAACTTATGCACAGCAGTACTTGTCACCAGGGTCTATGGTTTGAGGTCTTTGCTATCTCAGATGGATTCCCAGTACCTAAGGAGATGCTTGTGAAAGTTCTGATCAGCAAAAGCAAGCCAGAGCCTTGGAAGCAGACATGGTAATGACCATCACTCATAAGCTGAAATTGAATCACCCTTAAAAATCATCTGATGAGGCAATTTGGTTGTCGAGAATTAATTTATCATAGTTCCCCAATGATACACTTTTAACACTTGTATATTTTGTTTAATACATCTGAAAACCAATGATAACTCCAGCATCACAGAATTAGAGCACTTCTATTCTGGAATATTTTATCACTTGTCACCAAATAGGTCTGCATTGTTAGTTACAGCTTTTAGCAGGAGGCTATGGGGACATAAAACCACAGAACCAAACCCAAGTACCTGGCATGATGGGAAAAATTAGGTGACTAATCGAACCTAGAGAAAGCGTCTTCATTGTAACAACAACAAAAATATATAGCCACCTGGTACAGCTGTTTGTAGTTTTGCCCTATATGCATTTTTGCATGGATCCCCAGAAACAACATCTGCCCACACTAAGAAAAGGAAAATGAACACTGAAATGGTTATCTGCCATAGCTTCCAACTTACAATACCAGTCTGCATTTGCTTTGAGACATGACTTCTCAGAGACATAGAGGGGAGGGAGGATCTTCAGTAATTCTAAGGTCTAACACTGAGAAACTTTGTAGAAGTGCAGGGAGATAAAGGAGCAAAAGGAAAACAAATGGAAATTACTGGAAAAGTGATCACTGATACAAATCTATCAGTGACAGCAATCAACTTTTCCTATTAAACTGGCCGAACCTCGCTTTCCTGGTCTCCCAACACACCATTTTTGCTGCCCCTCTACTTCATCACCAGGCCCTTCTTCTGTACATTAACAAGTCCAGATATTTACACTGTTGACTTGTAGTATCTATAAGAGAAATGGTTCATAGATCTAAAAAGAAATGGTTTGACCTGAAGAGGATGTATACGCTACCCCAGACCCCTACATTTTTTCAATCTACAAAACTGAAGCTAAACCAAGTTACATTTGAGGTAAACTTCTACAGTATTTTTCCATTTTAAAGATATAGCTTCTTTAGAAATAGTGGTATTTCCTCAAAGCATCTTACCTTTCTGAACTTAAGTAAACATACTGTACAACTTCCCCATCCTCCACAGAGGAGGAAACTGAGACCTAGAAGAACAAAGTAACTCATCCAGGTCATACCACTAGAGAATTTCCTCATTTCAGCATGACTAAGACAGGGCAGATCAATTTGTTTTTCTCATAAGACAGCTTTACCCCCCTGCTTGAATACATTTCGAAGATAGAACACAGGACTTTATTGGCCACAGGGCAGACCTTTCTTGATGTTTGAGATTTAAGTTTACCATTGTCTTTCTAAATAGCCAAAAAAAAAGCAAGCCCAAATGATTCACATGTAACAACACCAAGTTTAAATCTGTACTTTCTGTTTCATGTACTGTTCTCCATACAGTTCCTAATACTGTGCAGGGGATCATAGCTAGTGTATTACACACTTGTTCAGTCTCCCCTGCAGACACACTAAGTGATCATACACTCAACAAGAAGATAATGAGCTTTAATCTGAGGACAAGTACAGTCCTCACAAAGGGCAAGTTTGCATAATAGATCTTCAATCAATTCTCTCTCCTAGGCGCCTGCAACTAGGCTATTATTTATAAAACATAACTGAAGAGGGAATTGGTTTTATTCTTAAATCACATGTTGCTAAATCATTTTCTGAACGGTGTGTTCTAAATCAGCCATTGATTTAGTGTCAGCCAGGTGGAGCACCACAGCTTAAAGTAACTCCACAAAACTGACACAACACACACAACAATTAAGTGGATTTTGTTGAGAATTTAATCATTCAATTTTGTCAACCAGAATGACTTACTGTGGAACTTTGGTTTATGACAGATAGTAGTTTTCCAACTTGATTGAGTCTCTGTATACCCTAGAACATTGTATTTTTAAATGAAGGGCATTTTCAAACTTGTCAACTTCTCTTTTCAGCACTTGTAATCAAGGCTTATGAAATTCTGACTGTGAAATGAATTTTTTCTATTGGGGGACTATGCATGCCAAGATTTGTTATTTGTTGTTAGATAATTATTATTTGTTAATATTGACTACTAATTATTGCTCTGACAGCATTGGTTTAGCCTCACCATGGAGAAGACACTTTAGAAATATCTCAAAATCACATTTCCATAAAATTTAAGTCTTTACATCATGAAGTTTTATTTTTTGAATTGCTACAAAGAGAGAAGGAATGATCCCAGCAAACACTTGAAGTTCTTTCCTTTCAATTAATTCCAACCAACACATTAATGTCCACTTTACCAAAGAAACTTATTTGGTTGGTTTTGAGTTGGTGTTTGTTGTTTGTTTACCAAAGAAAATATTCCACTCATCAAAAATAGTTCTCCTGGTCAACTAAAAAACTGTGATACTTGGGATTTCTTGGCCTTCATAAGAAAAATAAGAAAAACCAAGGTAAGAGTTATGATATTCTCTCACTTAGTGAAATTCAGCAGAAGATGTAAATTCACAAGGAACTTAGGGTTTGAAAGAAAGAAAATGATACTTGAAATAGGGCATTGTTCAGTCCTATAGCAATGTTCCAACAAGTAGCATTAAGACTCCTCAGGCTAAAAGAAGTACAGTTTATTCCAGAGAAAATATAAGAAACCATCATGAAAAATTCCTCTCCATTGTTCCAGCTCATAAGTTTTGAGGGTTTTTTTGTTTTTGTTTTTGGTTTTTTTTTTTTTTTTTTTTTGGTGTTTGTGTTTTAGTTCATGGATTTTGTTTGTTTGTGTTTGCTTGTTTTGCTCCTGTCTTTCCTACCACTTTTACCCCTCAATTTTCAATTAGAAATGAAATAATCATATGCATCCTCCATGGCCACAGTTATTTATGCAATATACTGCTGTACACAAGATCCTCGAGAACCCTTTTATTTTAAATAACCACCACTCAGTTGTAAGTGGCATTCTGGGACGATGACACTACTTTCATCCAACCTTACAAGCAGATTTTGGCTACCTCCCTCACAGGAACAGGTGAGATGGAGCACTGCCTTAGGGGAGTTGTCTGAGGCAGAATGTCTTTGACACAAATGGTATCCTCCTCATAATACCTTTATTCCTTTGGATTTCATTAAAGTATCCCTGCAGCTTACAGTAGTGCTTGATCTCTATGCATCTCTGTTTTCTCATCTGTAAAATGGGGGTAATAATAATAGTAAATATCTTTAAATTCAGAAAAGATTGATTGCCTAATATCACCCATGTACTGTTCAAGAGACTGGAGATACAAGAGTGAACAAATCAGATAAAAAATAATCTGCCCTCTTGAGTTGACATTTGAGTGATGTTTGCTGTGAGGATTAAGTGAGATGACATATGGAAAGCACTTGTAGCAAGCCCTGGCAAAGAGAACTCAAGACATTATTATTTTTAACTTTTCAATCTCATCCAGTAGCACCAGGATATAAAACTACAGAGAAATAGACCTGAGCCAATGATTAGGGCTATATAAAGATGCAATAGATTGCCACAGAAAATCATTAATTCCTGGTCTTTTTAGGGCATTTAAAATTAGACTGGATAACCATTTAGTGGGGCAATTGTAAAGGCGATGCAAGCCCTGGATGTTGAGGTTAGAATCTAAATTTTGACAAATGGGATACAGGCACTTGGGGTAGGCAATGGGAATGGGACAGTACTAATTATTTATTAACTATGCCTGGCTTGTCTGAAGATATTTGAATATTCCTTTTGAGTGATTTGCTTTTAAGTTTTTGCTAAATAAAATGTACTAGGTATTTGAAGATGAAGTTCCTATTTTTTAAAGCATGGTAAAGTTACAGTACAAAGGAAAATATTAAATTAGTACTATGTGGATTAGTTGGCAAAGAACTGAGAATAGATAAAGCCAACACATTGCAGAGTTCCTCCCTGTGGTGGTTACAACTGTTTATTTCTGTTTCATGCCAGTTCAGGAGAAAGGAAAGAGGAAAGTGAATGAGCTAGAATCTGTTCACCTGAATAGGCAGTCTCAGGATGTCCTCCCCAGCATGCCTCACATCTGCCCCCCTCGCATCTGCCCAGGTGATCTGTTTGAAGTCCTCTTTGATATCTATGATGGACCCATGCAAGGAAGAGGAAGTGAGATGACCAGAGAGCTATGGCCTCTACAGATTTTTTAGTAAGATAAAAATTAGTACCACAAGAGTTCAGAGGAGCCTGCCTGGTGGAGAAAGAAGGCTTCTTTTCAGAGTACAAAGAAAGCAATGTGTACCAAGGAGGCAACCTGCAGAGAAACCTTGGTGGAAGGAGTGATGTTCATGTGGAATCTGCCAGTTTCTTCTCCCTCCAGAATGTTGTCACCAGATGAATCTTTGGATAGAAATAAGCCTATCCACCCCCCTTTTTCACCTGAGAAAACTGAAACCTGCAGAAGTAAAATTATGTTCAGAGCTAGTTAGAAGCAGATGCAGGACTGTAACTGAAGTCTAGTTCGTAGTCTGTTCTTTCTCCATTCTGCCACTTTACTGCCAAATTCTTTATATCTAAATTTGGGGTTTTAATCCAGGGGTCATGGATGAGTTGTGGTAGGGAGGAACTCAGAGCTTCCTAAAATTAAATTATATGCAAATATGTGTGTATATGTTCAATATGTGTATTTTCCTAAAGAAAGGGTTCATAGTTGTTATCAGATTCCAAAAGAGGTCTGTGACCCAAAAAGGGTAAAGACCACTGTCCTAAACTAATAAAGACCTCATTGGGAGTGTGATCCTGGTGTCCTCGTTTTGGCTAATGGGCAATTAAGAACTTCTCAACCATCTTTTCTCCAAGGAGCCAAAAATGCTTCCAAATATACGTTTCTTCATGCCAAACCCAGTGCCTACTTTTGTTCACTTATCCTTTATTCATTTTTTCAGTCATTCATTTGTTTATTCTGCAAACATTTTCAGTGCCAATTTATGTTTCAGCATCAGCTAAACATGCTGTCCAGGGCAGGATCAGGAAAGGACCCCTCTTGCACTGTGCCCTTGTTCATAGAAGGAATACCAGGTTGCATTCTCACTGTTGCAACAATACATAGCTTTAAAAATATAAGAACCCCTGCCACAAACACAGTGGTCAGCCAACAAAATCAACATATGAAAGTATGCCCTGTCAAAAAAAAAAAAAGAACAGGGAAACTTCCAGTTTGTATAGTTACATTCTACTTGGTAGTAGCATACCACTCCTTGGAAGAGCTACTCTCACATGAGCCCTATTCTGAAATGTGTGCACCAGGCATACTTACTTGCACACTCTTGTAGTGGCTGACTCTCTAACAAACAAGGAGAGAATAAATCTCATTCATCTTGATAATATAGTAGTGAGCAAGTAAGAAATCATGGTCACAGACAGATGGATACATTAAACACAGATGTGTCTTGGACACAGATATGCAAATAGAAGCCCAGTTCTCTTGATTACTAGTCAGAAGCTAGATAAAGGTTATGGCAGAAGCTGGGGAATAAATGGCTCTACCTGTACCAGTTGACTGTGCTTCTGGTATAACTTTAGGTACAATGGTATCCACCTGGGTTTGACCATGGCAAGCCAGAGAGAATCATTACTTGGCCTTCCCGAAAATACAAAGGACTCATAAGTGCCATTTAAACCACCCTCTGCCCAGCCATGATAAGGGAAGACTTCTACTAAGATGAAGGAATATTAGTCCCATTTTGCAGCATTTGATATGAAGTTTGAGGGCTTTATTCATTAGTCCCACTTCGCAGCATTTGATATGAAGTTTGAGAGCTTTATTCATTGGGATCTACTAAGTGCTTTGTTTAATTCCTAGAAAATGGCAAAGACTCAGTCCATTTCCATTATCCATTCCAGGATTATTCTTGAGGAAAACACATAAAATTCTTTATCAAAACAATATCCTTGATTTTCCAGAATGAACACTGAACATGTTTGGCTCAGTCTTTCAGATATTTACTCTTTAAATTAGCATCTTGCCAAAATTACCTTTGCTTGCTGTCCCAAGAATCAACAATGCAGTTGTCATGATGCCTCCCAGGACTGTAGATGACTACACAAAACTGGTAATGACCCATTGGTTCTGCTTAACACACACAGACATGCACAACACATATACACAAGCACTAATACACAGATATTCAAATATGCACACATATATACATGTGTGTAGAACACATCTATAGCACACATACACACATATGTACATATACATATATATGCACATTTAGCACATATGTCTGTGCACATGCATACCACCTTTTACAATTTGCCTGACACATATGAGACACATTAAATTGCCTTGGCAGACCCAGTCCTGTTATTTTGTAGGGTTTGGTAGGCCAAGGGCTTTAGCTGTCAGCAAGAAACCCTAAAAATTATCTTCCCTTACTATATACTCCCTGTGCATGAACATACCTGAGAATAGCCAAACAACAGTACTCTAAAGAAAAGAAACCTGAGAAAGTAAATGTGCCTTGCAATTTACAAATTGCTAACAAATAGTTTCATATTGGAAAAACTGCATTTGATGGAATTTCCCAAGTCAGAAGCAAGAAAAGCAGAGACCCAAAACCACAAGGTCTAGAATTATGGAAATGTATCTAGAATTTTTGCTTGGTGATACAGAGAAAGGGAAAAGGAGTGGAGAGGTAGGAGGAAAAACATGGGGTAGTCACTCCATCCTGGCAATTGTGTCATAGAAAGGAATGTGTATTTTCCATTTATCCCTAGCATCAGTTTGTTGAGGAAATGGGTGCATTTCATCTACCTTAAGGAAAGGAGATGCCATCAAGGGAAGTATGGTGATTTTACATGAGTTTAGGAGGAAAATCACTCAAGCAACAGAAGTACTATCCAAGACCAGAAACTTGTAACTAACACATGAATTTGGGGAAATGGACAATAAGAGGAGCCCTACTGCAGTTCCTAAAAGTTTCAGGCATAGAGTATGGCAGGAATAAAGTAGTTGGTAGGAATTTGAAATTAATCAAATTTGTAGGAAATGACTAAATATATGAGCTGAGAATAATGGAGTTGTTTGGTATTCACTATAGGATAAAGATATAATACCTGAATCTGTATTTTTGTGAATAAACCAAAAGGAATCCACATTTTCTTTTGAATTATTTATTGACACATAATTCCTCCCTAGCAACTTTGTCAGAATACACTCAGGTTCTCTTCCTATTGTGTTTATGATCTGATAATTTAACCACCCCACTATTTGTTGTAGATTTATACTCCAGCATAAAGCCATGAACAGAATTATTGAATGCTAGGCCCAAACACAGAAAATTCCAACTTGGTTTGAGTGATTCCTTGGTCAAATTTCTCTCACTTATCTAAATGTGCAAATGTTTCAAAGCTGTAAAAAGTGCATTTATGTAGCCAGTGCATTTACTTATTTAATAAAGATAACCTCTGCCAATAAATTAACAAGAAAATAATCCTACCAGTTTTTTAGCAGTACAATGTTAATAGGTGAGAAAGCAAAATGGAAGAGAGCCTATACCAAATATTTAGTAATGCTGGGGAAAAAAATCTTCATCCCAGACATAAAATAGTTTAAATAATAACATATGACCCTTATTATCATCACCAATGAAAGTTCCTGAAACAGCATATTATTTTGTAAAATTTTGCAGTAAACCTCAGTAAAATGTTAATTTTCATCCATAGTGATAGATCATAATACCACATCTTTATAAATCAAAGTAACCATCAATGTAGTATTCAGAAATCTTATTATCTATTTCTCCAGGAAGATCCCATAGTTATATTTTCCAGGTTTTGATTATTAGGTTTCTTCAGCACCAGGCAAATAGGTGATTCTGGTAGTAATAAATTATTTTTAAACGAGGTAGCAGTATTTAAATGCTAGAGCACATAATTAATTCAACTTTGTCAGTTCTGAAGCAGGTAAGCATAAATCTATACTGGGAAAAATAAAGCAGTTGCACGCCAAGATTGACAAAGTGAGTCACATCACTTTTAGCCATAGCAAGCAGCACCTGCTCAGGTGGAATTTAATAGAAAACTTACCCAGAACAATTTCCCACAAAAAAAGTTAAAATACTTCCTAATAAGGAGCATTAGTAAACTATAATTTTTATCTAAGATCAAGAGACGGCTGGGTGCAGTGATGCAAGCCTATAATCCAAGCCACTCTGGAGGCTGAGGCAGGAATATTTCCAGTTCAAAATCAGCCTCAGCAACTTAAAGAGGCCTGAAGCCACTTAGCAAGACCCTATCTCAAAATAAAGCAGTGGGGATATTGCTCAGTGGTTAAACACCTCTGGGTTCAATGATGCCTGGTACAAAAAAAAGAAAAGTGAGAGACAAATATACATTTTTATATTTTTAGTGAGCCTCTACTTCATCATGGCAATGCTCTTCTGTACATTAACAATCCAAGATTATATCACTGATTTGCAGTATATACAGGAGGAATGATTCATGGATGTAAAAGAAATATTTTATGTGAAGGCTGTGTATACTATCCCAGGTTCCTGCATTTCTTTTAGTCTATAAAAATGAAACTAAAACCTGATTACATTTGAAGCAAACATCTACAGTATCTTCCCTTTTAAAGATATTTAAGAAAAATCAATGTAATAAAAATGGTCAACTCTTTCAGAAAAAAATCCCATATTTTGTACTACTTGAGTTTTTCTGATGCCTGAAATATTTCTTTACATCATTCTACACCTATACAGAAATATAATCAGCAGGAACATCATACCACTGATTATTGGCAATCCTAGTTTCTCTCCATATGACTAGCTTTAACCAGAGGGCAATATTTCATGCTTACACACGGAGTGTATACACTGTAACGTTCCTCGCCACTTAGCACACTAAACCTTGGAAATGGTTCATGCAAATACAGCAGTTCTTCATTGACTATCTTTTCATATTAAAATTTCTGCAATGAAGCATCCTATTTTCAATCTTGGTATCAAATTCCCAATGTAAAGGTTTCAAACGTACTGCTTTTACCTTTTCTTTTTAATCTATTTATTTTTAATTGACATATTAAAAATTGTATATATTTGTGGGATACAATGTGATGTTTTGATATATGTATGCATTGTGAAATAATTAAATCAAACTAATTTGCATATCTGCCACTTCACATACTTATCCTTCTCCTTCTCTTTGCTTTCACTTTTTCATGCACATTTCAAATCTTCTCACAGACACACACCAAAAAGTGAAATGGCAGTGAGCCAGGGGAATATCTCCTGTTGGATTTTTTCCATTTCTTTCTTTTGTTATGTATAGATCATTCAGTGCTCTTTAACAGAAATTAGTATGTGTTCCTGTTGTTTTGTTTTGTTTTGTGTTTTCCAGATGAGCAATCAAAAAAAAAAAAAAAAAAAAAAAAAGAGCGTATGTGACTAAATGTCCTACAGATCGAGGTTTGGGGGTTTTTGTTTAGCAGCAGATGTCTTTTTATAAAACCTTGCATATGGTGCCTAAAGATAAGCTAAAGATAGCTTAATGGTCACACTTCTGTCTCTGGAAAAAGAAAAGAAAAACCCATTTCCTGGCCTTAGTTTAATACATAATCTCAAATGAAGCAATAAAATTATAGTAGGAAGCAAGCACCCTATGTGCCTATATGCCTGGGCTTACAGGAAGTCAGTAGAGGCCTAACAAAGAATCTAGGCTCTGTTTTCTACAAATTCTGGTTTTCTGTGGGCATTTAGGTTTTGAGAGAGAGGAAATGCTGAGTGTGTATTAGTTTATAGGTTAAAACCTATATGGAAAGGGAGGAGGAAAACTTAGGAAAGGAATAGTAAAGCAGTGTACATTCATGGGTGTCAAAGCAATTAGGGAGGGCTGGTTAATGGGTTTTCTTTTTAGTTCATTTCACGGGGCTAACTGAATGAGTGATTATCACTGTTACAAAGAAAGTCTGACTCCAAAATTGTATCTTATAGGTACCAAATTACCATATTGATCTTATAATATAAAGGATTGGGATGATTTCAGATTTTGTCTCAATAGTACTGAGCTAGAACTCAGCAGCTGGGAATTGCAATGAAGTCGCACTCATACTCCTGTCTGTTAAAGTCCTTATTTAGCCCATTTCCATGGAAACTGAAATCAGATATCTCCCTCCCCCTCTCTCTCACATATATACCCCTTCTAGACAGGATAAAACTGTCTAGATTTTGGGGGCATGTGCATATGTAAGCATAATGTATAAGAATAATATCTGGGTGGACACTCTCTCATCAGTGATATCTCTCCAACAAATGGAACAAAGGGCAATCCAGGCTAACTTTCTTTTTCAGAAGCCAAAACTGAAATGCAGATAAAAGATCCAGGTTAGAAAAGTAAGTATATCACACTAGGCCTTCACTACCAATTCCTTGGGGCATTTCATAACTGCATGTTCAATTAGTTGAGCTAAATGAAATATTTTATGGTGAGAAGACATCCACAAAAACTAAATTTAATCTCTTGGATTTTTGCCTATTCTGCCTTACTCTGAAGCATCGACATTTCCCTAAATAGCCCAGAAAATAAGGGATAAGGGAAAAGAGAAAGAAGTAAATTTGTTTTAATTCTAACCTATACTTGGTTAAATTTCCACCCTAATAGAAAAATAATATGTGCACATTCCAGATTTATAGAGATATTTTATAATATATGATTCCATCGTAGTCCACATCTCCCTTGAAGACAGGCCAATATTCAAGTTGCTATAAAAGAACACTGATAAAAAACTATTGTAAGGTTGAAAGAAGAATGAATACTATCCCTTATCATCTATCTCCAGTGAGGTCACTGGGAAACCTGGATGCTTTCTATAAATGGACAGTTTTTGATAAGTGTTTGGTTTTATTTCTAATTTTGCCCCTTTTCCATGAGAAAAGGTAAAAACAGGGTATTTTAAAAGAATTTTTCATGTTAAAATGGACTGTAAATTGATGATTTTGGTCTTGAATTAGGTTCTTTTTCCAATCCCTCTGCAAAGTTTGTGAGTGTATTTAGCTTTTGCTGGAACCCAAACCAGGATGAAGAGCTATATATTTCAGCTGTCAAAGATCAAGAAGACAACAGGATTTGATCTGAAACATAAACATTTTTGAAAAATCTCACTGCAACATATTTCATTTTGCCTTCATAATTGAATGGGTAGTCTCATAAAGGTATGAGGGTGCTGATAGTCTACATTCAAAACTGGAGAGAAAGAACCAATAGCTATATTTTAAGAGAAAAAATAATTTAGAATTAGAAAATAGATAAACAGTAAAATTTATATTCAAAGCCAACATAGGAGACAATGATTTTACTTTGTCAACTGGAGAAGTTGAGAAAGTAGGAAAATTAAAATTTCCCATTCTAAGGCATGGCTCAAAATGCCAGGTCCTGCCCTCTTTGCAGCAAATGATATCTCCCTCTAGGGGGTTACACTGAAATAACATTTCATCATCTACATGAAAATCTTCATTTCTGCAGAGAGCATCTGATTTAGTCAGCTTTTTTGCTGATGTGACTAAATGACCTGACCAGCACAATTATAGAGGAGGAAAGGTTTATTTAGGGCTCACAGTTTCAGAGGTCTTAGTCCATCTAAGGTAGGCTCCATTCCATGAGGATTGAGGTGAGACAGAACATAATGGCAGAAGAGTGTGGCAGAGGGAAGCAACTTACATGAGATCAGGAAGAAGAGACTCCACTTGCCAGATATAAATACATACCCAAGATTTTTTCCCATCCCCACCACCCCACCCTTCCCCTCACTCCCCTCTACAAAATCCAAAGTTCCTTCATTCTTCCCTACACACCCCACACTATGAATCAGCATCCAACTAACAGAAAAAAAAAAACATTTGGCCTTTGGTTTTTGGGGATCGGCTTATTTCACTTAGCATGATATTCTCTAGTTCCATCTATTTACCTGCAAATGCCATAATTTCATTCTTCTTTAAGGCTAAGTAATATTCCAGTGTGTATATGGACCACATTTTATTTATCCATTCATCTGTTGAAGGGCATCTAGGTTGTTTCCATAGTTTAGCTATTGTGAATTGAGCTGCTGTAAACATTGATGTGGCTGTGTCACTGTTGTATGCTGATTTTAAGACCTTTGGGTATAGGCCAAGGAGTGGGATAGCTGGGTCAAATGGTAGTTCCTTTCCAAGTTTTCTGAGGAATTTCCATACTGCTTTCTTTTTTTTTTTTTTTTTTTTTTTTTGCGGTGCTGGGGATTGAACTCAGGGCCTTGTGAATGCAAGGCAAGCACTCTACCAACTGAGCTATTACCCCAGCCCCTCCATACTGCTTTCTATAGTAGTTGCACCATTCTGCAGTCCCACCAGCAATGTTTGAGGGTACCTTTTTCCCCACATCCTCACCAACACTTATTATTGCTTGTATTCTTGATAATAGCCATTCTGACTAGAGTGAGATAAAATCTTAGAGTAGTTTTGATTTGCATTTCTCTACTTGCAAGAGAAAAAAATCTTCGATAAATAATAATCTCCATTAAAAAACTAGTAGTTAGGAAAACTGGCAATAAGAATATCTTTTAAAATGAGTGTTCAACCCTGTCAAGCAGGCAAAGATTTGTCAAGGGAATAAGAATAGAGGGATATTTACCAATACTGTGAATATCTAGTTTTAGTTCTGTTTATGGATAATTGACAGTCCTTGAGGGGATAATCTTGCTTAATGGACTTTTAATGTAAATAAAAGTCACATTAATTAAACAACAACAAAAAAACCAAATACATACCCAAAGCCACACCCAATTCCCACCTCCTTCAGCCACACCCTACCACTTCAGTTGCCATTCACTTAATCCCTATCAGGGGATTAAATCACTGACAGGGCTAAGACTCTTACAACCCAATCATTTCTCCTTTGAACCTTCTTGCATTGTCTCACACGTGAGCTTTGGAGGAACACCTCATATCTAAACCATAACAGCATCTGACTCACAAAAATATAAAATGAAAACCAAAAACATTCCTTGAGTCACAGCACTTAAATCTCCAAGTTTAAAACATTCATTAGGAGTCCTAAAAGAATGTGTAATAAGTACCCATCATTATAGCTTAAGCAGAAACACAGATGTTGAATATGGAATAATGTAGAGTGCCTTGAACTTTAGACCATCAGATAAAGGATCCCAAACTGTTATATCTGTCTGCATTAAGGAATACAGGACTGTTAACAAAAGGGGCACAAAATTCTTCATTTGACCTTGAATTACAGGAAAAATTGTTTTTAAAATGACTCGAGAAACCCAAAACCCTGGAAATAGTACTGAATGTGGTTAACAGGCATTGGCATTTGATGACTAACATGTAAATTTTAGAAAGATCTAGTACTACCAAATAATTTATGTTCATATATACTCCAGTCAATGCTTAAACCTGAAGTAGTAGTTTTCTGAGGTTCACACCCCAGTATTCCTTTTATGAAAGGAAAAGTAAATATGGAAATTCATCGAATTATGAAATATAAAATTCATAATATATCTTTATTTTCAATCATTTAAGGGTCTGAGAATTTCCATTATTAAAGGACTAGGAAATCTTTACAAGTGAAAATATTTTGATCATCATAATTTGAATGTTAAGTTGAATGTTATTCCCTGTCTCTAAATATGCTCCTCCCTATCCCTTATTCTTTTACTATTCAGATGGCAAAAAAATTATTAGACTTCAATTAATATGGATCAAACACTCCCCATATGAACTTTTGCATATAAGCATTCTTGAGTTCTATTTAGGGGTGGCTGATGCCTCTTCCAGGTTAATTCTATCCTGAAAGTCATAGAATTATGCAACAGCAGCTACAGAACATAATTATAAACTGCAGTATCACGACACTGTGTAATGTCACAAAATCATATTCAATGTCTAATAAATAGACACTTGTCATTTTGCATTTATTAATATGGATTTAAAATAAAACAAACATTTAAAAACAAGTAACGTGTGTCCCTTTTGTATTACTTTGATCATGGCAAATGGAAAAGAAAACAAACCACTTCAAAATGTCTGGCCATCACACATCATTAAAGACAAAGCAGGCACTGAGTTGAACAGTTAAAAATGTGTAATCTGCCAGTCAAGAATCTTGATATGCAGGTATAATAACGCAAACATTTTTCAGAATTTGGTTCATAAACACCTGGCAATCTGTTATTGGTATAATAATGAGAGCAATGAGTGTCTCAGAGTGTGTCTTTTCCAGAAGCAGACTCAGACACAAGATGTGTATGCAAGTGGTTTATTTAGAAGTTGATCTCAGAAGTACCTTCAGGGACGAGGGAAAGTGCTACTGGGAAAGGAAAGAAGACAATAAGAGATGTGTTGAACAGGTTACTTCTGTGGGGCCCAATCCCACTGGCAACTTCTTGGAAATGGTTGTGGAATGTGCTTCACAATTGTTCCACCTAAGGATCAAGGAAGCTAAGGTATTTAACCTCAACTGCTACCAGACACTAAATGAGAACTCTTTATTAATTCACCATTAATAACTCCTCATTAACTCTCCTGCATCTCCAGCCTTCCCTATCCATGACTTGAAGAAAAGTCCTCAGAGAAAGAACTACAGGTGATGGCAGTAGATACTATTGGTACATAAAATTGTGAATACTGAAGGATATGGACAGAGTACCTTCAGTGTCTGATATTATTAGGAATTTTTTTGAGATATAGACAGGCACTAAACAGATTCTTGTCTAGTTCTCTGGGACACAATGTTTGTTGGAGCTATAGGGACCTAATCTAGGACTGAAGGCAGGTAACCAATCTGGTTAAGGACTCCAACATAATAAGATTACCAACAAAAGACTGAAAAACTGGTTAATACTAAAGAACTAAGGCTATACCCATGGTCAACACAAATGACCATCTTGGCCCATCAGGTACTCAGGAAGCTGAGTCATTCTGAGATATGAACCAGACTAATAAAGCAGGTGCCTGGAGAAAAACCAGGGTCTAGGACCAAGAAGAGCTCTAGTTTTAGGTTTATCTTTCTAAGTACAAGAAACTTCAAATCC
Organism: Sciurus vulgaris; assembly: GCF_902686455.1. Classification (NCBI taxonomy): domain Eukaryota; kingdom Metazoa; phylum Chordata; class Mammalia; order Rodentia; family Sciuridae; genus Sciurus; species Sciurus vulgaris. The sequence continues at coordinate 119,199,227 of NC_136471.1, read as the reverse complement.
AGTTCTGTGCTGATAAACTTTATCAACTGGCTGTCTGGGAAAAAGTGTGCAAAACTTATTCAAAGCTACTCACAGTTTAGTAAATGACTTATAAAATTCCTGAAAATTTAACAGTTGACTATTGCAAACATAACCTGGCTTCAGCACACCACTGCCTATTTCTCTCCACCCAAAAGAAAGCCACTTTTTCAGGTTCGCAGGGCTAATGACAAACCACTAAAAATACATTTTCTGATATTGGGGATTATACCTGTAATTATGACAGTCCATGTGCGCATCAATGACGCCATTTATTTGGGTCTTGGGACCCAATCCAGTGGAAGCTCACCTTTTTATACCCTCTGATTTTCCTTCATTGTTGTTTTCCTCAGACCCTTTCAAGTGCCTTGAGTCTGGAATTATGACTCTTACAGAGGTGCCTCTGGGTCAGATTACAGTGGTCTTTTGCCCTCTTTTACACATTGTCATCTATAATGTGTCTATTCAATCCTATGTCTATTCCAATGGCTTATCCACTAATCTTTACTTTGATTTTAAAAGCAAAATAAAACTATAGTCAGATCCAAAATCAGAAGAACCTAAAACTGTAATGAATACTTAAGTTAACTAAGGCTTATCACTCAATAGTCCTATATACAACAATCTTTCAGATATTGTATTTAATGAAGATTATGTCCCAAACCAGGAATAAAATGTTGCACATGCATTTCAACAGAGGTATGTTCAGTTCACATATCTGGCTTCCTCCACACCCAGCATTCAGGAATCCTTATATCTCCCCACAGCAATAGTCACCCCATCTCTGTAAGGAATGGCCCAAACAGCTACACACCATTATGACTTTCATATTTGAAAATAATTGCCACCCAACTATTTATATTACCTAACATCTGTTTAACTATTAAGTGCCACATTTCTATAACCTCCCTCACAGCCACACAAGATTTGCTCTGAATTCATGATGAATTGTTTTTAAATATCTTGTTGGTTTCCCATGTGTTCCTAAAGAAAGATCAAATTAAATATCCCCTTCCCCTGTCTTTCTTTAGTCTTACATAAATTTAAAATTACTAAGACAAGTCTCATATACTCTTCAGATTGTTTTTCTAATCTCAGCTGCTAAGAGGAAAATTTTGAGTTGAATTATTCTTCTGTGTCCATGTTTATGATAGAGAACTTCTTAATTATGTCAACTGGATAATTATAGTAAAAAGGAGCATAATTATTTGTAGATGGCTGCTCTAGAAGTTCTATATTCAGAAGATATCTTAAGGAAGGCCTGGAGAGGAAGGAACTATACAGTGGCTTTTAATTCTTTCTTTCTAGAACTGCTCTTCACAATAGCTGCCCCTTGCCTCTGATCAAGGCTATGATTTTAACTGTTTTGTACAATTTATGCTCTTATATGAATACTAGTATCAAAAAAAATAACAGTTTGACTTGGAATGGAATCATCATTTGACTCAGTTATCCCACTCCTTGGCATATACTCAAAGGACTTAAAAATCAACATTATATAGTGATGTTGCCACATCAACGTTTATAGCGCTCAATTCACAATAGTTAAGCTATGGAACCAACCTAGGTACCCTTCAACAGATGAATGGATGAAGAAAATGTGGTACATATACACAATAGAACATTACTCAGGCTTAAAGAAGAATGAAATTATAGCATTTGCAGGTAAATGGATGGAACCTGAGACTATCACGCTAAATGAAATGAACCAATCCCCAAAAATGATAGGCTGAATATTCTCTCTGATGTTCAGGTGCTAACACACAATAAGTGGGGGGGAAGGAAAGAGTAGAAGTTCATTGAATTAGACAAAGAAGAATGAAGAGAAGGGAGGGGGTAGAATAGGAAAGATACTAGAATGAATTGTACATAACTTTCCTATGTTCATAAATGAGTATATGTCCAGTGTAACTCCACATCATGTACAACTGCAATGGGAATTTACATTCCATGTATGTTTGTTAAAATACATTCTATTGTCATGTATAACTAAAAAGAACAAATATTTTTTTAAAAAAAGAAAATGACAGTTTGAATAACAAAGGATTCAAGGACTGTCATAGGACTGACTGTTGTACACCATAGACAAGAATAGACAAGAAAATCCTTCAAACATAACTCTCCAAATGCACTGCTTGTCTGGGAACCACCACTTCCATTTTCAGCCATCATCTATTCTCTATTTCCTTGCCATCCTTACCTCTTCTTACTTCTTGGGCTTTACCTCTCAGCATCCAGGAGACCAAGAAACCCCAGACCAATAAAGCAGGCACTATTCTACTGCTCCTTCTGTCTCATTAGGTATGGCACTACTTTAGACATTTTAATTCTTGCACTTATTTTTCAAGTAAAAACTAGAAGACATACAGGTGTCCCATTTAATGAAGAGATGAGGTGACTGAGGAGCAAGAAGCTGTAAAGTAAATCAAAGGAGTATCTTATTGTTAAGAAGGGCAAATCTAGTCCCTCTTGTGGCTTCTGCCCCTTACTGTCATTTCTCCAGTACCCACGACACATACCAGTCCTTGCTTTTGAGATACTTCTCACTAAAAAAGAGTAAGTCAGCTGCTAGTGAATGTCCAAGTCATAATATATGCCTGTAATTCTAAGCCCTACTATTGGAAAGACTACTCAAATGACCTGTAGTGGGGGCACTGAGTAGGTCACCAATAGTAACTCTAAATGAAGGCCAATATATTACAAGGCCTTCCTTTAGGGGAGTTTTTCTATGCTATTTTGTGTGTTTCACTCCATATCATCACTTGTGGTTCAAGTTTGATAAATGGAGTGGCTCATAGTCAGAATCATTATTGGCCATCAGCAAAACTTAATAGCACTCAATTTTTAGGAAACAACAGGCTTCATTAAATGCTGAAGTCTGCCTGAATCATTCACCTCTATAACAGAGGTGTGCCTGGTAGCTGACAGTTTGCTTTTGTTTCACTGCATTACAACAGACTACCCTGACATGACATATTCCACCAAAGGAAGGAAAGCTAATTCAAGAAAGATCTGCACCATGGTAGTTCAGTATGCTGTGTATTAATTTGGTCTCTTTCAGACTTAGTTATCATTCTAATGTATGAGGAAACATTTTTTCTATTTTAGCAGTTTTATTGTATTACGATTGGCATTAATTAATGGTACATATTTGAAGTGTGAATTTTGATATATTTTGGCATATGTACACACCAATGAAATATCACCAAAATCAAGAAATGAACATATTCATTACCCCAAAAATTGAGGAAACATTTTTTTGTTTTTGTTTTTGTTTTTATTCTTTTTTAAATTTTTATTTTTAAAGACTGCATTTTGATTCATTGTACACAAATGGGGTACAACTTTTCATTTCTATGGTTGTACACAATGTAGATTCACACCATTCATGTAATCATACATGTACATAGGGTAATAATGTCTGTCTCAGTCTACTATCATTCCTTCCCCCACCCCCTCCTGCCCCCATTTTTATATTAAGAACTATAATTCTGCAGATTTCAACTGAGTGTTCATTTAAAGAGAAGACAATAGGATAGGCCTTGTCTAAATGTAAAATTAGTGGCAAAATAACAAATCCTCTGGCCAATATCAAAGACAGTGATTCTTACAGTTACAATGTTATGGCATGCTTTTTAGTTTCCAATTGCTTCATATTCTGTGCCAGAATGACATAGTTTTTTTTTTTTTTTTTACTTAACTACATTAAAATTTATTTTAGTTCAAGAAATTTATCTTTTAAAATTCCATAACATCCTTCAAGGTCAGTGAAGGCCTCAAGATTATAATAAAACCTGAGTGAATAATCGGTAATTCAAAATGTTAATAATTAAACAATACAAATTGAAACTAGGTCAACATTCTTTAGCTTTCTATGACTAAAAGTAGAGTTTCCTCTTCTTTAGATCATTTTTTAATAAATCACCCAAGATTTAAGAAGATTCTGGAAAGCTGTACTTCTCAAACTTTGGCACAAGAATCACCTGAAGGGATTGTTAAACCACAGATAATTACAGATAGGTGGGTATACATTTTTTGGCAATATAAAAATCCAAGCTCTTTACCTTTTCTCATAGGGCACAATAAGAGCCCCCCTGAAACATCAATATTTTATCTCATTGTCAACATTGTCATGAGAGCTATAAGTATGCATCTAGAGACAATATTCACATCCACTAAGGATTGAAAAATATGACAAAACTAAATTCAGTTTCCAGAATCAGCTATTTAGGTTAATACTATAATCCCAGGTAGAAACTGACCATTTGCTTCTCGTTGATTCTGACTATCCACTTTGTTGTCTTCAGTTAATACCTATACCTTAATTTAGGGCAGGAAATACTGTGGACACAAGAATATTACCTAGTAATGTGTATACCCCCTTGGAAGACATAAACCAAACCTGGATAATAATGCAAGCAATGTGCATCTAGGTTATAGGGTGAAAAAAGTCAACCAGCTATGCATTCACTCTCTAATTTGTACAAGTTGATTAATTTTTCCTTTACCACAGTTCCACTTAATTAATTGACTAGCATGGATAGGGAGGTGATAAGGAAAGAAAAGAGCAATAAGCAATAGTTGGTATTTTTTATTGACAAGTCAGGGAATAGGAAACAAATATTTGCCAACACCTCCAAGGACCAGTCTTGTGTTCATTCTATAAGCAGTTCAGCCCAGAACTTAGTATATTTGATATTTTCTCCATTTACGTACAAGGAAACTAAGGCTCAGGAAGCTTAAGTAAGATGCCAATATTACTGTGATATGAAGCTGCAGATAAAATCATGCTATTCCTCTACAACAGCCCTTCTGGTGCAGCTTTTCATACTAAAAACTAAAATTTACTGAGTGTTTTCTGAGCATTTGTATAGATTGTATTTCAATGCTCACAGCTCTATGAGATAGGCACTAATATTATCCTCATTTTACAAATTAGGAAATTGAGGTTTTGAGAAGTTAAACAATTTGCCCAAAGTCACACAACTAATGAATGGTAATGCTGGGATTTGATCCTCTGCAGTTAAGATATAAGCCCATGATCCCAATCACTACTACATACTACATTGGGCAACAGAACAGGCAATAATTTGAGAATTATTAAAAACAGCAAGTTGTCTATAATATACTACCAATTATAGAAAATTTGAGGTTGAAGAGGACTCTGAGTGTGGCAATGATGAAAGAGAAATGGGGTTAATGTTGGAAGATTTTTTGAAGAGGTAAGTTTTTAAATGGAGTAGTGCAAGATCCAAAGGCAAAGGAGGCAGAATATGATATTTGGAGAAATATTAAGAAGATAAGGAATCTTGGTTAAAGAGGCAAGACAAATTTGGCTTCATGAGAAGTATTAACTGAAGCAGAATATATTACTGTGGCATCTAAGGAGGAGATATTTTAAGCCCAACTGTCCTGTAAAACAAAACATTTGCCACCATTCCACCAAAATTATACACTGCAGAGTGAATTTTCAATATGAACAATTGTTTATTGGAAAGGAGCCACTCAACTTGTCTTTTTAGACTTTCTCTCTTCTCCATAGGGGCTATTTAGAGGAGTCTGCCTATGTTAAGAATATGATACACTCTAGGTATGATTCAACAGAAGAAAACTCACAATAAATGTTCAAAGTTGTAAAGCAATGCATCAGAAAGAGCATCTATCTTGGGGACCTGTGCTATGACTATTAAGAAGCAGGAATTTCTAACTTCCCTGTTATTCTTCTCCATTGTTTGTAGTCAGTTCCAATTTTCACCTAATTTCATTTGAGTCCTCATAGGGCAATTACCTTCCCCTTCACCTGAAATATTTGCATTCTCTCATCTTTAGTGTCCAGCTTCAGGAAGCTAGAAATGTAACTACCATAGTCCCAAGTGGTTGCAACAGAAAATCAAACTCAATAAGGAAGAAAAAAGATTGAAAACATTATGCAAGATACACACAGAATAAAGATAAGATTGGCATGGAAGACCAAACACCTAAGGGAGATACTTTGTTTAATAACAAACTGGACATAGGAATTCAGCCCAACTCTAGCCCCACTTACAGTTCTTCTTTCATGCTGTATGGTTAGAATTTGAAATGCCCTCAAAGCTCATTTCAGTGTTTGGTCCCTAGCTGACACACAATCGGGAGGTACTGGAAATTTCAGAACATGAGGCCTAGCTAGAAGAAGTAGGTCATTGGGGGCATGTTCTTGAAGAATATGCCTTGTCCTCCTTACCCTCTATTTCCAGGTGCCATGTGGTAAGAAGCTTTGTTCTGCCACACCCTCTCTGCCATGATGTTCTCACTCACCATAGACACAGAAACAATGAAGTCAAGTGATCATGGAATGAAATCTCAGAAACCATGAGCCAAAATAAATATTTCCTCCTTTTAAGCTGTTTCACTTAGATATTTTGCTATAGCAACAGAAAGCTCACTAACACAAAGAAAATTGGTACCGAGAAGTGGGGCTGTTGTTGTGACTATACCTGATTGTGTAGTTCAGAAGCCTCTAAAACTGGTTTGCTGGAGGAATCTGGAAATGTTCAGAGAAGCAGATCGGAGAAAGCTTAAATGATTTTAAGTAGAGCTTAAGGTGATTCTGGTGGGAGCTCAGAAGACCAGAATGCTGACAGGAATGTGGACAGTATATGCTGATAAGGTTTCATATTGAAATGAGGACTCTATTGGAAACTGGATTAGAGGCCATACATCTGGCAAAGAACTTGTATACATTTTGTCCATATACTGAGGCTTTGTGTGAGGCTGAGTTTAAAGGTGGTGGATTCATTAATCTGGCCAAGAAAATGTCAAAGGAGCATAGCATTCAGGATGTGGCATGGATACTGCTGGCATCTTTTTAGCCACATTTATAGTGAGAATCAGGAGCAAAATGCAGAGGAGAAAGATTTGAAAAAATTGCAGTTTGGCCAGAAAAGAAGTATGAAAGTTTCAGTCAAGAAGGGTATGGTGACTGAAAAGATAAGTGCCATTAGAAAGAAGTCACGTACCTTGTAGCAGGGCAATAGGAAAGATGCCCTGAGGGCATCTCAGAAATGAGCAAGATCCAACTCTTTCATGCCCTCTCACAGGGTTACTTAGGAAGTTGTTTCCGCAGGATAAGTTTCACCATGTTCACCATCCAAGCACTCCGAAGCAATTGTAGTCATGGTCCAAGAGGGCCCATCTACTGCTAGAGCTGGCAGCAGGCTTTAGCATCATCGATGTGATGTTAGTTTTGTAAGCATGTAAAATGCAAGAGTTGTTGGGTCATGGAGGTCTCCACCCAGAATTCAAAGAATGGCTTGGGAGGCCAGGCAGTGTGTGGCAGTGTTAGGATCTCTGTAGGAAACCCCTGAGAATGAAAATGAAGCTATGAAAGTGAAGCTGTAGCTGCAATGGAGACTGCAGGAAGTTAGAGGTGCCAGGAATATAGACTATCTGGCAAGGAAAGCTGCAGGCAGTGTGGACAGAGCCAGCCCAAGGGAGTAGCCATGTGGACTGCAACTAGAAAGGATTTAGGGGTAGGGCTGCCACTTAGCGAACCCTTTGAAGCTAATATCATGTCACTACTATATGGCCCAGATGGCAGACATGGAGAAATAGGATTTAGGGTTTGCTCTGCTGGGTTTTGGTCTTGCTTTGGTCAGATCCTTCCCTGGTATTTCCCTATTAGTCCCTTTTAGAATGGTAACTGTAACCTGTATCATTGTAGGTTGGAAAGATATAATATGGCTTTTGGATTTTACAGGGGCTCACAGCTCAGAATTTACCTTCAGGCTGAGAAGAGATTTTGGACTTATACTTTTGAGTAATGCTGGAACTACTAAAACTATGGGAACTCTTGGAGATGATCTGAAGCATTTTTCATTTTGAGATGGGCCTACACATTTAGGAGTCAAGGGCAGAATATTATATTTTGGATTTAGAATATCCCCACAAAGGTTTATGTGTTGAAGACCTAGTCCTAGCTGGTGGCACTATTTGGAGGTGGCAAAAACATGAGGTGGTGATTAGTTGGAGGAAGTAGGCCATTGGGAGCATGTCCTTGAAGGATTTATCTTGTGCTGCAGTAGTCAGTGTTCTCTAGAGGAACAGAATCAACAGGAAGTGTGATTATAAAAAGGGGAATTATTAGATTGGCTTGCACGACCAGAAGCTGGATAGTCCACAATGGCCGTCTGCAGGCTGGAGAGCTGGAGGAACCAGTAGCTGGCAGTCCAAAAGTGGAAGCCCCAGAACAAGAGGGATCAACAGTGCTACCCTAGTCTGAGACCAAGGCTTCTGGAAACTCTCTTGAAAATCACTGGCAGGTCCACTTTGGAAGAGTGAAAAAGTAAGAGTCCAATATCATCAGATGATTGAAGCAGCAATCGAGAACTCATTTAAGAAGAGTCAAGCTTGCATCTGCATCGGCTTCCTTGTTCTTCCAACTTTTATTCCATCCAAGCTACCATCCTATTGGGCTGTGCTGTCCATGCTTAGGGAGGGGCTCCACTTTAGTTCACTATCCCATATTCCAATCATTCCTAGACATGCCCTTATTGACACACCCAGAAGCCTCTTAATCATTGGCATCTCTTAATCCAATCAAGTTGACAATTCAAATTAACCATTACATGTTCCCAGACCCTTCTTCATTCTTACTCTTTTCACTTATAGCTGCCATGAGGTGAGCAGCTTTATTTCTCCATGTCCTCTATGCCTTACCACTGTCCCAGAAATAACAGAGCCAAGTGACCATGGATTCAAATCTCTGAAACTATAGGCCAAAATAAATCATTCTTCCTTTTAAGTTGTTTTTCTCAAAAAAAAATTTTATCATAGCACTTGAAAGATAACACACATTCTGTTTTGTTTTCTTCTGTAGGACCTAATTTGTCATGCCCTGAAACTACTTTTTCCCTTAAGAAAATACATATAGCTTTTTGGCTGGGACAAAAGTTGCCTTAATGCTGGGATCTCCTGTCCACAGTCTAATCTGCCATTTTGACACATCACCTCCATTTCTGGATCCTGTTTGCTCCCTAATCCATGACTGCTAGACTAGTTTACAAATTTCCTTTGCTCTTCCTTAAGAATCCTCTATGTTTTAAAGTCCTGTGTTTGAAATATTTTTCCCCTCTTAGTCATAAGTTTTGGCTCACTTTTCACAAACCTCTTATATAGATATTGTTCTATTCATATTTTCTTCTCTTTAATCTTTTAAAGCTATTTTCTAACTCATTTTAATCATAGCATCTAACTGTGAATTTGATTTTTCAACCAAGCTTTTTCACTAAGCATAAGCATTTTGCCATTGTAGTGGTTTAAAAATATGTCAAAATTATTTTATACCCTTCCATTTAAAGGGCAGATGGGTTGGGGTTTAACTCAGCAGAGTACTTACCTGGCATGTAAAAAGTGTTGAGTTCCATCCCCAGCACTACAAAACCACCCCTCTTCCTAGAGTGTGGACTATAGTGACTTGCTTCTAAAGAGTAGAACAGAGCAACAGTAAGATATATGACTTTTCAGACTAATTCATAAAAGAAACTGTGGCTTCTTCTTTGCTCATTTTTTCACATCTCTTGCTGTGAAGGAAGTCAGTTGCTATGTTACAAAAACATTCAAGTCTCCTGAGTACAACCAACACTGACATACCAGGCACATATGTGAGCTATGATTTAAATGTACTTTCTAGACCCATTGAAGTTTTCAGATGATTGGAGCCTGAGCAAACATTTTGATTTCAACTTCAAGTGAAACCCTAAGCCTGAATCACCCAGAAAGGCTACTCCCAGATTTCTAAGAGTGCAGATTACACGGCATAGTAATAAATGTTCAGTGTGAGCTACTAAGTCTCTACTAAGTTTTGGAACTATTTGTTATGTAACTATAGATAAGTACAGCTATATTACAAATTTTTCAGAAACATTGTCTTAATGGCTGTATTTTATATATATTTTATCCATGCATGTAAGTATACATATCTATTTTGACAGGAAGTAATGTTGGCAAGTATAATGTCAGTAACATAAAAAGTCATAGAAAGTCTCATTTTTCCCTAATGCCTTTTATTTCTTCTTCAAATTGAAATAATTAAAGGGTACTTTCCCAGCTATTATAAAATGCTGGCTTAGATCTTCAAAAGTTTCTTGCCAGTTTACAATAAAATAATAAATAAATAAAAAAGTTTCTTGCTTCCCATGTTATACTTAAAATGTAAAGAAAGTTACAGCATTCATATCTTCATGGAAGAAGAAGTTAAATAAAATGAACAATACTTTATCCCAAAATATTTCCTTATTAAAACTGGAGAAATAATCTATTCTGACTGTTCACTTTCAAGAGCTGAATACATATCTGTCTTTTCTGATAATCATGGTAATTTTGATTCATTCAATTGACTTTAAAAAGTATGAAACATACACATACACCACTTTAAGAATTGCTGTGGAAACATTATCTTCCACACAAAATATTGGGATAAAACATTACCATTTACATAATTGCTAAATATTCTGAACATTTACTTATATAAGCATATGAATACAACTGTGAACTTGACAAACATATTACTGCCACCACAAAACTTAAAATACAATATGATATTCAAGCAAGTGAACAGGTCATCAAAATGCAAAATGTTGACAATTATAATGTAAAAGGAATAGAATTCCAAGGGTACACAAAAGATGTACTTTACCCAGATGTGTTAGTCAGTTTTCCATTGCTATAATAAAATAGCTGGATGAAGTCAGTTTAAAGGAGGAAAAATAATTTGGGCTCAGTTGCAGAGGTTTTAGTTCATGGTCACTTGGTTTCATTGTTTCTGGGTCTATGGTGAGGTAAACTATCATGATGGGGAGCACATGGTAAAGCAAAGCTGTCACCTCATGACAACCAGGAAGGAGAGAGAGCAAGCACTAGGAAGGGGCCAGCAATGAAAAATACCCTTCAAAGTCATGCCTATTTTCTACAACTAGGCCCCATCTCCTAACATTTTCACCACCTCCCAATACTGCCACCAGCAGGGAAATAAGCTTTTTAATACATGAGCCTTAGGGAACATTCCAGATCCAAACTATATTATCAGGCATGACAAAAAGGTAAGTGTTAAGGTACATTGCCTTTAAAGTGAGATACATGTAGAAATATTCTGGTAAACTGGCTTTCCAGAAAAAGGAAATATGTTCTGATTTATAGTAGTTCCCAAATTCTATAGTGTAAATACTCCTGTTATGGCCAATTGTAAGCTACTAATGTGAAATTACTGATGGTGAAATTTGGAAGAAAGATATAGAATAGGTTCTCATGAGCTGATAAAAACTAGCTCCAGCAAACCACTGGAAATATCTCATGAATCATTGTATCCTCTCTTCCCTATCCCTCCACCACAGCTTTTGTTTAAGCCTGCATGATACATTATCTAGGTTATTACAATAATTCCTATATGACCCTGCCCGATGATTGACTGACTCTTCTCCTACTTGCATTCCAGCTATATTCCCATCATACCTCTTCTGTGTATAAAACACTGAATGATTCACCACTGTCTATAAAATAAAACTTAACATGGTATACAAGACACTCCATTGTCTATTTTGCCTGCCTGTTCAATCTCAACTCCTAACACCCCCTCCCATATCTGTCATTCACTATCCATGCCAAATATCATCACTGACCATGAACAAGCCATCCATTCTCCCCTTCAAAATAATAGTATAAGCTAATATTCATTGAGCATTAACTAAATGCCAAGGAAGACAGTACACACTGGAAATACAAACATGAATAGACAGCCTTTGATCTCAGCAATACTGTAATGGGCAGACAGATATGTAAATTCTTTAGTATAATGATTTGAGATAAACAGTACCTACATGGAAGGGTATAATACAGAATAAGGAACTGCACATTCCCAGTGAACCCTGTAATAAAGTTTGGAATGTTGCAGGCGCCTAATAGGTATTTATTAAATACAGGAATTAATTTAATTAATTAATGTTTACAGTAATTCTTGTGAGTACTACTTTACTCAAATGGTACTTCTTATTATGAGCATTCTCTGATCCATCCCCCTCTAAAAGCTATGTATCCTAGCCTTGTGACAGTTACATCTTTGTTATATCTTTGTTATACGCTTTTTAACCTCATTTTTAGTGCTGTCATGCCAATTTTATTATCATTACTATTATTATTATTTCTATGTGGTCAAATTGATCCATTGTTTTCCTTAAAGTAGTAGAATTTTAGGGGAAAACCAAAGAAATACTTTATCCTTTCCAAAATTTCAAAATTATTTCCTTCTGGTAATTACATGGTTGTTTATTTTCACATTTTAATTTTTAATGCATCTGGAACTTATTTTTGTGAATGGTATGAGGGAAGAAACCAAACTTCTTTGTTTATTTTTTGAATATTTATTCTCATGTGAGGAAAAGTACAGAACCTATGTTGAACTTTAGTGAGAAAGCCATCCTAAGAGGGTTGTGCTCAAAGAGTAAACCATAATATAAGGAGGAGGAGGAAGAGGAGGAGGAGGAAGAGGATGGAGATGATGAGGAAGAGGAAAAAGACAAAGAATAAATGGTTGTCCTGTAATGACTTATGTGAAGGATGCATGAGTCTTCACGCAACTGTTTTGCTAAGAATGTGAATTCAAGTGCGGCTCAAATTAGCTTCAATATAAAAACTGTATACAGCCAGGCATGGTGGCACACACCTGTATTCCCAGCAGCTCCAGAAGCTAAGGCAGTTTGCTCACAAGTTCAAAGCCAGCCTTAGCAACTCAGCAAGGCCTAAGCAACTGTGTCAAAATTTAAATTTTTTCAAAGGGCTGGGGATGTGGCTCAGTAGTTAAGTGCCCCTGGGTTCAATCCCTGGTACCAATAAATAAATAAATAAATAAATAAATAAATAAATAAATAAATAAATAAATAAAAGCTGTACAGATTTTCACATAGTTGATATGATTCTTTGTAGAGAAAATACTTTAAAACACAGATTGTAGCTTTTTGAATGATTACTATATACAGTTAGATTTTAAAGCTTTTGATGTTCCTAAATATTTAATTGTTTCTTTAATTTGTATATGGTAGCACAGCAAACTAGTACGCATTAGTATCAGTAGTAAATTTTTGTTTTTTCTAAGATATAGCATTTGTGTTATTTTAAAATTATAATAAAATTATGTATACCATTTCTAAAAAAGATAGTTGCTTTCATATAAACAATTGATTAGCAGAGTATCATTCAAAATTTTACAGTTATTTCTCCTACAGAAATTAAATTGCTAACAGAAAAAGCAATTGTTTTCTTTCCAAAGAGCAGCAAAATCTCCTAACATTATTTTGTGAGCTATCCCATTTTTATTTTAAATAAGTGCATGTGTTTAGCTACATACATTTTATAGGTAAGTGCTCAACATCAGCAGATTTAGTTTTAGATATTGGCTTTTTTTCTAGCTTTAAGCTTACATCCTTTGGGTTACGGGAAACCCAGAGTAAATTTAGTAGATTTATCCATTACACACTGCATTCCACAGAGGTAGATGGTCTTATTATAATAATCCATTTGTACCAGGGTAATGCTCAGTAGAAAGAACACTTACATAGTCTTCTCAATTGCTTTTCAAACTACTCTGAAATATACCAGACACATAATACAGAGTAATGAAAAAGAAATTACATTCATATTGGAAGCAACTACAATGTTGAACTACCTTAAAATCACACTCTTATCTTTAAGAAAAAAAAACTAAAGGTTTTCTTTACTTAACTGTCCAGAGAAAGCTTCCTATTTGCTAATAAAAGTCTTCTTTTTAAAAATCCTAAGAGTCTTTAATGTGCCTAGCATTATATGTCCCTAGCTAGTTCATTCTTCCCATTTTTTCTAAAGAATATTAATATCTTTTCTCTCCTCACAGCTCAAAAATTTCTTCTCCAGTCACATTTTCATTTATAAATTTGCCTCTTATGCGGAAACAATAATAAAAATAACAAAATTCAGAATCAGTTTTGTACATCAACAAATGTTATCAAACTCCACATACAATTTCTCTCTACTTCCCTCTTGTAATGTCTGTGCTATCCTTGTTGCCCATCTCCACCTGCAGATAGGATTCTGTAGAACTCATTGCACTCACTATGTAAGCACTTACCTGAAATTCTTTTCCTTCAATTCTTCATTATCACTGTTTTTAAATCTCTGCTGATTCATTCCTGTAGGCTTACTAATGCAAAATAATATTTCTTATTCATTCTTAAAAAGAATTACTTCACATTGTTCTATAGCTACTTCCCCAGTTTTCTGTTTTATTTGACAATGAAAGTTGCTAAAAGAAATACCTCTCTCAGTTATCTACTTTTATTCTCTGATTATATGATTTTTTAATTTGTTCTTTTTAGATATACATGACAGTACAGTGTATTTTGACATATTATACATACATGGAGTAAAATTTATTATAATTAGGATCCCATTCTTGTAGTTGTATGTGATGTGGAGTTACACTGGTGGTGTATTCATATGTGAACATAGGAAAGTTATGTCCAATTCATTCTACTGCCTTTCCTATTCCTATACACCCTTCCTTCCATTCGTTCCCCTCTGTCTAATCCACTGAATTTCTATTCTTCCCCTTCCCACATAGTGTACATTAGCATCCACATCAGATAAAAGTCTTCTTAAAGGAAGACTTGAACAAAGTAAATGTCAATGAAATTTGAGAATTTATAAGTGCCTGTAACATATTCAGTAGGTCAACTATTATATTCAGAAAATAGTTTCTGGAAATATACAAAGATGAAAATAATCACAGGGCTAACTTTTGAACATAAAGAAATAAGTATGTATTAAGATAAATATATGTGAATTTTTACCCAATGCCTAAATGTCAAGATATTTTTGGGTAAAAAAAATTTAATTATTTAATTTTTTTGTACACAAATGGAGCACAACTTTTCATTTCTCTGGTTATACACAATGTAGAATCACACCATTCATGCAATCATACATATACACAGGGTAATAATGTTCACCTCATTCTACCATCTTTCCCACCTCCATGCCCCCTCCCTTCAATCCAATCCAAAGTTCTTCCATTCTCCCTTGCTCCCCCACCCACATTATGGATCAGCATCCATATGTCAGGAGAAACATTGGCCTTGGTTTTTTTGGGATTGGCTTATTTCACTTAGCATGATATTCTCCAACTCCATACATTTACCTGCAAATGCCATAATTTCATTGTTCTTTAAGGCTGAGTATATTCCATTGTGTATATATACCACAGTTTCATTAACCATTCATCTATTGAAGGGCATCTACATGGGTTCCACAGTTTAGCTATTGTGAATTGAGCTGCTATAAACATTGATGTGGCTGCATCACTAATATGCTGGTTTTAAGGCCTTTGGGTATAGACCAATGAGTGGGATAGCTGGGTCAAATGGTAGTTCCTTTCTAGTTTTTCTAAGGAATCTCCATACTGCCTTCCAGAGTGGTTGCACCAATCTGCAGTCGCACCAGCAATGTATGAGTGTACCTTCTTCCCCACATCCTTGCCAACACTTATTGTTGCTTGTATTCTTGATAATGCCATTATGACTGGAGTGAGATGAAATCTCAGAGAAGTTTTGATTGGCATTTCTCTAATTGCTAGAGATATTGAACATTTTTTCATATATTTTTGATTGATTGTATATCTTCTGTGAAGTGGTCCTGCTCAGTTCCTTAGCCCATGTATTGATTGGGTTATTTGAGGTTTTTTTTTTTTTTTTTTTTTTTTTTTTTTTGGTGTTAAGTTTTTTGAGCTCTTTATATATCCTGGAGATTCGTGCTCTATCCAAGGTGCATGTGGCAAAGATTTTCTCCCATTCTGTAGGTTCTCTCTTCACATTCTTGATTGTTTCCTTTGCCATTAAGAAGTTTTTTAGATTGATAAAATCCCATTTATTGATTCATGAATCTACTTCTTGCACTTTAGAAGTCTTGTTAAAGAAGTCAGGTCCTAAACCAACATGATGACGATTTGGACCTACTTTTTCTTCTATTAGGCACAGGATCTCTAGTCTAATCCCTAGGTCCTTGATCCACTTTGAATTGAGTTTTGTGCAGGGTGAGAGATAGGGGTTTAATTTCATTTTGTTGCATACGGATTTCCTATCACCATTTGTTGAAGAGTTAAATGCCAAGGTTTTTACAATCAATTAATGAACTTAAGTCAACAGAGAAAATCATTCAATGATAAATCATCAACAGATGTCAATGAGCTGGTTCCACTATATCCTAAATCATACCCAGTTTTTTTACATCTATTAAGACAACTAGAATTACTTTGGTCTCTAGGACAAAAAGGACATAATTTGGGGGTATTCTGTGAAATAAGTGTAAGGCTCCACAAATCCAAA
The DNA here is from genome assembly GCF_902686455.1 of Sciurus vulgaris. Classification (NCBI taxonomy): domain Eukaryota; kingdom Metazoa; phylum Chordata; class Mammalia; order Rodentia; family Sciuridae; genus Sciurus; species Sciurus vulgaris. The sequence continues at coordinate 119,182,827 of NC_136471.1, read as the reverse complement.
CATTTTCACTTCTTATACATATTGGCCCTACTCTTTTTCATATATGTGAATATGCTATTTGTTTAATAAAATACTCACTTAAAATAACTGTGAGGCCAGGCAGGCATGGATGCCTGCCTATAATCCCAGTGACTCAGGAGGCTGAGACAGGAGGATCACCATTACAAGTTCAGCATCAGTAACTTAGTAAGAACATGTCTCAAAATAAAATAAATAATAAAATAAAAAGGGCTTGGGGATGTATATCAGTGGTAAAGCACCCCTGGGTTCAATCCCCAGTACCAAAAGAAAGTAACTGTGAAATTGCAGTCATTCAGGAATTATTTTTTTAATTAGCAGATTAAGATTTTTTTTTAATTTTGAAGTTGTCAATTTAAAACTTCACTGACTTAGTTTCTATCATTAATATAATGTACAATATATGTGAAATTCCTAAGAGAGTAGATTTTAAATGTTTCTCATTAACAAATTATATAAGAGATAATGGGATATATTAATTAGCTTTCATGTACACATTCACATTATATAACCGCATACCAAAAAGCATCTCATTATTAATCTGTTGGTATCACTTAGCAAATGGGATGGTCTGGAGGGTCAAAGATGATTTTGCTCACATATTGGGCACCTTGGCAGGTATGCCTTGAAGGTTGGATTCTGATGGAATCTTCAACGACGTGCCTAATCTTTCATCATGTTGATCTAGAGTATTGTACCTCACATATAGTGGCTCAGAGCTCCCAGGAGAGTGTTCCAGGAGGGAGTAAGAGAAGCACTAGGTTCTTAAGGTCTGAGCCTGCCACTGACAGTGTCACTTCCATCATATTCATTGGTTAATTAGTCACAGAAATGTCCCACATTTAATTATGTCCTCACATTGCCTTCTAGCCTTCACAATTCTGATGAGAAATCAGCTTTAATCTTATTGAGGATTCCTTGAACATGACAAATTGCTTCTTTATTGCTGCTGTTCCAAAATGTCTCTATTTGCCTTTAGACAGTTTGAGGATAATGTGTCTCAATATGGATCTCTGAGCTACACTGCTTGTTCACTGTACTTTGGGGATGCCTTCATCAAACTTGTTAAGTTTGTTGGCCATTATTTCTTTGGATATTCTTACTGATCAGTTATCTCTCTCCTCTCCCTCTAGGAATCCCTTGATGTCTACATTGGTTCATTTATGTCTCACTGATATCTTAGGCTCGTTCATTTTTCTTCATTCTTTTTTCTTTCTGCTTCTCAAACTGGATTTTATCAATTGACCTATGTTTAACTTTACCAATTCTTTCTTTTGCCTGCTCAAGTCTGCTGCTGAATTACCCCAGTGAATCTTCATTTTAGTTATGTTACTTTCAGATCCAGAATTTGTTTGGTCCTTTGTACATTTTTCTATCTCTGATACTAATTTTTTTTTGAAATATTGTTCTTCAAGAATCCTTTAAGCTGGGCATGGTGGCACATGCCTGTAATTTCAGCACCTCAAGAGGCTGAGGCAGGAAGATTGTGAGTTCAAAGCCAGACTCAGCAAAAGCTAGGTGCAAAGCAACTCAGGGAGAAACTCTCTAAATAAAATACAAAATAGGACTGTGGATGTGGCTCAGTGGCAGGGTACCCATGAGTTCAACCCCCATACCAAAAAAAAAAAAAAAAAAAAAAGATTCCCTTAGTTCTTTGTATATGGTTCCTTTTAGCACTTTAAGTATGTTTAAAGCAATTGATTTAAAGTTTTTGTCTACTAAAATCAGTGGTCAGGCTCCTTCAAAGTGAGTTTCTATTAGCTTCTTTTTCTTGGGAATGAGCCCTTTTTTCTCATTTCTTTGTAGATATATTTTATTGAAAACAGAACGTTTCAAATGTTATAATGTCTCAACTCTAAATAAGATTCTCCTCCCTCCAAGCATTCATATTTCTTTTATTGTGGCTTGTTTGGTTAGTGATTTTTCTAACCTTTTTAAAACATATATTCTGTATTCTTTTTTCATTTGCATCATCTAAAATCTGTGTGTTCCATAACTTAGGAAACAGCTTTGTTTTCACAGAGTCACCTCTATATGCCTGTAGCCAAAACAAAGAGAAGGAAAAAAAGAAAAAGAAAGGAAATTCTCCCAGACATTGTGGATTGGTTCAGGATTGGTACATTCACTTAACACTTAGCCAGACTTAGCTGGGTACTTCTACTTTGCACAGAGCCTAAAGGCTAATGAGAAGTGAATTCTTTTTTTTTTTTAAATTAGAGTATTATAGTTACACATAGTAATTGGGTTCACTTGACACAATCGTATATGCATAGATTTTATTACTCCCTATTCCCCCATATTCCCCCCACCCAGAGGTAGAATCTTAGAATATGCAGGTCTGGTCTGAGTATGATTATCTGTGAGCATATGTATGGCCTTTTGTATTCCTCAGTATGTGTGGAAGCGTTTAAGTGTTTTATTCTTCCTTATATCTTCTTTCATAGTTGTTTATTCCTGGACATTTTTAATCTCTATTTTGTCTCAACCATTATCCCCTGGCAGAGGAGGCTGGATTTGGTACTTTTGCCTTTAAATGCTATTGAAAAGTAATATGTGATAAGCTACCCCAGCCTTGAGAATTGTCTGGAAAATATTAAGCCATTGCTCTAGTCTATTGGATACCTCAAAACCCTCAACGAAAATTCTTTTGAGAATGAGTCCATACACCTCCCTCTAGCACTAGCAACCTGTAACAAGAGTACAGGCTGCCATCTTCATGGACACAGGCAATATGGGAGTGGAGGACGGCAAGTGAGAAACAAAATGTCACAGTAAAATCTTACAATTTAGTGGCTTTTTCTTCCTAAAGATTTCTCAGGTTGTTTTAGTTTTTGATTTGTGAGATCTGAGAAAGTTGATTATGACCATTTCTGGTGGTTAATATATTGCTTTTATGGAGGGAAAAAGTCCTGAAATTACCTACTCTGCCATTTTTGGTGTTATCTCTTGAGTTATTTTTTAATACTGGTTACAATTTTGGAATCAAGTCAGCATTTAAAGGTGCTAACCATCAACTAATTCACCAACCTCATCATTCCACCTTCAGATGACATAAAAATGTTCTTTAGCTAATACCAATATCCATAATTACTGAGGGACTGCTATGTGTCCAGTAATTTTGCATTTTTTGTCATCATCATAATAATTGGTAAGGTAAATACTATTATTTTTCCTATTTGCAAACATAGAAAACCAAGCTCCAAAAATTTCCAGCATATTTCACTAGCTAAGAGCTATCAATAATTGACTGACCAAGGATTTGAACCCAGATTTACCTAACTTTAAAGACCATGGGCAATCCAAGATGGTGGGACTAGAGGGTGACTGCAATCTCTAGTCGCTCCAGAACCCAGGATTCAAGAAGGGGAGGCACTCAGAGACTCAGACTAAAATAGAGCCACAGGGTGAGTCTCCCCCACCCAGTGAAGCACTGCCCGGGCGGCAGGCCCGGATTCAGGTGGCTTATTAGAGTAGGGCAGAGCAGTTAGAGTCTTCCCCAGGCAGCTCTGTGCACTCCGGCGGTGGGCTCCTCCCACAGGGCCAGATTCTCCAGCATCTTGGAGCAGGCCCCCCAGTGAGAGCCTTCCTGCACAGAAGCAAGCTTCAAGTCCCTGAAACAGGGCGGCGAGTACCTGCCCACAGGTTGCTTCAGGGACCAGGACAGGGCAGCCAGGGACTTCCCCAAGCAGACTGCAGCCCGGCCCCCTCCGGCGGGAGCGCCTTTCCAGGCTAGCTTCTCGGAGCAGACCACCCAGTGAGAGCCTTTCTACACAGAGCCAGCCACAAGTCCCCAAGCCAGCGGAGATCTCGGCCTGCAAGCAGCCTCTGGGACCAGGGCAAGGCAGCCAGAGACCTCTCCAGGTGGACTGGCCCCTCGGACCCCTCCCCCGGCCACAGGCTTTTTCCATGGGGCAATCCAAGATGGCGGACTAGAGGGTGACTGCATCTCCAGTTGCTCCAGAACCCAGGATTCAAGAAGGGGAGGCATTGAGAGACTCAGACTAAAATAGAGCCACGGGGTGAGTCTCCCCCACCCGGTGAAGCTCGGCCGGGTGGCAGGCCCAGATTCAGAAGGCTTATTAAAGTAGGTCAGGGCAGAGAGAGTCTCCCTCAGGCAGCCCTGAGCATTCCGGAGGTGGGCTCCTCCCACAGGGCCAGATTCTCCAGCATATTGGAGCAGGCTCCCCAGTGAGAGCCTTTCTACACAGAACCAAGCTTCAAGTCCCTGAACCAGGGCAACGAGTTCCTGCCCACAGGTTGCTTGAGGGACCAGGACAGGGCAGCCAGGGACTTCCCCAAGCAGCCCACAGCCCGGCCCCCTCTGGCAGTAAGCGCCTTTCCAGGCTAGCTTCTCAGAGCAGGCCCCCCAGAGAGACTTTCCACACAGAGCCACCTCCAAGTCCTGGAACCAGTAGCGGGCTAGGGGCAGCTTCCTTGGAAGCACTGCATTATCAAGTTACTCCAAGACTTCAGGCTACTGAAGGCAGGAAGGGGATACACTGGAAATCTACAGGGACACTATAAGCCAATAGAAGAATTCTGCAATATCACAAAGTCCCACTGACATATCACCAATATGAGAAAACAAAGGAAAAAAATGTCCCAAACAAACCTAGATACTATATCAATAAAACCCAATGACAGCACAGCAGAAGAAATGTCAGAAAGGGAGTTCAGAATGTACATAATTAAAACAATCAGGGAAGCAAATGAGGAGATGAAAGAGCAAAGGCAGGCATTAAATGATTGCACCAATGAACAGTTAAAAGAGCAAATACGGGAAGCAAGAGATCATTTCCATAAAGAGTTAGAGATATTGAAAAAAAAAACAACAGAAATCCTTGAAATGAAGGAAACAATAAACGAAGTTAAAAACTCCATAGAAAGCATAACCAATAGGATAGAACACCTGGAAGACAGAACCTCAGATATTGAAGAAAAAATATTTAATCTGGAAAACAAAGTGGACCAAACAGAAAAGATGGTAAGAAATCATGAACAGAATGTACAAGAATTATTGGATATCATGAAAAGGCCAAATTTAAGAATTATTGGGATTGAGGAAGGCTTAGAGAAACAAACCAAAGGAATGAACAATCTATTCAATGAAATAATATCAGAAATTTTCCCAAATCTGAAGAATGAAATGGAAAACCAAGTACAAGAGGCTTATAGGACTCCAAATATACAAAATTACAACAGACCCACACCAAGGCACATTATTATGAAAATACCTGACATACAGAATAAATACAGACTGTTGAAGGCCACGAGAGAAAAGAATCAAATTACATTCAGGGGGAAACCAATAAGAATATCAGCAGATTTTTCAAGCCAGACTCTAAAACCTAGAAGGGCCTGGAACAACATTTACCAAGCCCTGAAAGAAAATGGATGCCAACCAAGAATCTTATACCCAGCAAAACTTACGTTCAGATTTGACGATGAAATAAGATCCTTCCATGATACACAAAAGCTAAAGGAATTTACAAAAAGAAAGCCAGCATTGAAGAACATTCTCAGCAAAATATTCCATGAGGAAGACATGAAAAACAATGATGCAAATCAGCAACGGGAGGAACTAGCCTAAAGGAATAGCCAAATGAAGGGGAAAACAAATCATTTCAAAAAACAAAATGAGTCAAATGACTGGGGATAGAAATCATATCACATAATAACCCTGAATGTTAATGGCCATGAACTCATCAATCAAAAGACATAGACTGACAGAATGGATTTAAAAAGAAAAATCCAACAATTTGCTGCATGCAAGAGACTCAACTCATAGAAAGAGATACCCATAGACTAAAGGTGAAAGGATGGGAAAAAACACACTATGCACACAGACACAGCAAAAAAGCTGGAGTATCCATCCTCATTTCAGATAATGTGGACTTCAAGCCAAAACTAGTCAGAAGGCATAAAGAAGGACATTACATACTGCTTAAGGGAAGCATAAATCAGCAAGACATAACAATCATAAATATCTATGCCCCGAACATTGGCTCATCCATGTATGTCAAACAAATCCTCCTCAATTCCAGAAATCAAATAGACCACAACACAATAATACTAGGCAATTTTAACACACCTCTCTCACTGCTGGATAGATCGTCCAAACAAAAATTGAATAAAGAAACCACAGATCTCAATAAAACAATCAAAAATTTAGACTTAACTGACTTATGTAGAATATACCATCCAACAAAGAACGAATACACTTTCTTCTCATCAGCACATGGATCCTTCTCTAAAATAGACCATGTCATATGCCACAAAGCTACTGTTAGCAAATACAAGAAGATGGAGATACTACCTTGTACTCTATCATATCATAATGGATTGAAATTAGAAATAAATGACAGAATAAACAACAGAAACTTCTCCAATACTTGGAGATTAAGTAATACACTATTATATGATGAATGGATAACAGAAGACATCAGGAGGGAAATAAAAAAATTCTTAGAAGTAAATGAGAAAAAAGACACATCATATCAAAATCTCTGGGACACTATGAAAGCAGTACTTAGAGGAACATTTATTTCATGGGGTGCATTCAACAAAAGAAGTAGAAATCAACAAATAAACGACTTAACAGTACAGCTCAAAGCCCTAGAAAAACTAGAGCAGACCAACACCAAAAGTAGTAGAAGACAGGAAATAGTTAAAATCAGAGCTGAAAACAATGAAATTGAAACAAAAGAAACAATAGGAATAATTAACAAAATAATAGTTGGTTCTTTAAAAAATAAACAAAATTGATAAACCCTTAGCCACGCTAACAAAGAGAAAGAGGGAGAAAACTCAAATTACTAAAATTCGGAATGAACAAGGAAATATCACAACAGACAAGATTGAAATACAAACATAATTAGAAGCTGTTTTGAAAATCTATACTCCAAAAAATAGAAAATTTCGAAGACATCAACAGGTTTCTAGAGACATATGAATTGCCTAAACTGAACGAGGAGGACATACACAATTTAAATAGACCAATTTCAAGTAATGAAATAGAAGAAGTCATCAAAAGCCTACCAACAAAGAAAAGACCGGGACCAGATGGGTTCTCAGCCGAGTTCTACTAAACCTTTTAAAGAAGAGCTCATTCCAATACTTCTCAAAGTATTCCATAAAATAGAAGAGGAGGGAACCCTCCCAAAATCATTCTATGAAGCCAATATCACACTGATACCTAAACCAGACAGAGACTCATCAAGGAAAGAAAAATTTCAGACCCAATATCCTTAATGAACATCGACGCAAAAAATTCTCAACAAAATTTTAGCAAATCGCACACAAAACATATTAAAAAGATAGTGCCACCATGATCAAGTGGGTTTCATCCCAGGGATGCAAGGTTGGTTCAACATCCAGAAATCAATAAACGTAATTCACCATATTAATAGACTTAAAGTCAAGAATCACATGATTATTTCAATAGATGCAGAAAAAGCATTTGATAAAATACAGCACCCCTTCATGCTCAAAACACTAGAAAAAATAGGGATAGTGGGAACATTCCTTAACATTGTAAAGGCCATTTATGCTAAGCCCATGGCTAATATCATTCTAATGGTGAAAAACTGAAGCATTCCCCCTAAAAACTGGAACAAGGCAGGGATGTCCCCTTTCACCACTTCTATTCAATTTCATTCTTGAGACTCTAGCCAGAGCAATTAAACAAACCAAAGACATTAAAGGGATATGAATTGGAAAAGAAGAACTCAAACTATACCTGTTCGCTGATGACATGATTATATATTTAGAGGAACCTGGAAATTCCACCAGAAAACTCTTAGAACTCATAAGTGAATTCAGTAAAGTAGCAGGTTACAAGATCAATGCTCATAAATCCAATGCATTTTTACACATAAGTGATGAATCTTCAGAAAGAGAAATTAGGAAGACTACCCCATTCACAATAGCCTCGAAAAAAATAAAATACTTGGGAATCAATCTCACAAAAGAGGTGAAAGACCTCTACACTGAGAACTACAGAACACTAAAGAAAGAAATTAAAGAAAACCTTAGAAGATGGAAAGATCTCCCATGTTCTTGGATAGACAGAATTAATATTGTCAAATGGCCATACTACCAAAAGTGCTATACAGATTCAATGCAATTCCAATTAAAATCCCAATGACGTACCTTACAGAAATAGAGCAAGCAATCATGAAATTCATCTGGAAGAATAAGAAACCCAGAATAGCTAAAGCAATCCTCAGCAGAAAGAGCGAAGCAGGGGGGTATCGCAATATCAGATCTATAACTCTATTACAAAGCAATAGTAACAAAAACAGCATGGTATTGGTACCAAAATAGACAGGTAGATCAATGGTACAGAATGAGGACATGAACACAAACCCAAATAAATACAATTTTCTTATACTAGACAAAGGGGCCAAAAATATGCAATAGAGAAAAGATAGCCTCTTCAACAAATGGTGCTGGGAAAGCTGGAAATCCATATGCAACAGAATGAAACTAAATCCCTATCTCTCACCCTGCACAAAACTCAACTCAAAATGGATCAAGGACCTCAGAATCAGACCAGAGACCCTGCATCTTATAGAAGAAAAAGTAGGTTCAAACCTTCACCTTTTTGGCTTAGGATCAGACTTCCTTAACAGGACTCCCATAGCACAAGAAATAAAAGCTAGAATCAACCACTGGGATAGATTCAAACTAAAAAGCTTTCTCTCAGCAAAGGAAACTATCAGTAATGTGAAGAGAGAGCCTACAGAGAGGGAGAAAATCTTTGCCACTCATACTTCAGATAGAGCACTAATTTCCAGAATCTATAAAGAAGTCAAAAAACTCTACACCAAGAATACAAATAATCCAATCAACAAATGGGCTAAGGAAATGAACAGACACTTCACAGAAGAAGATGTACAAGCAATCAACAGATATATGAAAAAATGTTCAACATCTCTAGTAATAAGAGAAATGCAAATCAAAACTACCCTAGGATTTCATCTCACCCCAATTAGAATGGCAATTATCAAGAATACAAGCAACAATAGGTTGTTGGCGAGCATGTGGGGAAAAAGGTACACTCATACATTGCTGGTGGGGTTGCAAATTAGTGCAGCCACTCTGGAAAGTTGTATGGAGATTCCTCAGAAAGCTTGGAATGGAACCACCATTTGACCCAGCTATCCCACTCCTTGGCCTATACCCAAAGGACTTAAAATCAGCATACTACAGAGATACAGCCACATCAATGTCCATAGCTGCTCAATTCACTACAGCCAGATTGTGGAACCAACCTAGATGCCCTTCAGTTGATGAATGGATAAAGAATCTGTGGCATATATATATATATATATATATATATATATATACAATGGAATATTACTCTGCCATGAAGAATGATAAAATTTTGGCATTTGCAGGCAAATGGATGAAATTTGAGAATATCATGCTAAGTGAGATAAGCCAATCTCAAAAACCTAAAGGATGAATGATCTCGCTGATAAGCGGAATGAGGACATATAATGGCGGGTAGGAGGGGGTTAGCTTTAGGGTTAGGGTTAGGTTTAGGGTTAGGGATAAGGAGGGTGGTAAGAATGGAGGAAGGAAAGACTGTATAGAGGGAAAAGAGGGGTGGGAGGGTGGGGGAAGGGAAAAAAATAACAGAATGAATCAAAACAATATTGTCCTATGTAAATTTATGATTTTTAATTAAAATGAATTAATTTTTAAAAAAGACCATGGTCTTTCCATTCTGCCACACTATATCTCATTTATTTATGGGCCAGTGAGCTCACTTATGCAAGAGACAGCCCATTCCAATCACTACACCTCAACTGGATATATTTTCCTTATGAAAAATATGGTATACCTTTGTTTTTTTCTAGAGTCGGAAGGATGATTTCCGGTAACTAATGATAAAAAGAATTCAGAGCCATAATGTCCAAAAGATACCATAAGGTTATGTCACCAAAAATACATTTTCCCAAGACACTGAACCACTTTCAATAATGTGGAATTTTTTTTTTTTTGCAACTGTCCCAACTGAATTCAAGCCAAAATTATTTTCATTCATTTATCTATCCAGTTGGTGAATAAATAACTATTAAACAGTTCTTGATTGTGCAGTATACACTATAGAGATAAACAGGTAAGGAAATGCATGTTCTGACCTTGTTATGGTTTGGATGTGATGTGTCCCCCAAAAGCTCACATGTGAGAAAATGTAAGGTTCAGATGAGAAATGATTGGGCTGTAAGATTATTAACTCAATCAGAGGTTTAATCCCCTCATAGGGATTAAGTAAGTGGTAACTGGAGGCATGTGGGACATGGCTAGAGGAAGTAGTTCATTTGGGGTGTGGCCATGGGGTACATATTTTGTATATAGAGAGTGGAGACTCTCTCTCTGCTTTCTGATCATGATGATATGAGCTGCTTCCCTCTGCCACACTCTTCTGCCATGATGCCCTGCCTCACCTTGAGCCCTGAAGAATGCAGCCAGCCTTCTATGGACTAAGACCTCTGACACCATGAGCCCCCAAATAAACTTTTCCTCCCTATAGTTGTGCTGGTCAGGTCTTTTAGTCACAGCAATGAAAAAGCTGATCAAAACATAACTTAAGAAATTCATAGCCATGTACAAACAGAGAAACAACATGTATGCCATTTGTTTACAATAAAAAAAAAGAAAAAAAAAAAAAAGAAATTCATAGTCCAGAGGGACAATATAGATAGATAGTAGCAGAATATAATAAATACAATAGTGACACAGGCAAAGTGTTGTAGGGAATTGCTAGGTTGATTGTATTAACAACATTCAAAATACTAGTTGCTCTTCTCTGGGTAGGTATTATACTTCCTCATCCAATTGATTAGTGGCATATGATTTCTTGGGGTCATTAAAATATGAGCAGAACTAATATTCATTTCTGCTTGAAGAGTCATTGTTTGATTCAACTGTATTTTCTTTTCCCTACGTCAACTGAACCACAATATTCCAAATAAAAGCAGCTCTACCAGCCTGGACTCAGTAAAGATGATTCAGAGATTAAGCACAACAGACCTGAAATGGACATGTAACATGAATGAGAAATAAACTTAAGTAACTGAGATTTGGAAGCTATTTCTTACTATCCTGACTGAAGCAGTGGCTAAGAAGAATTAAGGGTGGGATACAAGTGGGAATTACAAAGAATGTGACCTATTGAGTTAGATATTAAAAGCCTGAGTAAGAGTAGGCGAGGGAAAGCATTTTCAGAGCAGATATTCTGGTGTAAACAAAGACCTGGTGGTATGACTGTATATACTGTGGTCCTCCATAACCATGAGTTATGGATCCATGGATTCAACCAACTGTAAACTGAAAATATTTGGGGAGCAATTGCATACAAACTTGCTTTCTTGTCATTATTCCCTAAGTAATATGTATAATTATTTACATAGCATTTCTATTACATTAGTTATTAGAAGTATGCTAGAGATGATTTAAAGTACAAAAGAGGATATACACAGGTAGTACAAAAATACTGCATCTTTTATATAAGGAAACCTGAGCATCTGAAAATTTTGGTATCTGAAGGGAGTCCTAAAACCTATCTGCCCTGGATATCAAGGGACAACTGTATACTATGTAAACCAAGTTACCCATCACACTAAATTGCAGAAAGTATGCTAAAACCATATATTAAAGACCCATTTGCCAAGTCAAGATATAAATTTTATCCTGCTGCTACTAAAGAGTCATAAAAAGTTTCAAGAATGCCAAGTATAAAGCTTTGACTATCTTTCGATGCTTATGAAAAACTCACTTGTAATTCTATGCACAAGGATTGGCACAATAAAAGATAACTCTGTGGGGTCCCAGGACGAAAGGTGGGACAAGAGGGAGAGCAATGGAGAAGGCCAATGATGCTTGAATTATTTAGTCTATAGTCAAAATCAGGTTGAAGGTAACTGAAAGTAGAAAGGAAATATCTGAAGAGGCTTTTTGTTGCTTCAAGTTTAGAACCCCTTAAACTGAAAAGCGGCTAAATGATACACCCACTGAGTAATGGAGGTTGAAATGGAACCCAAACAGGACTGTAGGATACTTGACTCAGCTCAAAAGAGAACAATAGTAGAGAGGAACAATATTAAGTGCCCAGCACTGTACTATTTCCAGAGAAAAGAGCCTCAGGGCACATGGTGAGCTTTCAAAACACTCCAGATTTGGCTCTGAATGCAGAACATGTGAAGAAAATAAAAACAGGGCAGGGTAGGAAGAAGACACAGTAACTGACAGGCCTACTAAAAGAAACGGGTGCTGTATGCCAGGCTTTAGGCTTGGTGTTAGTTCTTTCTTTTCTTGTTCTATTTCATTTCTTGATTAAAAACTCAATCTAAAATAGCCCTTAAATCTGTCTGCTTCTTACCAAGTTTTTGCTCACTGAATTAAGACAGCTTATTGGTTTCTCTTGGCATATTAGACAATAATTATATATACAAAGCTATCTGAGATTTTTTTCAAAAACTAACATCCATCATATTAAGTACTTAATAATTCAGTGAAACAATACTACAACCCATTAAGGAACATTACCTAGGTTGCCCATGTAAATGCAAGATAAAAATTCAACATGGATGCCAAATGTCAACCCAGCCTACTTAATGAAGTTCAGTCAAAAACAAGTTACTATTTTCCTGGAAAAACATTTCTCTTTGAAGCAATGCTTACCATGCATCACCTGTGTAGTCAGTTTTTTCACATTCTTGTAAATATCTCACTGGCTGTGTTTTTGCCTATCCAAAGCAATTAAGTGTCCTCCTGTGATTTTTTCAACACTACTGATTGACACTGGAAAGAAAGTTTACAATATGGTTTTGGAGGCTCAACACAGATTAGAAAACAGTCAGCATAGATCTGCATATGTGGTACATGCCTATAATCCCAGTGACTGGGGAGCCTGAGGCAGGAAGATCCCAAGTCCAAGGCCAGCTCAGCAACGTAGTGAGGCCCTAAGCAACTTAGCAAGACCCTGGTCTCAAAATAAAAAACTTTAAAAAGGCTGTGGATGTGGCTCAGTAGTTAAGCACCCTGGGATTTAATCCCTAGTACCAAAAGAAAAGGTCACAGTTTAGCTCAGTAATACAGCACCCCTGGGTTCAATTCCCCAGTACCACGAAAAAAGAAGAAAAAAGAAGCTATTCAGCCATAGAAAATTTAGCGTCCAGGCACTCTGAAAAAAACATAGTAACCTACAAGATAGAAAACCCTACCTCATTCTCCTCTCTTTTTTTTTTTTTTTTTTTTTTGAGGGGTGGGGTACCAGGGATGGAACTCAGGGACACTGTACCACTAAACCACACGCCCAGCCCTATTTTGTATTTTATGGAGTCAGGGTCTCACTGAGTTGCTTAGTGCCTCACTTTTGCTGAGGCTGGCTTTGAACTTGCAATCCTCCTGCCTCAGCATCCTGAGCTGCTGTCATTCTCCTCTCTTTACCTAACTTTTACTCTTTTTTTAAAATTGTATTGTGATAAGAATACTTAGTGTGAGATCTCCCCTCTTAGCATATTTTAAAATAAAGATGCATAGAGACATAACATTGTACACCAGGTCCCTAGAATTTACTCATCTTACATAACTGAAACTTTATATCTATTTATTAGAAACTTCTCATTGCCCCCTTCCTCTTAGTCCACTTCTTATAGACTATTTTAGAAACTCCATATATAAGAGGAATGATGTAGTAATTATCTTTTTGTGAATGATTTATTTTGCTTAGCATGTCCTTAAGCCTTATCCACAGTGTCACATATTACTGAATTTGTTTCTTTTAGAAATTTGAATAATAGTCCATTGAATATATATATTTATGTATATATATATATATATATGTTACATTTTTATCCAATAATTTATCAGTGGACATTCAGGTTGTTTCCATGTTTAAGCTGTTATGCATAGTGCTGCTATTATGCATAGTGCTGCAATGAACACAGCAGTGCTAATATCTATTCAAGATCCTGTCTTCGATTATTTTGGATACTCAGAAGTGAAATGGCTGAATCATATGGTAATTCTATTTTCTAAAATTTTGAAGAATTTCTATACTATTTTTCATAGAAGTTGTACTATTTTTCATTCCCACCAACAGTTCGAAGAGTTCCAATTACTTGAGGGCTGCGGATATAACTCAGTTGGTAGAGTGCTTGACTTGCAAGCACAAGGCCCTGGGTTCAATTCCTAGCACCACACACAAAAAAAGTTCCAATTTCTTCACACCCTCACTAGCACATATTATTTGCTGTTTTTATAATAGCCATTCTAACAGGTATGAGGTAATATCTCACTGTGGTTTTGATTTGCATTTCCCCAATGACTAGTGATATTGAGCATCTCTTCATATACCTGAACTCACCTGTCTTCTTTGGAGAAATGTTGATTCAAGAGCTTAGCCCATTTTTAATTGGTTTATTAGTTGTTTCTGTTTGGTTTTGTCCAGTTTTGCTATTTAGTTGTAAAAACTCCTTATACATTTTAGGAATTTAAATTATCCCTGTTTGAAGATGGTATGATCTTATATATAGAAAACCCTAGTAACTATAAAAATCTTAGAACTAGTAAGTAAATTCAGTAAAGTTGCAGGATATAAAACCAACCCATAAAAATCAGCTGTATTTATATACTCTAATAACAAAATTAGGAAGACAATCTCATTTCTAACACCATTAAAAATAAATGTTTTGGGCTGGGGCTGTAGCTCAGTGGTAGAACTCTTGCTTTACATGTGTGAGGCACTGGGTTTGATCCTCAGCCATCACATTAAAAAAGTAAATGAACAAAAGGGGGGTGGGAGGGGTGGGGGAAGGGAAAAAAATAACAGAATGAATCAAACAACATTGCCCTATGTAAATTTATGATTTTTAATTAAAATAAAAAAATATTTATTTGCACAACTGCAAAAAAAAGTAAATGAACAAATAAAAGATATTCTATCTATATACAACCAAAAATATTTTAAAAATAAATAAAATAAAATGTTTTAATTTATTCCCTTAATAATTAAGGGAATAAAAGACTTGCACACTCGGGAGGTTTCAAGGTGGCGGCCTAGAGGGTGGCTGCATTTCATGTTGCTCCAGGACTCAGGATTCAAAAGAGGAGATATTGAGACAATTGGGACCAACTCAAAGCAGCCGGGTGACTCTCACCCGTTGGGAAGGCGTCCCGGATGGGACGGTGGTCCCGGAACGCAGGGAACTTGGTGAAGTAGAGTTGCCGGCGAGACACCCCTCCCCCCGCTGGAGCAGTGAACTTGGACAACTGGGAGCGCCGTAAAGGAGGCCGCTCGGCACAGCGCTGGGACTCGGAGCAACCACTGGGGCTCCGGCGGCTGCCCAGGGGAGGAGTGGTGAGGAGAGCTGTGTGGACTCAGAGCAACCACCCTGAACACTGGGGCCTGCCCTGAGGAGGAGGAGGAGGAAGAGGAGTGCGGCCACTTGGATTCGGAGTGACTACACCAGAGCTACAGGCGGTTGCAAGAGGAGGGGCTGCGTGGCGAGCTGTTTGGACTCAGACGAATTCTGAACCCCGGGGCCTGCCCGGAGGAGGAGGAGGAAGAAGAGGAGGAGCGCGGCGGGTCGTTTGGACTCGCAGTGACTGCATTAGCGCTCCAGGCAGCTGCTCAGAGGAGAAGGCGAGTGGTGAGTTGTTTGGTCTTAAAGTGACAGCACCTGAACACAGGGGGGCTGCCTGGAGGGGAAGCGCGGTGGGTCGCTTGGTCTCGAGTGGCCGGCACCAGAACTCCAGCCGGTTTGCCCAGAGGACGCGTGCAGCGGGTCACGTGGATTCAGAGCACTCAGAGCGACCACTCCTGAACACCCAGGGGGTTATTTGGAGAAGGAGGAGGAACGGGGAGGGTCACTTTCGACTCGGAGTGATTGATTGCCCAGGGCTACGGGTGGTGGTGGGTGGAGGAGGCACGAAGTGAGTTTCTTGGACTCCTAGTGACCGCACCGGAATACTGGGTGGCTGTCTGGAGGAAGAGGCGTGTGGCGGGTCTCTGGGTCTCAAAGCGATTGTACGGGGCCCCAGGTGGCTGCTCAGAGGAGGGGCCGCATAGCCAGGTGATTAGGTGCAGAGCAGGGTCCCAGATCTAGGAGGCTTCTGGGTGGAAGAGCCGCACAGAGACAGGCTTAGGTACGGAGCGAAGGTTCCAGGACTGCGGGCAGATTCTCTGAGGAGGGGCAGCCTAAGGAGATTCATCTGCGAAGGGTGAGGCTCCCAGGCCCAGGAGGTAGGGCCGGGCCCCTGGGAACATGCAGAGGAAGGCAGCCCAGCCCAGGCGGTAGCTGTAAATGAGGGGAACCTCTAGGAGGGAACTGACCAGCGAGACCTCCCCACCGGGTTGAGTCTTCCCTGCCGGGTGAGGTTTCCCCACCAGGACGGTAAAACCAGAAGACTCAGGCCCAAACAGGCCTTGCCTCAGCCCGCAGCCTAGGTCCCCTTTGGATGACCATTGGTCAACAAGTGGAGGCACCTCTGCCACTAGCAGGGATATACCCCCCTGAAGGCCACCACTCCTTGGGAGGCAGATTCCTTGTGGAGCACCGCATTATCAACTCCTCCAAGACTTCAGCCTACTGAAGGCTAGGGAGGATATATAGAAATCTTCAGGACATTGTAAGTCAATAGAGGAAATCTGCAATATATCAGCGGTCCACTGATACTG